>NC_134089.1:168600294-168956216 GCF_000715075.1 Nicotiana tabacum | reverse complement strand
AGTTCCTAAATTAGAGCTTAAGTCTTAGAAATTTGACCACAGTCGGAATAGCATAAAGACGGTCTCTGAATGGAAATCCGGTGGTTTCGTTAGATGATTTCGGACTTAGGGGCGTGATCGGATTGTGTTTTGGAGGTCCGTAGCTAATTTAGGCTTGAAATGCCGAGAGTTGAATTTTTAAAGTTTTTGAAATTCTTAGGCTTGAATTCGATGAAAAATAGGTGTTTGGTGTTGTTTGAAGTAATTTTGAATATTGGTACAAGTTTGAATGATGTTTTAAGATTGGTTGGCATGTTTGGTTGAGGTCCCAGGGGTCTCGGGTGTGTTTCGGATGCTCAACGGGTCATTTTTGGAACTTGTTGAATTGCAGAAAATCTGGTATCTGGTTTCCTTCAGTGCGATCGCAGCCCTTCCTCCGCGTTCGTGTAGAGTAATTCTGGAGGGTGAACAATTTGCTCTTTGCAATCGCATTAGCTAGTTCGCGACTGCAGAAGTCTACCCCATTCCTTCTTCACGTTCGCAATTCCTCTTCTGCGATTGCATAGAAGAATTTGGAGTCGGTGGCTCAGTAGGCTTTTCCCTTCGCGTTTGCATGGACCTTTCCGCGATCGCGTAAGTCTGCTTTTTTTCATCCTCTGCGATTGCATACCTTCTGTTGCGATCGCATAAGCCAATTCGAGGACCCTTCGTTCTCCTCTCTGCGATCGCACACTTCATGTCGCGATCGCGTAGGCCATTTCCGGGGCCTTTCACTTTTACTCTTCGCGATCGCAAATGATTCCTTACGATTGCAATGAACAAAGGCCTGGACAGAATGTTAAGTTCTGAAAATGGGATTTTCCATTTTTGACGATTTGGAGCTCGGGTGAGGCGATTTTTCGAGAGATTTTCAGAAAGAACAATGGGGTAAGTGTTCTTAACTTAATTTTGGTTAGATAACTCGAATCTATTACAAGTTTTGGCATTAAATCCGTGAATTTAGTTGGAAAAGATTAGAAAACCCTCTCGGATAGAATTGACGATTTGAGGGTCGAAATATTATAGGATTTGGATAATTTTGGTAAGGTTGGACTCGTGAGAGTGCGAGATTTCTAGAAATATGAATTTTACCCGATTCCGAGACTTGGGCCCGAGGGGCATTTTGGTCATTTTACATAATTTCGCGTATTTGCTTAGAATTTTATTGTAGAATCAATTACTTGAAGTATTACTTACCATACGCAACTTAATTGGATAGCTTTGGGATATTTGGAGTCGGATACTCGTGGCAAGAGCGTGGTTTTGGGTTGACTTGCACTTGTTCAAGGTAAGTGGCTTGTCTAACCTTGTGTGGGGGAGTTTTTCCCTTTGGATATGACATTTGGTAATTGTATGCCTTGTACGTGAGGTGACGAGCGCGTACATGAGCTAATTGTTGAAAATCCGGGTTTACTTAAATATTTAGACCGAGTTTCTTTTTTACCTGTTTTATTCTATTTTGCAATTATAACATGTGTTAGTTTAGAAAAACATGCTTAGTTGATCCAAATTGCCTATTTGATCAAGTTTCTTTGTTTGTATTACGTGAAGCATGTTAGGCTAGAACTACTTGTTGCCTGGTATATCTGCACTCTATTCCTGAATATCTTCTTGTTGTGGTTGCGTATTTACATGGGGACTACGGATGTGGGATTTCGGTAGATCCCCCTTTGTTTGTTTACTTTGGGACTGCGGGTTTGATTCCCAATAGATCCCTCTGCATATTTACTTTGGGACTGCAGGTTCGTTTCCCGATAGATCCCCCTACATATTTACTTTGGGACTGCGGGTTAGATTCCCGATAGATCCCCCTGCACATTGATAGTTAGACTACGGGACGATATCCCGAGAGATCCTTCGGATATACACAAATGATGGACTACGGGACGGTATCCCTAGAGATCTACTGGACAGTTGAGAAAAGGACTACAGGACGGTATCCTGGGAGATCATCATTGTTACCATTGGTATTGAGCTGTACATATTCTGTGATTCCTCCGTTCTTTGTGTATTTGTTATTACCTTGTTTAACCTGTCTTATTTTACTTTTGTACTCATTATTACTGCCTGTTTTCATACTGTTAAATTCTTATTATATTGTGTAACCTCAGTAGGGCCCTAACCTTCCTCGTCACTACCCAACCGAGGTTAGACTTGACACTTACTGAGTACAGTTGTGGTGTACTCATGCCTCTTCTGCACATGTTTTTCATGTGCAGATCCAGATACTTCTTCTCAGGCCTATCATCCTTGAGGGAGGCGACTATTCAGAGACTTCGAGGTACACCTGCCGCGTCCGCAGGCCGAGAAGTCCCTTTCCATTCCTACTTTTAGTATTTCAGCCCTTTTGTACTTTCTAATCTTGATAGACAAATTTTGTAGTTAGAGCTATGTAGTATTTCTTATCTTAGCTTGTGATTCATGGGTTTCCAGGTCTTGGGTTAGATATTGGTTTGAGATTTATATATGGTGTACGCCGAGGCGGCATTTATCTATAGTTTTTCTTCTAGTTGTTTAGTTTTAATTAATTGTATCTGCAGTTTATGTTGTTTTTTCGCATTGTTAGGCTTACCTAGTCGTAGGGACTAGGTGCCATCACGACATGTTCACGGAGGGCGAACTGGGGTCGTGACAAGTTGGTATCAGAGATCTAGGTTCATAAGAGTCATGAATCATAAGCCGGTTTATTAGAGTCTCGCTGATCGGTACGGAGACGTCTGTACTTATCTACGAGAGGCTATGTAACTGTTAGGAAAATTCCACTTCATTTCATTCCTTATCGTGCGCCATTTATTCAGTTTGGAGCCTATATCATATGTTCTTTTTGCAACCACTCGTGTATTGAAATTGTGTACTCCGTATCAATTATGCGCCGATGGTTCACGATGCTACAGAAGGATTATAAAGGGGCCAAGAATTTACTCAACCATTATTACCGCGTGTCATCCATATCGATAATGCAGAAGTATTGAGAGATAATTCAATTGTGCACATGAGGGTGCAATAGGTTCTGACATCTGGTTGATAATTACGGTCTTAAGAAGGTTTACTTAATTGCCTAATCGACGCAGTAATTGTAGAGTCACGAGGTGGATGTAGATCCAAAAATAGTTGGTGGTAATAGAGACTATGTGGTTCGTATGAGATGTCTATTTAGCGAAGGGTACAACTAGCAACCGAGATACTGGAGGAAGTGAGTTTAACTGTCCTAAGAATGACATGTGCCAAACGAATGGCTTGAGGTGTCTTATGATGGTGACGTACGAGCGATAAAGGTTAGTATTGTGGAGTATCGAGATGTATCTTATGGCTTTGCACCAAAGTGAAGGGAGTCCACTATTAACGATCAAATGGTGGGCCATGTGTCATATCAGATTTGACTTGAGATGTATTTATGTAGTATTCAAAAGTTCTCTAAAACTTGTATATGAGTAAGAGCTGAGATTTGTATGGGATGATGTTGGGACTTTCGATATTCCTATGTCCATAATAATTCTACATTTCAGTATCAACGGGGAAATGGAAACAATTTCAGAATACTCATAATGCTCCAGTTAATCAGGGCACTCTCATGGGATAGTCATCTTTTAATGCACCATTAGCATGGGATTCCTTAAATGGTTATTCTAGTTATCCGGCACAGACTCAGTATGAGTAGCCGAACTGCAGATGGGTTATTATGAATGTGGTGATACTAGAAATATTATAGTAAATTGTCCTAGACTTGAGAGAAATCTATTTCATCAGATAATGCACAACCAATCTCTATTCGAACTCCCTTTACTTGTAGGAGTACATCTTGGATTTGTCGATTATATTATGGCCGGAGTCCTACTCATGGAGACCTGATTGAATTGGGGGAAGCTGTAGGTATTATTGCAGGTCAATCGATTGGAGAACCAGGTACTCAATTAACATTAAGAACTTTTCATACCGGAGGAGTATTCACGGGGGGTATTGCTCGGTCCACACACTCCATTATAGTTACTAATCTGCATACACTACAAGTTAGAGATGGAGGGCGAGCGGGTATATGTCACCTGAGAGTTGGAGGCCCGACCCATTGATATAATTGCTATGGTGTGGCTGAGGCCACTACACCAGATGGTGTCATTACAGATACAATTCCGATTGTTACAAAAAAATGATATTTTTTTCCTTAATTTGCTTTGGTTCTGAAAATTGAGGCGAGTCCTCTTAATATGATCCACTCATGAGTGAGCTTTGTAATCCTGAAATCTACTTATGTGAATACACACGTTGGGATATTATATGAGATAGCTATTTCTATCATCATGTGTTGGTCACTAAGAATAGCTATGAGGATAAAAGAGACTTTTTATTACTTACTACAGTGGGTTTTGATGTGATTTCAGGATAATTAAATTCAATTGTTAATTATATGCCCTATCATTATAAGGGTTCATTATAATTTGTGATGATCTTTGATGAAAATTATTTAAATGAAGAAAGAAAGGAAATGAAAATTTCAGTGGGCACAATGTGTAGATACTTGTGATTCAGAGTTGAGGATGAGATCCTCAAATTTTTATATAATGTGAAATATTTTAAACCGAGCTACAAGCTGCGTGGATGTTATATAAGGACAAGGTCCTGGTGGTGAAAAGTTTATGTGTTTAAAATTCTCCTTTGATGAAATTAAAAATTTTGTACTATATTTTAAATGGGAGTCATGCCTGTTAGGCTTATTTGACAATTCTTGTATATTTTCTGTTCATATTCAGCCATTTTTGTGTTGTAAACATTGAGTTTTAGCCTATGAGAGGGGCACCCAGGTGGCGATAAATGTGACTCATTAATTCAGGTGAGTAATTATGAGGTCTCCATGCCTCGTTATGAGTAAAGTAGAGGTTTGAAATAAGATGTTTGTTAACATAAGGCTAATTGGCAATGTTGTAATTTATAAACAACTTTTATGGCCAGAGACATGGTTATGGGCATATATATGATATGTTTCATGTCTAGATATCATTATGATAATACGATGCTTGTAGTGCTGAGATTAGTGTTATTAATATATACATTGTGGTGTTTCATTGGGTTGTAGATGTGTTGTTAGGAGTTGTTTTGGAGTTACTCTGGCAGGTGGATAGGCCCAATTATAGGGGAGGCTCTACCGAAATTTCTGAAAAATTTGGGAGTTAGAAAAATTTGAGACATTAAGATGTGCGAAGAAAGAGATAAGTTACGTTGTGTATTTGAGGACGAATGACCCTAAGTGGGGGAGAATGTAACATCCTGAAGAAAAATATTTCGAAGTGTTTAAGCGCTATTAAAAGTTGAAGTGTGTTGAAATAAGACTAATGCAGTGTGATGATGTGGAATTCGGATCCTATGACGAATGGTAGATTTTGAAGTTTGGGTCCTGTCCTAAGGTTATGGACTAAGGATGAGGTGAAACATTCAGTTAAGTTGAAGGATTAGTTACAGGAATTTTCTTGATAAAGGTTTTATTCGGCCCAGTATATCACCTTAGGGTGCCTTGTCTTGTTTGTGAAGAAGAAAGATGGTTCCATGCGTATGTGTATTGATTATCGCCAGTTGAACAAGGCTACAGTGAAGAACCGTTATCCTTTGCCTCGTATTGATGATCTGTTTGACTAGTTTCAGAGAGCACGGGTGTTTTCTAAGATTGACTTGCACTCAGGTTACCATCAGTTGAAGATTCGGGAGCCAGGTATCCCGAAGACTGCTTTCAGGACTCGGTATGGCCATTATGAGTTTCTTATTATGTCATTTGGGATGACCAATTCCCCAACAGCATTTATGCATTTGATGCATAGTATATTCCAACCATATCTCGACTCTTTTGTCACTGCCTTTATTGATGAAATTCTGGTGTATTCCCGGAGTCGGGAAGATCATGAGCAGCACCTAAGGATAGTGCCTCAGACTCTGAGAGAAGAGAAATTATATGCAAAGTTTTCAAAATGTGAGTTCTGGATGTATTCTGTGGCATTCTTAGGCCACGTGGTATCGAGTGAGGGTATTCAGGTGGATCTAAAGAAGGTAGAAGCAGTGCAGAGTTGGCCCAGACCATCCTCAGCTACAGAGATCCGAAGTTTCCTTGGCTTGGCTGGTTACTACCGTAATTTTGTGGAGGGCTTTTCATCGATTGCAGCCCCTATGACCAGACTGACCCAGAAGGGTTCTCCGTTCTAGTGGTCATAAGAGTGCGAGGCGAGCTTTCAGAAAACTCAAGAGAGCTTTGACTACATTCCCTGTTTTGGTATTGCCTACAGGTTCAAGGTCTTATACTGTCTATTGTGATACCTCGAGGATTGACCTTGGAGCGGTATTGATGCAGGAAGGTAGGGTGATTGCCTACGCGTCCAAACAGTTGAAGGTACATGAGAAAAATTATCCTCTCCACGATCTTGAGTTAGCTTCTATTGTTCACGCCTTAAAGATCTTGGTCATTATTTGTACGGTACGCCTTGTGAGATTTATAATGATCACTGGAGCTTGCAGCATATGTTCAATAAAAAGGATCTAAATTTGCACCATAGGAGGTGGTTAGAGTTGCGGAAGGATTATGACATCACTATCCTGTATCACCCGGGCAAAGATAATGTAGTGGCCGATGCTTTGAGTCACCGGGCAGAGAGTCTGGGAAGTTTGGCTTACCTACCAGCATCAAGAGGCCTATGGCGATGGATGTTCAGGCCTTTGCCAGCCAGTTGTAAGGTTGGATCTTTCAGAGCCTAGTCGGATTTGTAGCTCGGTGCCCCAACTGTGAGCAGGTTAATTATGAGCACCAGAGACCCGGTGGGTTGGTTCGAGCTGGGTGAGGTTAGATTATTGGGAACAAACTTGGTTAGGATGCTTTGGAAAATTTAAAGTGATTCAGGATAGACTCTGTATAGCCTCGTCCAGACAGAAGAATTATGCGGACCGGAAAGTTCATGATGGTTCCGATATGGTTGGAGAGAATGTTCTGATTAGTGTTTACCCTATGAAGGGCATTATGAGATTTGGGAAGAAAGGGAAGTTGAGTCTGAGGTTTATTGGCCCTTTTGAAATATTAAGGCATTTTGGGGAGGTTGCTTATGAGCTTGCCTTACCTCCCAGCTTAGCAGAAGTTCATCCGGTATTTCATGTTTCAATGCTCTAGAGGTATCACTGTGAACCGTCACACGTGTTGGATTTTAGTTCAGTCTAGTTGGACAAGGATCTATGCTATGTTGAGGAGCCAGTGACAATATTGGACAGGCAGGTTAGAAAGTCGAGGTTAAAGAACATTGCATCAGTAAAGGTTCAGTGGCGGGGTCAGCCGGTCGAGAAAACGACCTGGGAGACCGAGCAGGATATGCGCAGTCATTACCCTCATCTTTTCGCTACTTCAGGTATGTCTTTATGCTCGTTCGAGGACGAACGAATGTTTAAGTGTGGGAGGATGTAACGACCCGGCCGATCGTTTTTGGAAATTATGCCCCAATTCCCTATTAACTATTTTCCCCAAGTTTATTTCTGCTATTTTGATTTGCCGGGATGTTTGGTTTTAAATTTCAGAGAGTTTTGGGACACTTAGTCCCTAAATTAGAGCTTAAGCCTTAGAATTTAACCACAATTGGAACAGTGTGAAGACGGTCTCGGAATGGAAATCTGGTGGTTCCGTTAGATGATTTCGGGCTTAGGGGCGTGATCGGATTGTGTTTTGGAGGTCCGTAGCTAATTTAGGCTTGAAATGCCGAAAGTTGAATTTTTAAAGTTTTTGAAATTCTTAGGCTTGAATTCGATGAAAAATAGGTGTTTGGTGTTGTTTGAAGTATTTTTGAATATTGGTACAAGTTTGAATAATGTTTTAGGATTGGTTGACATGTTTGGTTGAGGTCCCGGGGGCCTCGGGTGTGTTTCGGATGCTCAACGGGTCATTTTTGGAACTTGTCTCTTTGCGATCACGTTAGCTGGTTCGCGATCGCAGAAGTCTGGCCCATTCCTTCTTCGCGTTCACAATTCCTCTTCTGCGATCGCATAGAAGAATTTGAAGTCGGTGGCTCAATAGGCTTTTCCCTTCGCGTTCGCATGGACCTTTCAGCGATCGCGTAAGTCTGCTTTTTTTCCTCCTCCGCGATCGCATACCTTTTATTGCGATCGTATAGGACAATTCGAGGACCCTTCGTTCTCCTCTCTATGATCGCACTCTTCATGTCGTGATCGTGTAGGCCATTTCTGGGGACTTTTACTTTTACTCTTCGCGATCACAAATGATTCCTTGCGATCACAATGAACAAAGGCTTGGATAGAATGTTAAGTTCTGCCCATTTTCTATTTTTGACGATTTTGAGCTCGGGTGAGGCTATTTTTTGAGAGATTTTCAGAGAGAACAACGGGGTAAGTGTTCTTGACTTAATTTTGGTTAGATAACTCGAATCTATTATAAGTTTTGGCATTAAATCCGTGAATTTAGTTGGAAAAGATTAGAAAACCCTCTCGGATAGAATTGACGATTTGAGAGTAAAAATATTATGGGATTTGGATAATTTTGGAATGGTTGGACTCGTGAGAGTGCGAGGTTTCTGGAAATATAAATTTTACCCGATTCCGAGATGTGGGCCCGAGGGGCATTTTGGTCATTTTACATAATTTCGCGTATTTGCTTAGAATTTAATTGTAGAATCAATTACTTGAAGTATTGCTTATGATATGCAATTTACTTGGATAGCTTTGGGCCATTTGGAGTCGGATACTCGTGACAAGAGCGTGGTTTCGGGTTGACTTGCACTTGTTCGAGGTAAGTGGCTTGTCTAACCTTGTGTGAGAGACTTTTTCCCTTTGGATATGATATTTGGTAATTGCATGCCTTGTACGTGAGGTGACGAGCGCGTACTTGAGCTAATTGTTGAAAATCCGGTTTTACTTAAATATTTAGACTGAGTTTCTTTCTTACCTATTTTATTCGATTTTACAATTATAACATGTGTTAGTTTAGAAAAGCATGCTTAGTTGATCCAAATTGCCTATTTGCTCAAGTTGCTTTGTTTTTATTACGTGAAGCATGTTAGTCTAGAACTACTTATTGCCTAGTATTTTTGCACTCTATTCCTGAATATCTTCTTGTTGTGGTTGCGTATTTACATTGGGACTACGGATGTGGGATTCCGGTAGCTCCCCCCTTGTTTGTTTACTTTGGGACTGCGGGTTCGATTCCCGATAAATTCCCCCTGCATATTTACTTTGGGACGGCGGGTTCGATTCCCGATAGATCCCCTTGCATATTTACTTTGGGACTGCGGGTTAGATTTTCGATAGATTTCCCTGCACATTGATAGTTGAAGTACGGGACGGTATTCCGTGAGATCCTTCGGATATATACAAATGATGGACTACGGGACGGTATCCCTGGAGATCCACTGGACAGTTGAGAAAAGGACTACAGGACGGTATCCTGTGAGATCTTTATTGTTACTATTGGTATTGAGCTGTACATATTCTGTGATTCCTCCGTTCTTTGTGTATTTGTTATTACCTTGTTTAACCTATCTTATTTCACTTTTGTACTCATTATTACTGCCTGTTTTCATACTGTTAAATTCTTATTATATTGTTTAACCTCAGTAAGGCCCTGACCTTCCTCGTCACTACCCAACCGAGGTTAGGCTGGCACTTACTGAGTACCACTGTGGTGTACGCATGCCTCTTCTGCGCATGTTTTTCATGTGCAGATCCAGGTACTTCTTCTTACGCCTATCATCCTTGAGGGGGACGACTATTCAGAGACTTCGAGGTACACCTGCCGCGTCCGCAGGCCGAGGAGTCCCTTTCCATTCCTACTTTTAGTATTTCAGCCCTTCTGTACTTTCTGATCTTGATAGACAAATTCTGGAGTTAGAGCTATGTAGTATTTCTTATCTTAGCTCGTGATTCGTGGGTTTCCAGGTCTTGGGTTAGATATTGGTTTGAGATTTATATATGGTGTATGCCGAGCGGCATTTATCTACAGTTTTTCTTCTAGTTGTTTAGTTTTAATTAATTATCTCCGCAGTTTATGTTATTTTTCCGCATTGTTAGGCTTACCTAATCGTAGGGACTAGGTGCCATCACGACATGTTCACAGAGGGCGAACTGGGGTCGTGACAATTCCACACCCAGATAATTTTAACACATAAACAAGTAATTTAAATAATGAAGCTAATCATTTAGTCCTATAACAAGGGACAAAGCAAAGCTAGTAGATATTAAAAAATAGGTTCAAACGCCTATGTCTGCATCCCCACAAAGGACCATGTTTTTGCTATTAATCAATTGTTTTCCTTGAATTGCGATCCCAGATCACATGGAATAGACAATTGTGATGGTAATTCCATGAGAGTTGAGAGGCTCTTGCATTAGCATTCGAACACTCGTTGCAAGCGTACATGAGAACAAAGACAGAAAAGAAAGAAAATAGGAATAAGAAAAATAATCGTCTATTTCTTAACACTAAGAAATTGTAGCCTAAAGAAAATTTAACTCATATGAACTACCGCGTGCATATATTAATTAACAGTAAGTGCCAACGTGTGCTAAAGCAAATTTTAAGGTCATTTAAATATTCAACTAACACGTACTACTCATAGAGAGTCATGGAGCCTAGTAGGTAATGAATAGATCAAAAGCTGGACATGGCTTCTAGATGCAAGGATTTAAGAAAAAAAAACACAATAACCAAAATGATAAAACTGACTCTTGATTATACCCACTAACGTGTACATATGCAAGCCAAAGAAATGCAGGCATGAAGTGAACATTTTAAAGTTATTTAATCTAAAGCTACATTTTAAAATACATGGTATCTAACATGTGCAAAAAGGACCTAAGATATGAATTCTACTGCAAATACTTCTTCAATTCTATGTAGCTATTATAAAATAATCAAAACTTTCACTAAGGTTCTGAGATCGAAATGATACAAATAAATTCTTAATACAAAACAAGTTCATGTTAATCTAACTTAAACTATATAAATATAACTAACATTAACATACAAAGTAACTCATAAACATTTTTACCTACACATGATTTCCATCAGTAACAATCTTCTATAAATATGATTTCTAAAACATAGTATTTTAACAACAACAAAATAAACAAAGTGGAGTAGGATTCACCTTTTGTGGGACAGTGGACCGGGACTTTGAGAGCTCAGATCTACTACTCTTTCGTTATCGAGAATGTAAAAATAGAGACTAAATATTGAGAAATTTTTCACAGATTGTAAGAATAAAAGAAAAGCAAAGTAGATATAACCTGAGTTTCTTTTTTGGGGATTTTTTTTATGATTCCCGCTTGATGAGAATGGAGCTTTGAGGTAGTATTTATAGGTAAAAATAGCTAGGGTTGAGATTTGAGTTTTTTTGAAATTCAAAAACATAAAACTATAGGGAGTTACGGGTCTTGAATTCCAAGAGAGCCGTTTGAAGAGATCTTATGAAGAGATAGTGATTGAATTTCCCTATTACTTCATATTTGCAAAATTTGGCCTTGACAATTCATAAACAAGTAAAGATTCGGTTTGACTATTAATTGCCATTTTGTACCCTTTTTGCTTGAAATAGGAGAGAGGGAATAGGAAGCATATGAACTTTTATGAAAATGGTGAATAATTTTACTACTACAGTTATAGAGTGGAATAAATCTATTTTTGGTAATCTATTTCATCGTAAAAAGAAGTTAATGTCATGTTTGACTGGTATTCAATCCTCTATTCGTTACCCCACTAGTATTTTTCTTCAAAACATAAAATCTACTTTAAAGATGGAAACTTGAGGAGGATTTTTGGAAATTAAAGTCACGCATTGATTGGTTAGACGATGGTGATGCAAATACAAATTTTTTTCCACCTTAGTACTTTAAATCATAGAAGACATAATCGTATCACTGCACTTCAAGACCAAGGGGGAAATTGGATTACAAATCCTTATCATATTCGAGACCATATTACCTCATACTATCAACATCTTTTTACTACACAAAAGATCAGTTCTATTCCTAGTAATCATTTACAACCTTGTAATATTTTAACAACAGTTGATCAAGCAGCTTTAACTAAACTGTTGCAAGACTATGAAATTACCAATGCTGTTAGTTCATTCAAATCACTAAAAGCACCAGGACCAGATGGATGTCATCCATTATTTTATCAAAAATATTGGAACATAGTTGGTAATTCTGTCAAACACTTTTGTCACAAAGTTTTTTATGAACATAAGGTTGATCCTTCTATCAACACAACCTTTATTTGTTTAATTCCTAAACATAAAACAACATCCACAATATCTCAATTCTGACCTATTAGTCTTTGTAATATAATGTACAAAATTATTACTAAAATTATTGTCAACAGGCTCAAACCTATTTTGGATAATATTATTTATCCAACTCAATCTAGTTTCCAGAAAAATAAAATAGCAGCTGATAATGCTATCATTGTACAAGAATTGTTTACTAATTTTAAAAAAATGAAGGTAATAATCTAAACATGATCTTGAAGCTGGACCTAGAAAAAGCCTTTGATAAATTAGAATGGTCATTCATATATAATACTCTAATCACCCTTAATTTCCCACCCTCGTTTATACAAGTTATTATGTCATGCATAACCACTAGTACAACTTCTATTTTAATAAATGGTAACCTTACTAAATACTTCACACCAACGAGGGGCATTCGACAAGGAGATCATTTATCCCCTTATTTATTTTATGTTTGGAAATGCTTTCTAGGCAAATCAATGCATCAGTGGACTATAAGAAATGGATTCCAATCTCAATGGGGAATAACGGACCTCAATTATCCCATTTATTCTTTGCCAATGATATAATACTTACATCTAAATTAACTGATCACTCCTGCCAAGTCATAGTTAATACTATTACTCATTTTACATACCATTTGGGACAAACTATAAATTTTGATAAATCTAAAGTATTCTTCTCTAATAACTGTTCTCCTAATTTGAGCAATACTGTTAGCCAACGTTTCAAAATGAATAAAGGGAAGAACTTTGGAAAATACTTGGGCTTTCCCATTTTTAATAAGAAGCCCTCAAAGCAAGATTATCAATTTATTCTTGATAATTTTAAGAATAAATTAGCAGGATGGAAAACTATCTTATCATCGAAAGCAGGCAGGACCACTCTAATTCGTTCTTCTTTAAACCAGCTTCCAAATCACATTATGCAATACATAAAAATCCCTTCTTATATAATCTCTTATCTAAACTGTTATCAACGTAATTTCCTTTAGGGAACAACTCCACAAAAGAAAAACTTCATCTAATAAAATGGGCTACCATTACACAACCCCTAGAGCAAGGAGGACTAGGCATCCAAAACCTTTCTATAAAAAATCAGGACTTACATGCAAGCCTTGCTTGGAGGTTATTTAACAACCCTCTCAACTATGGGCACAGGTTCTATTGCATAATTATATACGCCCTTCTCACTTGATTAAAAACATATCTCCCGAACTTGGTGTAACATTCTACATGGCTGATCATATTGTGGTTTAGGTTATAAATGGAACCTAGCCGCGGGACATCATGTCAAATTCTGGAATGATCTTTGGATTAATCAGAATACTCTACTTCGAAATTGTATATCTGGACTCCTTCCACAATTTGAGAATGACAAAACAGTTTCACAATACCATTCTAATCATAAATGACATTTTAATAAATTACCTATTTGTTTACCTCCTAATTCACAAAATTCCATCACTAATATATATATGCCATTTGCCCCTACAACCTATGATCAAATATTTTTGGCTCTCACACATAATGGCATATTTTCAGTCAAATCCATGTATAATGCTATCTACACTAATGAAAGTCATCTAACTATTGTTCCTACTTATGACTTTAAATGGATTGGCAACTGCATGTTCCTCCAAAAATTTCTTTCTTTTTATGGTTACTATATCATAATCGCCTTCCAACAAATGCACATCTTACACGCTTAGGTATTCTTAACTCCTCCACTTGCTCGTAGTGCCATATGGCTCCTGAACATTACAACATCTCTTCCTAGAATGCCCTACGGCTGTACAACTGTGGGCTACGTTTAAGATGTCAACTATTCATGAAAACTCGCCTATATCTTATAATAATACTATACATTGATTACATCATTTTATAAATCAGCAGTTAACATATAAATACCATACACTTTCCAATACCACCCTTATACCCTTTGCATTATGGGAACTTTGATTATTCGGAATAAAAATACATTAGATCATAAGAACACCCTTTTGGATATAGCTATCCTTCTAAAAAAGGCGGCAGAATTTTATTACCTCACAAATCCCATTGAAAAAAGGAAAAAGGGTCAAAATTGTCCCTCTACTATTGTTTATTGGTTGCTTGTGCCACCTATTACACTTTTCGTTCATTCTTGTTCCTACCGTTAACAAAGTTTGCAAAATTATCCCTAATCCTAACGTCCCTCCACTGTGGCAGTTGACCCCTCTAATATTTTGTCCATGTCAACAGCCAAGTCAGCTGCCTTGTCATCGACCTCACCAAATTAAAACCCTAACATAAACGATCCCACACTCCTCATCTCTCCACCCTTTCTCTCATCTTCTCTCCCTAACCTCATACCAAAATCGTCGAAAACCATGGCATTTCGTCGGAAAATTTTCAGCGGACAGAACTAACCTCCACGATACTGGCTCCCCTCTTCATCTCCTTTCTCCTTATTCATGTTTCCTCTTCACTATGAATTTGAAGTTTGGATTCTTCACTCATACTCTCCCAAATCAGTAAAAATTGATCTCAAAAGACTAAGAAAACAAAACCCCACTTCAAGATTGGATCTTTTCAAGATTTTCGTACAAAGAAAGTCTTGAGCATGCTTCTTAAACTTACTGTCATGACCCAATTCCCGAACTCGGTCGTGATGGAGCCTCTCGTGAAGACAAGACCAGCCGAACCGAAAGAAACGCCTCTTTTACACAATTAATTATCATAAAAAATTCTAAGACATGATCAAAATAACCATAATGTGCGGAAACAATGATAATAATAAAGGGAACCATCCCGACACAGTCCAACCCGGGTGTCACAAGTCATGAGCTACTACAGAATCTGCTACAAGTCTACACAGTATGAAATCCGATACAATAGTCTGAAGAAAACATAGATAATAGAGGATGAGGGAGACACGGGGGCTGCGGACGCCAACAGCTACCTCGTAACTCCAAATCACTGCCTGATCTGGAAGGATCAGCACTCAGGAGCGGACTCTGCGATGCCTGAATATGCACATATGGTGCAGGGAGTAATGTGAGTACTCCGACCCAGTGAGTAATAATTATAAATAATGGCTGAAAGCATGAAAACACGTAAAGGCACAAAGCAATTCTATATCAAACAGTGAAAATCACTTAAAGCAGTGAAACAATGAAGAATCATGTGAAATCTCTTTTTAAAACAGGTAAAACAGATAATTTAACAGGTAAATAACAAATAGAAATCTGCCCCTCGAGCTCAGTATCAATCGCTCAGAGCAGTATCAGCCCCTCGGGCTCAGTATCAATCACTTAGCATAGTATCAGCCCCTTGGGCTCACTCTCAGATCATATGGGTACCCGCGCTCACTGTGGGTGTGCAGACTCCGGAGGGGCCCCTTGCGGCCCAAGCGCTATATCAAGCCACCTCGTGGCATCATCACTCGGCACTCGACCTCACATCACTCGGCACTCGGCCTTACATCACTCAACATATCCTCACATATGACCCTCGACCTCACTCAGTCCAAAAATCATCATAAGCCCCTCGGGAATTTATAAAACAATAGTTCTCAGCCCAAAACATCATTTATAAATATCTTTTAAGATTCAAATCTGAGTAAAAGCGGCTGAGTTTGTAAAACAATAGATATCAACAGGATTGAGTTCAAGTATAAGTCAAAACAGTGAGGAAACAGTGATAAAAACTCCCCGAAGGATTCAAATAATTAACACGAAGCCCAAATATGGCACTCAGCCCAAATCATGATGATAACAATTAAATCTCAGTCAAATACGCGGTAAAATTATCAATCGGGACGGACCAAGTCACAATCCCCAGTAGAAAATGACCCCACGCTCATCATCAAACGCGTGTCTCATCTCAATACAGCACTACGATGTGCAATCCAGGGTTTCAAACCCTCAGGACATCATTTACAATCACTACTCACCTCGAACCGGCTAAAGCCCTAGCTCGCTATGCCCTTGCCTCTCAAATTGGCCTCCTCGCGCGTCGAATCTGACCAAAACCAGAACGAATACATCACAATATGCTAAGGGAACTAAGCCCAAGCGAAAACAATTGAAAAATATCAAAAATATTGAAATTTGCAAAACCCGAGCCCTGGAACCACTTCTTGAAACTCAAAAATTTCGACATCAATGGGTTCCCTATCTCGCCACGAGTCCATACATATCAAAAGCACAAGAATCAGAGTTCAATTGACCCTTCAAATCCTCAATTTTAGATTTCTTATGTTCAAGCCCTAAACCTCCATTTTTAGTCCATTAATTCCTTAAATTTTCATTCCTAATACATGAAATATTACCCTAGAATTGTATTTTAGGTCCAAAATCCTTACCTTATCGAAGTTCCTTTGAAAGTTCCCTTCAAAATCGCCCAAATTCTCTAAGTTCGAAGTTAAAATGAACAAACCCTTCAAAATTCGCGAAGAAGAAGCATATATACATTCTGCCCAGTCGAAACTGCACTTGCGGTCTGATAACCGCTTCTGCGGTACCGCTTTTGCGGCTAAAGCTCCGCTCTTGTGGAAATTCAATAAAGATCCCAATCCCGCATCTGCGGTCCCCAATCTGTATCTGCGGTTCTTGACTTGCCCTCATAAGATCGCATCTGCGCCTCCTCTTCCACATCTGTGACACCGCACTTGCGGTCCCCAAACCGCAGGTGCAAAAATACCTGAAGTAGCAGAAAATCTGCAATAACACAAGTCCAAACTCTTCCCGTTAGCCATCCGAAATTACCCCGAGGCCCCCGGAACCTCAACTAAAAACACCAACACATCCTAAAACATCATTCAAACTTGTTCCAATCATCAAAGAACCTCAACAATACCAAAACCATCGTTTCATATCGAATTCAAGCCCAAGTTCTTCCAAAACTTCCGAAACACGCATTTGATCAAAAGCCGACCAAATCACCTCTGAATAACCTGAAATTTTACACACACATCCCAAATTACCTAATGAAGCTACACCAACTCTCGGAATTCTATTCCGACCCTCGGATCAAAATCTCAACTATCAACCGGAAATCGCCAAAATACTAACTTCGCCAATTCAAGCCTAATTCTATCCCGAACCTCCAAAACCACATACGATCGACTCCTAAGTCTCAAATCATCTCCTGAAGCTAACCGAATCATCGGAAATTACATCCGAGCCCTCTAACTCATAAGTCAATATCCGGTTGACTTTTCCAACTCACGCCTTCTTAAAAGAGACTAAGTGTCTCATTTCCTACCAAAACCACTCCAAACTAACTCGATCACATAAGATGCGGATAACGAAGCATAAAGAAGCATAAATGGAGGAAAACGGAGTAGTAACTCATGAGACGACAGGTCGGGTCGCCACACTCATTAATGCCAAAACTTATTAAACTCTTGTTGCTACTGCCATGGCTCTTCTCGATGATGGCAAGGTAATTAAATTTCACCAACTGCTTCTCATAGAGGTTAATTGCAATTTATAAATTTGTACTAATTTACTAAATTACTTTAGATTCTGGGCATGGATATCAACCAGGATAATTATGAGATTGCATTCCAGTAATTGAAAAGACTGGAATAGCTCACAAAATTGATTTAGAGAAGGCCCTGCACCTCCCCTTCTTGACCAATTAATTGAAGACATGAGTACCTAAATTTCAAATGCTGTGGTGCAAAAGCGGTGGAGAGGTGGTGTTTCTGTCTGGAGAGAAGGATGAGGGGTGGGAGGGTTCTGGTAGAAAATATTGCAGAGGAGATTTTCCTCTTGAAAAGTCAACTTCCAAGCTAATGGGGATCTTTTGGGCTTATTTTACTCATGGTGTTTTAGATATTTTGCTCCTAATTAAATTTGAATACTCCCAATCTGTAAAATGGATTAGAAAAAAATAAGAAAATACCAGTTCAAGATTAAGTCTCTTCATGATTTTGGTACAAAAAATTGACTTGAAAAATCAACATCCAAGCATATGAAGATCTCTTGGGCTTGAGTCTTTTCAAAATTATCGGTCGATGGAGGCGATGGTGGTGGCTCTGCCGTGGAGGATCAAGTCTTTCTATTTCTTCAACTGCAATAATTCGATGACCTCTTCGTTCCTCAGCGATTTCTAAAAATATTAATTTAGCTAAATCATCCATTTCGTTAGCCAATTTTACCAAGAATAAAGTCCATCCTTTTAGTCCTCTTACTTCTAGATTTTACCAGTTCATTTGTTCTTTTTAGTCCCCTTAATTTCAGATTCTACCTATTCATTTGTGATAGTTGGTTCAAGGAAATGGGTACGGGTCATTAGAATTTGGGTTGACCTTGTCCAGTTGCCAGTTTAAGTGAGAGGTCAATGCTGACATGGCATTTTATTTGGTGGGACCTGTTGACATGGCAATTGATATGGATGAAATATTAGAGGGGTCAGCTACCACAGTGGAGGAATGTTAGGGTTAGGGGTAATTTTGCAAACTTTGTTAACGGTAGGGACGAGAATGGCCGAAAAGTATAATGGGTGGCACAAACAACCAATAAATAATAGTAGAGGGGCAATTTTGACCCTTTCCCCTTAAAAAAACTATAATCAAATACCTCTCTATATCAAATGGCACCCTCCAAACAATTTCTATTATAAGCTTAACATTGATGGTTCTTGCTTACTCCAACAGAATACCTATGGTATTGGTGGTATATTTCGTAATCATCTAGGAGACTGTATCATAGGATTTGCAGGGAAAGCAATACCTGGGCCACCTATCCAGATAGAACTTCTTGCTTTGCTCATGGGCTTGAAAATTGCTGTGCACAAGAAACTCACACCACACATCATTGAGACAGATGCACAAGCCTTATTCGGTATGTTTCATAGCACTACAATACAATATACTAATATACCTAATGATTGCAGGTTATTACTCCTACAGCTGGATAGCCCCCCTCTCCACAATATCTACAGGGAGCAAAATAGTGTGGCAGACTGCTTGGCCAACTATGGAGCTCAACATGCAAAGGAAATCTGTCTAGTTTTTGAAAGTCCACCACCTTTTTCTTCAAATCACCATGAACAAGATCAAGCAGGGCTGCTTAGAAGAAGAATGATTAAAAATCAGTCTATTATGTGTAATATTAGATCTACGACTACTACTGTACTCAATAACTCTAGTAAGATCTTCCCTAGTTCAAGTTTAGCTTGTAGTCTTGGTTCCTGTACAAGGACCTTAGCACTAACTATTCTTACTGTAAATATGATGTCTCTAAGGCATTTTGTAAACGACTCTCTTCTACGAGCTTAGCTATAATATAGTTATCTTTTCCACCAAAAAAATATGGGTTAAGATATTTAAGAGTGGGCTAATGTAAGAGAATGGGTGGTAGGTTTTTTCCTTCTTTAAAGTAAATTATTTAGGCTTCTTTGTATTAATTACTTGGACTATAATTTAACACTTTAAACATATAAAAATCTAATATTTATGTATTTGATAATATTAATATAGCATTGTTTTAAGCAAAATTATTGAAGAGCAAGAACTATATAAAATAACTTGTCCAAGGTATTAAAACCCAAGAAACATAAAGAAATTAATTGAAGAAAAAGGAGGACAAAATTGGGTATCAATAGAATGCATAAATTGGCTAAAAACGGTACTGCAAAACTGGTATCTGATCGTGTACTAGTCAAGTATAACAATCTGCCAAGGAGTCTCTGATATATACCATGGTCTTCAAGAGGGGCATCATCAGTCATCCCAACATGTGCATCAAAATTTGAAGATGTCAACTTCAAGTTAAGTTCCAAGGGAGCACCAACTGATTTAGCTCCGATCAAACCCATGTCTGAGATCAATTCAAGGGTATACTTCCGCTGATGCATAATAATGCCCTCTTTGCTTCTGGAAAATTCTATGCCAAAGAAATACCTCAGCTCACCAAGATCCTTGATCTTGAAACTGGACTGTAAACATGCCTTAGTTTGGAGAATCATAGTTGAGTCATCTCTCGTAATCAAGAGATCATCGACATAAACCAAAACTATGACAAACTTTCTTTGAAATTGTCTAGTAAACAGAGAATAATCCAAATGACTTTGAACAAAACCATAAGACAACAAGGCAGAAGATAATTTTAGATTCTACTGCCTCGAAGCCTACTTAAGGCCATACAATGATATAAGCAACTTATAAACCTGTTGAGGACCATTAGAACTATGAAAACTTTGGGATAAAGTCAGATACACTTCTTCATCTAAATCACCTTGCAAAAATGCATCATATACATCCATTTGATGGATCGTCCAATGCTTGGTTGCAGCAACGGCCAGAACACACCTAACAGTTACCATTTTGACTACGGGAGAAAAGGTTTCTTGGTAATCCAAGCCTTCTTGCTGGCTATAACCTTTTGTTACCAGTCTTGCCTTAAACCTCTCCACCTCTCCTGTATATTTATACTTAATTTTATACACTTACTTAAAACCAATTGCTCTTTTACCTGTAGGCAAATGTATTGCCTCTCATGTATTTTTATCCTCTAAAGTTTGTAATTCAACTTCCAAAGCCTCAATCCACCTAGTATCTTTGGAAACTTGAGTATAACTCTTAGGCTCAACATTAGCAGAGAATTTGGTGAGGAACTTTGATACCTTGGTGTTAAAGTATCATAACTTACAACACCAAACAATGGATAGAGGCAAGTATTTGTAGCTTTGCTAGGGACAACAAAATCCTTCAACCAAATAGGTGGTTTAAATATCCTTCCAAATTTTCTCTGTGGTGGCTCAGGATTAATAACAGGTGCATGGGTAGAAAGTGGTAAGTTTGTAGTGATGGAAGATGGATCTGTAATGTCAAAGACCTCTGCATCATGTGAAGCTATTGTTGATGGCTGGTCGGGGATATGTGGTGGACTAAAAATAGGATCATCTAGTGTAGGAGAAGGGGTAGACATAATTGGAAAAGAGAAGTCCTGATCTAGTGCCTTTGAACTAAAAGTAAATATGTTATCATGAAAGAGAACATCTCTGCTAATGAAGATTGTTTTGTGCTCCATGTCATATAACTTGTAACCTTTTTGAAAAATCCCATAACCAAGCAACACAAATGGTATGGCTCTAGGACTGAATTTGTCTTGTCTAGGCAATGTTGTTGCATAACAAAGGCACCCTATTACTCGCAAATGAGACAATGAAGGCACTCTGTTGTGCAATACTTCAAATGGAGATTTGTTTCCCAAGATAGTAGAGGGCACTCTGTTAATTATATACACAACAACTTCCAGACAACATCCCCAAGACCTAGATGGTAAGTGACCCTGGAATTTAATAGCTCTAGCTATCTCAAGGATATGCCTATGCCTCCTCTCGACAACCCTATTTTGTTGAGGAGAATAAGGGCAAGAACTCTGATGAATTATCCCATGTGACTTGAACAACTCACCGCAAAGGCTATTAAAAAATTCTGACCCATTATCAGACCTAAAAGCTTTAATTTCCTTTCAAATTGGTTCAAAATCATGGCAATGAATGATTTAAGCAGAATAGACACATCAAATTTAACTCGCATCATAAAAACCCAAGTCCATCTAGAGAAATCATCCACAAGAGTAAGAAAATAGTTTATTCCATTATAGGTGGAGACTTTGAAGGGCCCCCAACATCCATATGAATCAATTCAAAAGGTGCAACCGCTCTACTGTTACTATGAGTAAAAGGAAGTCTAACTTGTCTAGCTAATGGACATATGCCACAATGTTCCAATGTAAGACTACATTTATTTTTCAAAACATAAATTCTTCTTAGAATTGCCATAGGCACATGGCCCATCCTCTTATGCCATAACTCTGAATCTGTTATCTCTCTTACTGCCAAAAATTTCATCTGCTCCTTGACTCCAACATTTTCCTTTGGTCTCAAGATGTAAAGTTCTTATTCTTTCTTACCAATCCCCTTTACCATCCCAGTAAGTGGTCCTTAAAGATAAAGAAGTTAGGATAAAAACTAACAAAGCATTGCAAAGCCTTAGTCAGCTTTGAAACTGACAACAGGTTGAATTTAGATGCTGATACAGACAATACGTCTCTAATAAGATCACCTCCTGTCAAGTGGCAATTTCTTACATGAGTAATCTGAGTGGAATCTACAGTAGGCATTTGAACATGTCCTGAGTTTTCTATTTTAGTAGCATCAACCAACAACGGTTCATTACCTGCCATTTGATTAATAGCCCATGTGTCTACTATCCAAGTAGGACTAGAATCAAAATCAGATAAAGATATACCTGCCATGTGTGCACTAGGTTCACCAATTGAAGTTTTTTTTGACAAATTGAGGATTTGTGAATACTACTCAGGAGTAAAGACTGGTGTTGTCATAGGTGTGAGTGGACGAGGAGAAGAAGCAACATTTCCATCTGATTGTGCCAAGTTTCCACTCGACAAAATACCTCTCTTTTTTGGCTTAAAATTAAGAGGATACCCTATAATTTTATAGTAATTTTCCATGAAATGACCTTTCATGTTGCAAAAGTCACATTTCATTAACTTGAAACAATTATCCCTTGAATGACCTCGTGTGCGACAATAATCACACTCCAGATTATAATTCTTATTCCCCTGCCTCTGACCAGAATGTTTAGCAGTAAATAGGGCAGTAGGCTCCATATTTTCAATCAGTGCACAATGCCTTCCTGCAACCATTTTTTGACTTTCATCCTGAAGTAGCATTGCATATGCTTGATTAACGTTAGGAACGTGTGACTTCATCGAGATCTGGCTATGTGCCTGGCTATATATGTCATTGAGTCCCTAAGAAATTGTAAAAAGTGTTGATATTGTAAATGATTAGCATATTCCTTGGATTTTGCACATCCACATGAAGGAGGCGGCATCAATCATATTCATTCCATAAGTCTTTCAATTTGGAATAATACATAGAGATGGATGAAGTACCCTGTGTTAAGATGAAAATTGCCTTATGCATATAAAACATGTGAGAATTTTTCACCTTATCAAAGTGCTCTCGCAGGTCCTCCCAAATAACATAAGCATTGGAACGAAACAGCCCTCCACTAAGCAAATCACGACTAACATTATGCAAAATCTATGATTTTACCATTGCATTACAGCGATCCCAGTGATTAACAAAATTATGTCCATAAGTGTCTCGCATAATAGTACCTTAAACGAAACCTAGTTTATTCCCAGTCAACAAAGAAACTTCTATGGCCTGTCTCCATAGAGTATAATTCTCCATGAAGATTAGAGGCAACCCAATCCAAAGCGAGCTCGAATCATCCAGAGCATGCAAATACAGTGGGTGATTATGGTCAATCGCAATCATATTTTGCGCAGTTGCGTTATCGATTACCATGAAATTTAGGGCTCAAAACACCTAAAAAAACTCGAATTCACCAAAAAGTACCCGAGAAATCTCTCAATTTTCAACTGCCATCGGAGAAAATCCCTAGATTCAATCAATTAGGGCTCTGATACCATGTTAAATCTTCATTGATGTCACGACCCAAAAATCCCTCCGAAGGAGTCGTGATGGCACCTAGTCTCTAAACTAGGTAAGCCTGACATTAACTAAAATAACATTGATATTTATTAACTTAAAATAATATTTCTCTAAACAATTTACCATTCCCAAAACCGGTAGTACATGTCATAAGCTTTTCTAAGAGTAGTTATACAAAATAAATACATCACTATTCCGAACAAAAGGAACATATAGAAATAAGTACAATTGAAGGTGACTCCGAGGATCGCGAAGGCTGCAGCAGGTACCTCGAGTTTCCACTGCAACGAACAGCTACTATTGATCAATACCTGGATCTGTACACAAAAATGTACAGAAGTGTAGCATCAGCACAACCGACCCCATGTGCTGGTAAGTGCCTAGCCTAACCTCGGAGAAGTAGTGACGAGGCTAGGACCAGACTACCAAATAAACCTGTGCAATATAGCGTACAAAATAATAGGAAACAGATAACAATGATGGCAACAATGATCAACTAGTGATATAAATAGCAGGCCACAAGAACACCATAAATGTTTCTCAACAAAAAATAGATACAAGTGCAATCAATTTATCAAGTCCTTCAAATATAAATCTTTCGCTTATAAATCCTTCAAGTAATAATCTCTAAGATACATGCTTTTCAATGAACAAATTTCGAATATATTTCCTTTAAATAAATATCTGTCAAATAAGCATCTTTCGAATATAATTCTTTCGAGTAAAGGTCACCTTGTGACGCCTCATTCACTTAACATAAAGTAGAGTACAGCTTCCAACCCAAATAGGAAATTGACAAGAAAAAAAATGAAGTTAATTTTAGAAATCATTTGATAAAGAAGATACGCTTTTCAATTAAAGTACAACATCGAATGAATCATTACTTTTAATAGGAGAAGTCAATCATTCAAAACATAGTAGAAATTCCTTTTTAAGTAAAGTACAACCTCAAACAATTTAAGAAAAATTTAGTTGAGAAATCAATTGAGTTAAAAATGTAACAATTGTTGAAAATGGGGGTATTGAACATAAAAAAAGAAAAAGATAAAAACAGAATATTAAGAGAATTATAAAGGAATCAAAATCCAACCACTAACAAGAATAAGGAAAACAAAGGCAAATTCACTTTCTTTTCACATCTTGTTGCAGGCGTGCAACCCGATCCCATTTTCTGTATCTCGTGGCAGGCGTGCCACCCGCTCCCATTTCATGTATCTCGTGGTAGGCGTACCACCCGCTCCTATTTCATTATATCTTGTGGTAGGCGTACCACCCGCTCCCATTTTATTATATCTTGTGGTAGGCGTACCACCCGCTCCCATTTCATTTTATCTTGTGGTAGGCGTACCACCCGCTCCCATTTCATTATATCTTGTGGTAGGCATACCACTCGCTCCCATTTTATTATATTTTGTGGTAGGCGTACCACCCACTCCCATTTCATTATATCTTGTGGTAGGCGTACCACCCGTTCCCAATTACAAGCCAACAATAATCACAAGGAATCCCGGTAAGGGAACAAAAGTAATATAACAACTTTCCGGCAAGGGAACAATGATATTTCAACCACATCCCGGCAAGGGAACAATACTATCAAAACAAACATCCTGGCAAGGGAACAATACAATCAAAACAAACATCCCGGCAAGGGAACAATGGTGATAATAACATATGAAGCACAATAAACCACAACAGAGTCATAACAATTATAGTACAAGACTCACAGGCATGCTTGACACCAACGTATAGATACTCATCACCATGCCTATATGTCGTACTCCACAATTAACATGTAGCAAATAAGACACAACTCATAATCCCTCAAGCTAAGGTTAGACCAAACACTTACCTCTTTGAAGTTAGGCCGATATTCCAAAATAGCCTTCTTGCTTGAATTGACCTCCGAAAAACTCAAATCTATCCAAATTAATTTTATAACTTCATTAAAATACATCGAAAACAATTTCGGATAATAAAACATTAACTTAAAAATTCACATTAAAAAGTCAACCAAAAGTCAATGCGAGACCCGCCTCTCGGAACCCGACTTAATTTTTATAAAATCCAAATACTCATTCCAATACGAGTTCAACCATACCAATTTTAACAAATTCTGACATCGGATTGTTCTTTGGATCTCAAATATTCATTTTTGAAGTTTCTATAATTGTTCTCCAAATTTTCACCCCAAATCACGAATCAAAAGATGAATTTTATGATAGATTCATGTATTCTAGTCAAATCCGAGTTAGAATCACTTACCCCGATAAATTTCTTGAAAACCATTCGAAAAATCGTGAAAATCTGAGCTCTCTTGGTCAAAATATCAAATAAAACCCAAAATCTCGTATTTATAGAGTACCCCACGGATTCCACCTATGCGGACCGCACAAAAACGACCGCGGTCCACACAAAACCAGTGCGGTCCAAGCAAAAATGATCGCGGCCGTGCAGGTTTTGCTCTGCAGTGACAGGCTTTAGTATCTTGGCCATAACTTTCACTACAGATGTCCAAATGCCTATTATAATATATTTCGGAAACCTAGACATCAAAGCTCTACAACTTTCGTTTTTGAATCATCCCCAAATTCCTTGTAGATCAAAAGATATGAGCTTCCGAAGTTGGACCGACGATCTGCAGATTTTCATGACCGCGGCCGCGGTCACTTTTATGTGCCCAGCACTAGGCCAACGCGCCCAACGCTAATTCTACCGCGGCCAGTGCTAAAAATTCTGCCCCCCATCCATTTTCTAAATTTCGAAATGTCCGTACTCGCTCAAAACTCACCCGAAACACACCCAGAGCCATCAAACCTCAAACCAAACATACAAACACCTCCCATTACATCATTAACATCTAGTCGAGCTTTTGAATCACTCTGAACAACATCAAAACACAAAATCAACTTCGGATTCAAGTTTAAGAACTTAGAAATTTCAAATTCCACAAACAACGCCGAAACCTATCAAATCAAGTCCGATTGACCCCAAATTTTGCACACAAGTCATGAATGACATAATGGAGCTATTACAACTTCTTGAGTCGGATTTTGATCTCGATATCAAAAAGACAACTCCTCGGTCAAATTTCCAAGCTTCGACTTCTCATTTTCGCCATTTCAAACCTAATTAAACTACAAACATCCAAAAGAATTTTCCGGGCATGCTCCTAACTCCAAAATTACCATACAAAGCTATTGGAATCATCCAAAATCCATTTCGGATTTCGTTTACTCATATTTCACCTTCTGGTCAATTTATTTCAACTTAAGCTCTCTTCTTAGAGACTAATTGTCTTAATTCCTTTCAAAACCTTTCCGAACCTGAACCAATTTCCCCGGCAAGTTACATAAGAACCGTGAAGCATGAATTTAGCAGTATAGGGGAAAACGAGGTTGTACTTATTCAAAACGACTGGTTGGATCGTTACATTCTCCACCTCTTAAACAAACGTTCGTCCTCGAACGTACTAAGATTATTATGAGGTTTCAAATTTGATGTTTCTACTTTTACACATATACTCGTGGTTTATCCCATATTACCACATTCAAAATAAGTCCGACAATACCGTTTCAATTGATATTATTTCCTTTATCCATATTTGTAACTTTAAGACCAAATTTCTTACACTCCAGCCATTACCATAAAGGTCCGCTCTTCACATCAACACATGATTTTAATTTTGATTGGCTATAGCGACTCGTGCCTTTGCACCCCTAAAATCCGGAGTGTTACATTATCCCCCACTTAGGGTCATTCGTCCTCAAATAATAAGTAGAGTCTGTCCTCAAACACATAATGTAACTTATCTCTTTCTTTGCACAACTCAATGTCCTAAATTTTTCTAACTCCCAAATTTTTCAGAAATTTTGGCAGAGTCTCCCCAGTAATTGGGACTATCCACCTATTAGAGTAACACCCAAACAACTCATAACAACAAATCCACAACTCAACAATGCTCCACAATGTATATATCAATAACACTAATCTCCGCATTACAAGTATGATATTATCATAATGATATCTGGACATGAAACACATCATATGCATGACCTTAACCACATCTTTGGTTTTAATAGTTGTACATAATCGATTAAAATCACCAATTAACTTCATGTTAACAAATTCTCGTTTCAAGCTTTCACTTTACTAACAACGTAGCATGAAGACCTCATAATTACTTACCCAAATTAATGATTCACAATTAACGCCACATGGGCACTCACCTTTTAGGCTAAACTCAATAGTTAAAATACAAATTTGGCAAATTATGCACAGAGATATTCATACCAGAATTTTCAAATAAGCCTCATAGGCATGACTCCTATAAGTACTATAGTACAAATTTTTAATTTTTCACCACAAGGAGCTCGTCCTTATATAACATCCACCGCAGCTTGTAGCCCAGTTTAAATATTTCATATCATATAAAAATGTGAGGATCTCACCCTCAACTCTGAATCACCAGTATTTTGCACATTGTGCCAACTGAAATTGTCCATTTCCTTTCTCTCTTCTTCTAAATAATTCCTGTTAAACAAAATCACAACATATAAAGAACCCTCACACCGATAGGGTATAAAATTCGCAATTTAAATCAATTATTTTCCTGAAATCATTTCAAAACCCACATCACAACTATTTTTAGTGACTAACACATAATGATAGACATAGCTATCTCCATATAATCTCCCAACAGAAGTACTCACATAAGTAATTTAAGATTACGAAGCTCATTCATGATTGGAGCATATTAGGAGGGCTCGCCTCAATACTCAGAACCGAATCAAGTTAAGGAAATTGTTACTTGTAACGATACCATCTGGTGTAGTGACCTCAAGTATATCATAGCAAATATATCAGTGGGTTGCGCTCCACCTCTTAAGCGCCATCTACCCACTTTTCCTCCACCCTTAATTGGTAGTGTAAGTAGAGTAGTAATTGCAATGGAGTACGTGGCACGTGTGCTCCGATGGAACATATTTCTCCCAAGTCTATTACATTTCCTCAGGATGTTCCTAGTATCACCATCTTCATAACAACCCATCCGCAGTTCGACTGCTCATACTGAGTCTGTACCGGATAAATTGAATAGTCATTGCAGGAAATTCCATGCCACTAGTACATTAAAAGATGACTGCCCTACGCGAGTGTTGTGATTAACTTAAGCACTACGAGTATACTGAATGTGCTTCCTTGACCCCGCTGATACTGAAATGTAGAATTATTAAGGACGCAGGAATATCTCAAGTCTCATCATCATCCGTTCAATTCTCAGCTCTTGATCATATACAAGTTTTGGAAAACCTTTTAATACCACATAAATACATCTCAGGTCAAAATTGGTATAACACATGATCCTGCAATCTGATCGTTGATAGTCGACTTCCCTCACTTGGTGCGAAATCATAAGACACATTCCCGACGATCCACAATACTAACCTTCACCGCTCATACGATACCAGTCATAAGACACCTCAAGCTATTTACTTGGCGATTATCATCCTCATGACAGATAAAAATCACTTCCTCCAGTGTCTTGGCTGCTAGTATGTACTCTTCGCTAATTAGAAATCCCATACGAACCACATAGTCTCTAATACCACCACTATCTTTAGATCTACATCCATTTGTAATGATTACGTAACCAATTAAACCTTCTTAAGATTGTACTTATCAACCAGATGTCAAAATCTGATGCACTCCCATGCGCACAACTGAAAGATCTCTCTGCACTTCCATAACTGCGATTCTGAACGACACGTGGTAACAATGGTTGAGCAACCCTGACTCTCTTATAACCCTTTTACGATATCACAAACCATTGGTGTACTGCGCAATTCCATACATGAGTGGATGCAAAATAACATAAGATATATGCTGCAAGCTGAATAAATGACGCACGATAAGGAATGAATGAAGTGGAGGTTATCCTACTAGTTCTGTAACCTCTCGAAGATAAGTACAGACGTCTCCGTACCGATCCACAAGACTCTACTAAACTCGCTTATGACTTGTAGCACCTATGAACTTAGAGCTCTGATACCAACTTGTCACGACCCAAAAATCCCTCCGAAGGAGTTGTGATGACACCTAGTCTCTAAACTAGGTAAGCCTAACATTAACTGAAATAACATTATTTATTAACTTAAAATGAAATTTCTCTAAACAATTTACCATTCCCATAACTGGTAGTACAAGTCATAAGCTTTTCTAAGAGTAGTTATACAAAATAAATACATCACTGTTCCGAACATAAGGAACATATGGAAATAAGTACAATTGTAGGTGACTCCGAGGACCGCGAAGGCTGCAGCAGGTTTACCTCGAGTTTCCACTGCAACGAAATGCTACTATCGATAAATACCTGGATCTGTACACAAAAATATACAGAAGTATAGCATCAGCACAACCGACCCCATGTGTTGGTAAGTGTCTAGCCTAACCTCGGCGAAGTAGTGACGAGGCTAGGACCAGACTACCAAATAAACCTGTGCAATATAGCGTATAAAAATAATAGGAAACAGATAACAATGATGGCAACAATAATCAACCAGTAATATAAATAGCAGGCAACAAAAACACCATAAATATTTCTCAACAAATAATAGATACAAGTGCAATCAATTTATCAAGTCCTTCAAATATAAATCTTTCGTTTATAAATCCTTCAAGTAATAATCTTTAAGATACATGCTTTTCAATGAACAAATTTCGAATATATTTCCTTTAAATAAACATCTGTCAAATAATCATCTTTCGAATATAATTCTTTCGAGTAAAGGTCACCTTGTGACGCCTCATTCACTTAACATAAAGTAGAGTACAGCTTCCAACCCAAATAGGAAATCGCAAGAAAAAAAATGAAGTTATTTTTAAAAATCATTTGATAAAGAAGATACACTTTTCAATTAAAGTACATTATGAATGAATCATTACTTTTAGTACGAGAAGTCAATAATTCAAAACATAGTAGAAATTCCTTTTTAAGTAAAGTACAACCTCAAACATTTTAAGAAAAATTTAGTTTAGAAATCAATTGAGTTAAAAATGTAACAATTGTTGAAAATGGGGGTATTGAACATAAAAAAAAAGAAGAAGAAGAAGATAAAAACAGAATATTAAGAGAATTATAAAGGAATCAAAATCTAACCACTAACAAGAATAAGGAAAACAAAGGCAAATTCACTTTCTTTTCACATCTTGTTGCAGGCGTGCAACCCGATCCCATTTCCTGTATCTCGTGGCAGGCGTGCCACCCGCTCGCATTTCATGTATCTCGTGGTAGGCGTTCCCAATTACAAGCCAGCAATAATCACAAGGAATCCCGGAAAGGGAACAAAATTAATATAACAACTTTCTAGCAAGGGAACAATGATATTTCAACAACATCTCGGCAAGGGAACAATACTATCAAAACAAACATCCCGGCAAGGGAACAATACAATCAAAACAAACATCCCGGCAAGGGAACAGTTGTGATAATAACATATGAAGCACAATAAACCACAACAGAGTCATAACAGTTATAATACAAGACTCACAGGCATGCTTGACACTAATGTATAGATACTCGTCACCATGCCTATATGTCGTACTCCACAATTAACATGTAGCAAATAAGACACAACTCATAATCCCTCAAGCTAAGGTTAGACCAAACACTTACCTCTTTGAAGTTAGGTCGATATTCCAAAATAGCCTTCTTGCTTGAATTGACCTCCGAGAGACTCAAATCTATCCAAATTAATTTTATAACTTCATTAAAATACATCGAAAATAATTCCGGATAATAAAACATTGTCTTAAAAATTCATATTAAAAGTCAACCAAAATTCAACGCGGGAACCGCCTCTCGGAACCCGACTTAATTTTCATAAAATCCGAACACCCATTCCAATACGAGTTCAACCATACCAATTTTATCAAATTCTGACATCGGATTGTTCTTCGGATCTCAAAAATTCATTTTTGAAGTTTCTATAATGTTTCTCCAAATTTTCACACCAAATCACGATCAAATGATTAATTTTATGATAGATTAATGTATTCTAGTCAAATCCGAGTTAGAATCACTTACCCCGATGAATTTCTTGAAAAACCTTCAAAAAATCGCAAAAATCCGAGCTATCTAGGTCAAAATATCAAATAAAACCCAAAACCTCGTATTTATAGAGTACCCCATGGATTCCACCTATGCGGGCCACACAAAAACGACCACGGTCCGCGCAAAACCAGTGCGGTCCGCGCAAAAACGACCCCGACCGCGCAGGTTTTGCTCTGTAGTGACAGACTTTAGTATTTTAGCCATAACTTTCGCTACAGATGTCCAAATGCCTATTATAATATGTTTCTGAAAATTAGATCCAAAGATCTACAACTTTCGTGTTTGAATCATCCCCAATGTCCTTGTAGATCAAAAGATATGAGCTTCCGAAGTTTGATCGATTATCTGCAGATTTTCATGACCGCGGCCGCGGTCACTTTTACGCGCCCAGCACTAGGCCAGCGTGCCCAGCGCTAATTCTACCGCGGCCAGCGCTAAAAATTCTGCACCCATCCATTTTCTAAGTTCAGGAATGTCCGTACTCGCTCAAAACTCACCCGAAACACACCCAGAGCCATCAGACCTCAACCCAAACATACTAATACCTTCCATAACATCATTAACACCTAGTCGATCTTTCGAATCACTCCGAACAACATCAAAACACAAAATCAACTTCGGATTCAAGTTTAAGAACTTAGAAATTTTAAATTCCACAAACAACGCCGAAACCTATCAAATCAAGTTCGATTGACCTCAAATTTTGCACACGAGTCATGAATGACATAATGGAGCTATTACAACTTCTTGAGTCGGATTTTGATCTCGATATCAAAAAGTCAACTCCTCGGTAAAATTTCCAAGCTGCGACTTCTCATTTTCGCCATTTCAAGCCTAATTAAACTACGAACTTCCAAAAGAATTTTCCGGGCATTCTCCTAACTCCAAAATTACCATACTGAACTATTGGAATCATCCAAAATCCATTTCGGATTTCGTTTACTCATATTTCACCTTCCGATCAATTTATTTCAACTTAAGCTCTCTTCTTGGAGATTAATTGTCTCAATTCCTTTCAAAACTTTTCCGAACCTGAACCAATTTCCCCGGCAAGTTTCATAAGAACCGTGAAGCATGAATTTAGCAGTATAGGGGGAAATGAGGTTGTACTTATTCAAAACGACTGGTCGGGTCGTTACAATTGATCGATGAATTGAGTGAACTGATTGAACACTTGAATGAAGAAGATGAGAGAACTATGAAGAAGAAGCTGAGATTAGAAAGCAGAGCAATTGATAAAATTAGTCGTATCTATACATATGGAGCTACAGGTCGTATATATAGATAGCCTAATCTATTCATACCTGAGCTAATGACAGCTGGATAACAATTGAGACTAACGACCTCTTAAGTTAGTTACTACTATTACAACTAACTAAAACAGTTAAACAATAAAGTAACCATGGTTAAGTAATCCCGGTGCAGGTTGTCAATTCCTCTACAATTTTTATATACTTTATCATAAAGATTTACCTGCAATTAAATTATAAGTGACTTGATTTGTAAATTATTCACATAACTTAAACTAAGAACATATTATTTCCTCCGATCCATTTTAATTAATTTTTTGGCCTTTTTTTGTGGTCCATAATATTTAATTTTTTTCAGATATCAAGAAATAAATAACTTTTTTTTTATAGTTACCTTGGAATAAAGAGTCTACGAGTATTTGTTGTATTTTCATAAACAAACTAAGATTAATATGATCAATTTTATTATTAATTAATGTTAAAAGATGAATCCTTAATATATGTGAAAATAACTAAAAAATTAATTAAAGTGAATTAGAAGGAATAATGTATTACACATCCTCCGGTTATTTTAAGCGATGAGGTGGACAACTATTTAGTTTAAATCTTCTATATTTAAATTCTCCTGTTAGCGTAAATGTGTTCCAACTTTTAGTGTTTCATATGCTGTGTGATAAAAAAGGGCCAACAAATGATCCACTCAGTAATTATAGTCCATTGCTCTCTAACTTATTTTAAATAATATTTGATGTTGTTTAGATCAAAGTTAAAAAGAGTTAATTCATCCTTAATCAAAGATCTCAGGTTCGAGTTACTGGGTATGAAATCGTTTTTGTTAGAGAGCAATTTACCTCCTGATGTAGAATTTTTCGGTGCGAATCCGGATTTAGTCGGGCCCCAATGTGGGAACCGGACACCAAGTGAAAACCCAAAAAAAAAAAAAAATCTTAAAAAGAGAATAGTTACTCTGTGATAAAGTGAATTGTAAAACTTAAACATATGCTAAAAACAAAATTTATCCCTATAACTGTATAATATGCCATGTTAATTCATATGAGTGTCATTATAGAGGGTAAAATAAAAATGTTAACATTCTTTTTAAAATATAGTAAAAAGAAAAGTAAGATACATAAATTAAAATGAAGGAAATAATTAACGAGACCACAATGCATGCCCTTAAAAGTAGTCTTTATATTAAGAATAATTAAAAGACTTTAGTGGAATATGTAACACAAACTAATGAAGTGTTAAGAATGCATTAAGTACGTTTCATAATTCACTTTTCTTTAAATTTTAACAAATAATCAAAGAATTAAAGTACTTACATAACAGAAAGTTTAGGACCATATATAAAAAAAGTGCACTTTATCGTAACAATATTTCGTGGCATCTTCAAAAGATCGTTTTCCTATATTAATATATACTAGTTTTAGTGTACGTGCATTGCATTTGTGAATCGCGTTAATTAATATAAAATATCTACAAATGGTTGAAAAACAGCAGTGGAGGTTAAACTAAATGCAATATGTGTTTAACTGATGAAAATAAATATTATTACATTGACACAATATAGTTGAATTCAATATTAATTTCTGAATAAATTTAGTATAATTGGTTCTATAGTACTTATAGTTATAAATATTATATTATATAAGACACAAATATGTAATGTTATTTTATCTCACCTAGCAAAACTCTACATTCATATGTCATATACTCATATTATAAGAAAACAATTGTTCATTCAATGCTAATCAAAATTAAAGATAAGCTAATTTAACCTCTTTTTGTGTGAAAAAAATTGTCTAGATTCTTATTGATCTACGAGCGTGTTTGGCCAAGCTTCTAGGAGGCTAAAAGTACCTTCTTCTTTTTTGTAAATTAAAGGTGTTTGGCTAAAAACAGAGAAGTGCTTTTGAGCACCAATAGAAGCAGTTTTCTGCTTTTGGAAAAAAACTGCAAATTTTAGCTTCTTTCAAAAAGCAGAAGTAAAAGCAAAAAAATAATTTTTTTCAAGACAAAAATATCATTATCAAAAAATTATATATCTCAAATTATCCCTCATTAATTTGTATTTTTTTCCTTTTATTCTTTTGCTTCTACCATCCATACCTTTATTTTTCTTATTTTCATCATTGTTTATTTTTCTCAAATTCTTCTTTGAAATAATCTCTCTACTATTAATGGATCTCTTCTTTTATATAGGATTTCTGGAGTAAATTTACAGTATGCGCGTTGCGCGTGTATCCTATCTAAATGGATTATTCAAAAAAAAAAACTAATCATATTAAAAATTATACTTATTTAATTTAATAAAAATTAAAGTTTATGTTCTTAAAACTGAGAAATATTAATAAATTAATCAAAATGAAATCAGTTAATCCATAATATGAAACAAAATTATATAAAAATTAATAGAAGTTTGCAAGATATCAAATATAAAATCAGCCCAGCCAAATTCAAATTATGAAACAAAGAATTATATAAAAATTAACAGAAGTTTAGAAGATAAAGAGCACATAAACTCAATTACCTTATATTTTAAAGCAAAACCATTATCCAAAAGAAAGCTTCAACATGAAGGGTAACAACACATACAAATGCCTACAAATATCACGTACAAATTAAAGATGGTGTATAGTACAAATTGCTTTGGTATTATATTCAAAGTTCTAATAAAGTACGTGAATACGAAATTCAACTACTAATATAAAGGTTACAAATACATAAATGCAAAATTCAACTAATACAAACAAGTGCATGCAAAATTCAGTTATTAATACAAATATTTTTCAAAGAAAAAGAACCTGAATCCTTAGTCTTGTGCTGCTCGAACAAGAATTGTTTTGACAATGAAACCTAAAGGAGACTAAATATAAATAGAGTTGAACGAAAACCTTTCTCAGTGTGCAGTGCATTTGAACGAAAAACTTTCCTAGTATGTGGTGTACGAATTTATTTCTAGGTTGTAATATTAGGGGAATAATTAATTAGGGAAATAATTAGATGACTATTCCTAAACAGTAGAGAATTAATTGACTATTCCTAAATATTAAAAAATTAATTAAATGACTATTTTGCCTAGTGTAAACTTTATTTTTAAAGGGTAAAAAGACGAACGACATTTTGCTAAGGGCCTTCGTGCTTTTAATATAGTATAGATAGATAGATAGAGTACCTGAGAATTTGAAGCCAATGACTTGCTGTCACGATCCAAAACTTATCTCGTCATGATGGCGCCTATCGTGAAACTAGGTCAGCCTCAATCCAACGAAACCCAAAACCATAATACTAAAGTCAATTCATTTGCGGAAAATCTTTCATCATTTTAAATAAATTGTTTAAGACATAAAAGAAAGATTCATATTACGATATAAACATCCCAAAACCATGGTGTCACGGAGTACATGAGCCTCTAGAGAAATAGTATAGTCTACTACAAAGTTCACTGAATACAACTGAAACACAACTAGAATAGAGAGAGAGGGTCAAGATCTGCAAGCGCCATACAGATACCTCAACAATCTCCCGAGCCTGCAACCTCGATCAGTGACTACCACTGGGACCGAAAGTACCTGGATCTGCACACAAGGTGTAGGGGATAAAGTGAATACACCAACTCAGTAAGTAACAAGTCCAACCTATGGACTAATAGGTAGTGACGAACTCAACCTCTTCAAAGATAGCAGAAATAACGTACATAAACGTAGGCATACTTTCATTTAAATAAATAGCTCGAACAGTAAAATAGAGCAGGTATGAACAAAGTAAAGAAGTGTAACTCTGCTACATCTACGTGCCAATGCATGGGCTGTATGAAATTCACCATGATGAGTGCCTCATGTGGCCACAATCTCAAATGTTCCTCTACTCAGTACTGTATATGGCTCATACGGCCCAGGGAAGATCCATCCCAGAATATATACATCTCTAACAGCAGTCACCCAGTACTGAGGAAGGCCATTCCAGCCTATGGAGAGGATTCATCTCCAGATAATAATAATAATAAAAACCTCACAACCACTCGGTACTGTATATGGCTCACAAGGCCCAGGGAAGATCCATCCCGAAATATATAGATATCATAGACCATCAGTCTCTAGTACCGAGGAACAGGCCAATCCAGCCTCACGGAGAAGATTCATCTCCATACTAAGGGAAGATCCATCCCTGAATAAAATCAACCGCGCCCACTGTGGGTGTGAAGACTCCGGAGGGGCTCCTACGTCCCAAGCGCTATAACAAGCCAACAAAGGCATAATCAATAATATGTTGCGGCGTGTAGCCCGACACATAACTGTCACTCATAATCAGGCTCTCGGCATCACTCAGTCATCATTCTCCAGTCTCTCCCACAGTCTCACAATGCCATGAAAACTAGCCCGAAACAATGATATGATGTGCAAATAAATAACAGCTGAGACTGAGATGTGATATGAAATGCATGAACATGACTGAGTACAGAATATCAATAATATCAGTGAGATGACAATAAGAAATGACCACTAGGGGTCCCAACAGTATCGGCATAAAGCCCTAGCAGGATAACTAGCATGATTTACAATCCATTTACTTCATCACATGAAGAAACACATATATCAATAAAATAAAATTACTAATCGGTGCCACATAATGAACCAGGTCACAATTCTCACGGTGCACGCCCGCACGCCCGTCACTTGGCATGTGCGTCACCTCAATACCATCATATAACATATAGTTTGGGGTTTCAAACCCTCAGAACCAAGTTTGAAAGCGTTACTTACCTCAAGCAAGCCAAATCCTACTCCGCTATGCCTTTGCCTCTGGAATCGGCCTCCAAACGTCTCGAATCTAACCAAAGCAATACAATGCAATCAATATAGGCCAAGGAATCAATTCCAAACGAAAAACCATCAATTCAATCTAAAATCCCAAAATTCACCCAAACCCGCCCCCCTGATCCCACGTCTCGGAATCCGACAAAAATCACAAAACTAGAAACTCCTTCTACTCACGAGTCCATACATACAAGATTTATCAAAATCCGACTCCATTTGACCCTTTAACCCCTCAATCAAAACTCTCCAAAACTCAAGCCATAAATTCCAAAATTTCTAGCTCAACTTCTCAATTAGATGATGAATAAAACCATAGATTCATGAAATTTAAATCACTATAGGTTAGAACACTTACCCCAACGTTGCTTCTTCAAATTCCTCGAAAAATTGCCTCTCTCCCGAGATCCTCAAGCCCAAAATAGAAAAATAAAGAACAAGTCTTGAGCTGGGGTTTTTTGTCCAGCAAAACCACACCTGCGGTCATATTCCCGCTTCTATGGCACCGCACTTGCGGAATTTCCATCGCATGTGTGGAACCCACTTAATGAACCACTTTCTGCATCTGCGGTAAACCCATCGCACCTGCGACTCATTTGCCGCTTCTGCGGAACAGACCAAACTCCATGGTGTACGCATCTGCGGCTCCCAACTCGCACATGCGACCTCGCACCAGCGGCTTCCCTTCCGCAGGTGCGGAAACACCAGCAGAAATCACACCAGTAGCCCTAAAACACCAAAACCCATCCCATCAACCATCTGAAACATACTCGAGGCCCTTGGGACCTCAACCAATAATACTACAGGTCACATATCAACATACAAATTTAGTCAAACTTTCGGAATACTCAAAACAATATCAAAACACCGAATCATCATCAAATTCAAGCCTAAGAACTCCTAAACTTTCGAATTCCACAAACGATGCCGAAACCTACCAAACCTCGTCCGAATGACCTGAAATTTTGTACTCACATCACAAATGACACTACAAACCTATTCCAACTTCCAGAATTCCTTTTCGACCCCAAAATTAAAATTTCCAATGCCGATCGAGAAATGCCAACTTTTCAATTTCGCCAATTCAAGCCTAATTCTACCACAGACCTTCAAATCACATTCCGGACGCACTCTCAAGTCCAAAATCACCTAACGGAGCTAACCAAATCATAAAAATCCAAATATGAGATCGAATACTAAAAGCCAAAACTTGATCAAACCTTTCAAATTTAAAGCTTCAAGTTGAGAATCATTCTTCCATATCTGTTCTGATTAACCTGAAAAACTAAAATCGATGTTTGATAAGTCATAATACATCATACGGGGCTAGTCATGCCCGAGAACTGGCGACGAAGTGCAAATGCTCAAAACGACCGGTCGGATCGTTACATTTGCATATGGCAAGGTATATATATAGGTCCACCATGGGGACAATACTAGGTTTATATACTTAGTCTAAAGGTAAAATGGCCTCGTAGCCATTTAAACTTGCACATGATTTTCATCCCGGTAAATAAACTTTTTAAACACCTCTACTTGTATATTTGAAAATTAATAAACCCCTTCGTGGCATTACAAATTCACAAATGTGGCAATCCAGTCAGCGAAAAATCAATTAAAACTCTACACTATCCAGTCAGGAAAATACCAATTAAAACTCTGCACGTGGAAGGCATAAAAATACACTATCCACCCACTATTTCCCCCTCGTTTTGACCTAAAGACTAAACAACTCTCTGCAACAATATAAACATCCAAAGAATCATTCATCAAAACAAAAAATAAAAAATAAAAAAAAAATTGCCAAAATGTTGCGAATAGTGATAATAGATGAAAATATTGGCTTGTTAGTAGAGTCGTGATGTTTCCCGATTTTTGCGTAAGGCCAACCAAGAGCGACTATGGTGTGAAGTGGCCATATAAAAGTCAATCAATGCGTTCCCTTTTTTTCTTAGTCACCTTTTCTTTCAATTTTATTAAGGCATAGAACTTGAGTGATAATGGTAAAGAAGTTCAACTTACCCAGTCTAATTGACTTTGTTACTGTAAATAGTGCAATAATTTGTGTCTAATTGACTTGGATGAGCGGAAATATGAAAAAAAGTGCTGCTATAGAGATTAATGCTTCAACAATGGAGATCTAGGGCTTTTCTTCAAATACTGAAGAAGAAACACTTTAAATAAATGCCATTATTATGGTTGGGCATTGGGAAAACGAGCTTCACGCTCCAGGCCAGCGTGAAACACACGCATAACGACTGACTAGGACTAATTGACGCCACATGTGTATAGTCAATGATCAAAGTTATTTATTAATTCTTAAATATACAAGTAAGGATGCTTAAATGGGAAAATTAAAAGTTAATTTGCCGGGATGAAAATCAGGTGCAAGTTTAAATGGCTACAAGGCCATTTTGCCTAGTCTAAACTAAAAGCAAGTTGTGGTCCTTAATTGATATCCACTTATATATATCTCTCGAAGGAGAAACTTAGAAAAACGGTAAGGTTGTCTCCATGTGACCTACAAGTCAAGAGTTTGAGTCATGAAATTAGCTACTAATAATTGCATCATAGTTGGCTACCTACACTACAGAAACAAATCCAAGATTTAAATTTATGAGTTCCTATCAAGTGTAGTAATTGGACTCCAGTAAATTTTTTATAGATAGTTAGTGGACTTCTTAATAGAAATACATGATGGACACAAAATTTACATGGTTCCGAGGAACCCATAAACTATGCACTAGACCTGCCACTACAACATTACACCCTCTTGGATGGGAGTGTGGCCCTTAATTTGGTCACATTCCTAACTCCCAGTCTTTTATTTCCTTTTCATTGTTTTTTGGTTTGGCAGTAATTGTGTCACGACCCCAAATACCAATCGTGATGGCGCCTATCACATTACTAGGCAAGCCGTTAAACCCATAATCACAACCCATTTACCAATAACTTTAAGCCATTTTCTAACATAAGTTTTTAAATGCGGAATTCATTATAAGTGTAAGAATGAAAGAAATATACGGAAAGTCAACATAGCAAATACTACACAGCCCCAACAATCCGGTGTCACGAGTCAAGAGCCTCTAATTCAAGTATGAACAACCTACTACATAGATAATCTATAAATGCAGAAAAATAACAAGATAGAAGGGAGAAATCAGGGTTGCAGACGCCGTGCAGCTACCTCGAAATCTCCGGCAAGTACTGGAAACAGCTGAAAGCTCTCACTCGGCCCCTTGGGCACCTGAATCTGCACACAAGGTGCATGGAGTAACGTGAGTATGCCAACTCAGTAGGTAACTAAAGTAAATAAAGACTGAAAGTAGTGAAGAGCAGTTAAAAAAACATATAACCGAAATAACAACAGAATAATAGCTCAACTTTACAGTTTAAAAACCAGTTTCGTCATGAAATCAACACTTTTAGTTAAAATCTTGGAATCATATACTTAATAGTATTTCCAACATATGCTTAAATCAAAAGAAGAGTGAAATCAGTAAAATATCATAATTGGGCCCCACGGGCAAGGAATCACTCAGGATATGGCCTCTCGGGCAACCCCTCAGTCACTCAGTACTCACTTTCAGCACTCAGATTCATTAATATAGCAAAATAGCAGAAATAATGGTAACCGCTGCGGCGTGCAGCCCGATCCATTATTTATAGTTAACTACGCTCACTGGGGGTGTGCAGACTCCGGAGGGGCTCCTACAGCCCAAGCATCATATCGCTGCGGCGTGTAGCCCTATCCAATATATATATCGCTGCGGCGTGCATCCCAATCCATATAAGTATCACTACGGCGTGCAGATCGATCCATAACTCACTTATATATATAATTATCCTCACAATTAGGTTCTCAACCTCTATCTCAATCATTACCTCACAGCCTCTCGGGCACAATAATAGAAACTAAAGAACTCAGTCCAACATTTCTCAAGTAGAGTTATAAAACTAGTTTTAAACATTTAAGCAGGTAAAACATGACCGAGTATGTGCTTCTGGCAAGTGAAGTGAGGGAAGTAGTCAAAATGCCCCATAAGGGTGTCTATAGATCGGCACAAGGCCCCAAACATGGCATACAACCCATAATACAATATAAATGACTGAAACATAGAATAATATAAATTTCTAAATATATTACGTGACTTAATAGTCGCTACGAGACGGATCAAGTCACAATCCCTACCGGTGCACGCCCACACGCTCGTCACCTAGCATGTGTATCACACATCCTTTTTCCTACACCCCGAAAGGTATAAGGGAGTTTTTCCAATTAAAGGATAATCGAAACGGGATTTATTTCAATTAAAAGATTCAGAGTCGCCACTTGGGAGATTTTTGGTGTCCTAAGTCACCGGTTCAAATCCCGAATCGAGGAAAGATTGACTCTGTTTTACAGTCCGCGAATACAGAAATTCGGGTAAGGAATTCTGTTAACCCGGGAGAAGGGGTTAGGCATTCCCGGGTTCCGTGGTTCTAGCACGGTCGCTCAACTGTTATTATTGGCCTAATCATATGATTTTAGAACACTTTCAAACCTATTGCATTTTTTTTGACTTTTAAAACCGCTTTTATTTATTTAAGGAAAAATCAAGGTTATTTAAAACACATCACAAGCCACGCTACATGAAATGCACCCGTGAGTTATGACACGTCCTATTTAGCCTTGTTGGAAATTAGAACTGGGTTACATGAAATGCACTCTCAAATTTTAATAAAAATGCATGATAGTTATATAATTAACGCGCCTAAAGCAAACTACGAAATTTATGAATATTAACAGCCTAAGTATGCTCCTAGCAATATAACAAGTGATAAAACAATAAATGAAAGCAATAAAATATTATAAGTTCCCGATTCTCGTTACCCAACCGTACACAGCCCATAAGCGCCAGAACCCAATTTTTATTTTGTTCTCTTCAATTGATGAATTAATGCTACGTTCCCACTCATTATCAAATCCGAAGCTACCAAACAAATAACGTTACTCAAATAAATTAGGAACAAATATGAGTTTATATGATAAATGATAGAAAAAGTAGTCAAGACATAATATCATCCTATTCTTTAGAAGAAAAATTATTCTGACTTACTTTTTCAAAGAAGGCGAGCTTTTGGCCTAACGGACTCAACTGAGATCTTATCTTCTTAAACTAAGGCGTTTGGTTTAAAACACAATGAGTAATAAGCTCAATTAGTATCTAAAAAAATAACAGCTCAAAAGTTATTCTAACTACAGATCCACAAAGTTTAAATGATAAAATTTTGCTTATAAGGCACAACTCTAGGTGACTTGGACGTTTTCATAGAGTTAATGAAAAACTCTTGAAACAATTACTCCATTCTTTAAAACAACTGAACCCCACTACATAGAGTATTTTTTTTTAAAAAAAAACTAAATATATATATATATATATATTTTACACCAGGATCTAGGTAGGCGGGCGGTAGTCCGCACGGCCATCCAGATCTAGCTGCTTTAGTACACTTTAAAGGTTGGCGGTAGTCCGCACGACCAATAATGATTCGAAATATACGGAAATTCTATTATAGTTTAATGACTGTATGGAAGGATCTATATCCTTTTACCCAAGCAAGGGGCCTGTCTAAGCCCGATACATACTCTTACTGAGCCCATGTGTCTACCAGTTCTAACTGTGAAAGAGGTAGCCCTTTCGACAACTTCAGCGGGCTTTAATGTCACAGCTGGCTAGACGTAGCCACTAAGGCAAAGCCAATAAGAGTAGTACCAGAACCGACTGTACCACCATCTTGGAACCAAATCAAGAAACTATATTACAATTTCTTTATATTTTGAAAGAGTCTGGATTCTTCATGGTTAATATGCAAGAGAAATTAGTGTTTCAACATAGATATGAATCTGTTTAGCCGGACATAGTCACGGCTAGGGAGAGATACTAAAAAATACTAAAAGAAGAATAAATATGTACCTTGTAGGCCGAGAAGCAAGGCCCTGAAGATGAATTTCAAAACTTTTATTAATTCTTGAACTCGATTTACAAACTAAGCTATGAACTAAGTGTTTACAAAGGGGGTTGGTTGAGAGAGAGAGAGGAGAGAGAAAGTAGAGAGAGAGGGGGGGGTTCCGGCCTTCTCTTCTTCAAATGAAGAAGCATTCTTAAATAACAAAAAAAAGAATCTTGAATAGTAAAATGGGTCCCACATCTGGGTCCCTACACAGTGTTTTTACTGTAGATAAACAGTGTTTCTACTGTTGATGAACAGTGTATCTACTGTTTAAGTGGGTCCTGGCGGCTGATAAGCTGTCAAGTCTTCTTTTTGTCCATATTTTGCATCTGTTGGAGGAATTCTTCCACTTTGTCGATTTCTCTGTCAGATAATATCATTTCTGGATGTATAGGTTGAGTATCTTCTACGAGGTCATCACCACTCGTCTCACTTCTCATTGAAGTGTCTGATTTTTCACACTGATCTAGTGATTGGAGCAGATTTCTTTTCAATCCTTCTAAGTATTGATTTATCAAATCCATTTTATCTCCATCTTGGATTGATATTCTCCGAGCAATATGTTTAACAGTGCTTTCTTCTACTATCCTTTTTTGAGGGGCTGTCACATATAAATGAATTTGTGTTTTTATAGAATCTAATAATTCTTGGCCGTATAACGTCTTTGTTTTGGGATCAGTTTTCATCAATTTGTCCCAAAAATTGTTGTAGAATACCCTATATAAACAAGGGATTTGTTCTTCCGTATAACCCATTTCCGGGGTCCATTTATGGATCCAGGGGATAGAAAATTCAATAAAGAAGTAAATCTGATCAATTTTTTCTAGATAGCAGATATGATCTGCGTGATATAAATCTGTTAAGAACGGAGAGGCTTTTGTCCATTCTTTGTATAATTCTAGGAATGGTTCAGGCAAAATTTTGGTAGTAGGACCGTGGTATGACCACCAGTTTAAAAACCAGTTAGGGATAGGTCCTGTAAATACCTTGGCGCATACCTTGATAAACCAACTATGCTTATGTCTTTCATTGTTATAATAAAGCACTCTATCAAATGCTTGAATATAGTCCCAATAAGTGAAATTCATTGGTGATTTATTAAGGCTTATCTGCCTTTCTTTCATTGTGGAAATACCCCATTCTTCAACAGATATAATCTGTTTGATAATGACTTTTGAAAAGTTATAAACATTTTCATTTGTGTTATAACCCGAAAAGTGCTGGAATTCTGCACTACCTGTACTGATCAGGATAGTTTCATAATAGGTGCGGGTTTTATATGATTCACCCGGATAGTATAATCCATTAATCAGATATCTCTGAAATATTTTCCACGGTTCTTCTTTTCTCTGAATCTCAGAGTTTTCAAGGAGAAATATCATTTCTCTTTTTGGTAACTTTTCATATGACTTGATATCGTCATTGTCTTCCTCTTTAGCAATTGAAGCAAAAGTATCACTTTGCTTTTTGGATGCTAAATAAGCCTGCAGATGTCCGTATAACGGACTGTCTTCTGGAATATCTTCCAGATGTATAGAATGTCCTGAGGATTCTCCTGTATGCGGCACCTTTGAGTTTATCAAACTCTTTTTTCCTCTTTGTATTACCGGAGAGGTTGATGAGGATCCGTATGACGATCCCTGAGAATAAGTCCTACTAGGGGAAGATCTTCCCCTACCTCTGCCCCGGGTGACCCATGAAGGGTCCATTCTGCGGAAATTGCAAATCATTATTGATTAAAAAGTGATTGCAAATCATTATTAATTAAAAAGGATAGCATAATTCTAGTGCTGATATCATCTTGACCGAAGGGACACACATTTTCAATTAACTGAAGAATATCAATAACTTCTTGAAAATTATAGTGTTCTTCTTCCCTTGTTTCAATAATGTCAGCCATAATAATATCAAGTATAACTTCTTGTAAGTCTCTATTTAATTTAATCACATTAAGAATAGTGATCAGTACCTTATCTTCAAAAAACATGGTATAATAATTCATAATCTATTCTAAATATTCCCGGGATAGAAAATCCGGAAGGGAATTATCAATTCCTTTTTTGTATTGTATTTCAAAATCGAAAGGTGCTAGCTGAGCCTGCCATCTAGCAAATATTAATTTTGAAGCATCGTGCTTAAAATCTTTGTCAAACATGTATTTAACCGATTGAGCATCAGTTTTTATCAAAAACTTTTGGTTGTATAAGTCGTCTTGAAATTTTAATACACATTTAACAATTGTTAACATTTCATGCGCCACAGTAGCGTATTTCTTTTGGGCTTCGGTCCATTTACCAGAGTGAAATCTTATTAAGTATTCACTCTTATTATTGGGATTTACTTGTTTCAAAATCCCTCCATATCCAACATTAGACGCATCTGTCTCGATAATCTTTTGCCAAGTAGGATTGGCAAGGGTTAAACAAGGTAAAGATTTAACCCGCCCTTTAATACTTTTGACTAACTTAGTATGTTGGTTAGTCCAAGGGTGTTTATGATCTTTCTTTAGCCGATCGTATAAAGGGGCTAGATCTCGTGACAAACTTTTATAAAAAGGGGAAATATAATTTAGACTTCCCAAAAATCTTTGCAATTGAGTCCTGTCAGTGATAACATCAGGAAATTTTGAGGCAAAATCAATAGATCTTTGTATTGGGGTAATTTTTCCCTGGCAAATATTATGACCTAGAAAACGAACATTTGTTTGGAATAGACTCATCTTGGGCTTAGAGATTACTAAACCGTTTTGTATAACAATTTTCTTGAAAATATCAAGATGCTTAATATGCATCTCCAGAGTTTTATAAAATACCAATATGTCGTCAATATAAACGATGATAAAATCCAAATATGGGTTAAAAATATCATTCATAATTTTTTGAAATTCAGAAGGGGCATTTTTCAAACCAAATGGCATAACATTCCATTCATATTGCCCAAATGGAACATTAAAAGCAGTCCTATAAGTATGCTCTTTAAATATTTGAATTTGCCAATAACCAGATTTTAAATCAAATTTTGAAAATATATTGGCGTCATATAATCTGGATAGCAAGTCCCCTTTATTAGGGATAGGATACCTAATCCATTTTAGATGTTTATTTAATGGTTTATAATTTATGACTAAGCGAGGAATACCTCGTTCCTTCTCTGCCGCATTATTAACATAAAAGGCAGAACATGACCAAGGAGATTTTGAGGGTTTTATCAAACCCTTTTGTAACAAACTATCAATCTCGTTTTTGCAGAATTCAACTAGCTCAGCATTCATCTGGCAAGGTCGAGATTTAGTAGGAATATCATCCTTAGAGAAGGTTTCTTCGTATGGAAGAGTTACAATATGCCTTTTCCTGTTCCAAAAGGCACTAGGGTGATCGGCGCAAACATCAACGGCCATTTTTTCAGCAATTAATTTAATCTTCTGCTGGACTTTTGCAGATTGTATAGTATCGAATATATTCATACTAAGAATTTCTAATTGTAGTGAATCAACATGCCTTTGTTTCATATTAATCAAGGCATTAATATCTCTAGTTACGGGATCTGTAACAAAGGAATAGCTTATCTTTTTATTTTGATAAGTAGCAGAAAAACCATGTTTATCTATATTATTAAACGGATAAATAGCATTAATAAAAGGTGTTCCAAATATGATTGGAGGGTATAACTGGTTTTTTACCAAAAAGAAGAAATGTGGAATACAGACTTTATTCTGGCAAATATGAGTATTAGGCAATTTGTACTCTATATCTAAAGCATGACCAGAAGCGGATTTCACCAAATGAGTAGTCTTTTGAAAATATCTAGTAGGAATCAATCCTTCCTGAATGCAGCTTACATCTGCACCACTATCAATCATAGCTATATCAGTTATAGAAAAATTATTATCAATTAAAATAGTACATTTAATATACCATTTGTGTGCAGTAACAATTTGCATCATACCTAAAAATAAATCAGATTTTCATCAGAAATTTCTTTTCCTTTATCATTAGAAAAATCAGAAAATCCTTTAGTCGAAGATTCAGGTAGAGAATTATTTTTCTCAATTTGAGTAATCCTGTGATCGCAAATCATTTGATTTTGCTTAAGAGACTTAATATCTCTTTTCAAATTTTCGATTTCTTCTTTTAAATCATCAAAAGAAGTATCTCGACTAGGAGTACTGGACTTTTGAAGTCTTCTATTTATTTCAGATAAAGAATATGGTGCAAAGTGTTCAAATTCGTTTTTGTATTTTTCAACAGTTTTTGAACTACTAGAACTTGAACTTGCAGCTAAAGTAATAATTTTTTCACGAAGTTTTTCATCAGTAACTTCTTTAAAAAGTTCTATTACATTATCAGATGTAATAGTTTTTATATTAAGATCATCAAATTGTGATTTCAATTTATAAAATTCGTCACTATCACAAGCACAAATATCACCTTTGCAAGCATTGCAAGCAGTATCAACATTTTTATTATTATCAGAAAAATCAATTAACTCAACTTCAGCTTCAGATTCAGTGTCTGAGTAATAGTCAGATTCTGATCCCGAAGTGTATAACAAGCCATAAACCTTATCGTGTAACTCATCATCGAGTTCTAAGGTTTTTAGCTTTTGAAGCTTGCAGTTTGGAGAAATATGACCAAACTTTCCACACTTATAACACTTAATATCAGCGAGATCACGTTTGGATCTATTCTTCGCAAATCGAGTAGATTTCCTGTTCGCTTTTCTAGTATCACGTTCTTCCTTAGGCCTATATCTAGACCTCTTTTTCTTATACGGGCTATCCGGGTTAGGGTACCTATGATATTTGGTTTTCTTCTTCCTATTTTGAGTGGAAGTTCCGGGTAAACCAAACTGGGTACAAAAGTCACCTACTTGGGACCTTTCTTTAAGCTTATCTATCTTAAGCTGTCTAGAAAGTCTTAGATCATTACATAATTTTAGACCTTCTTCTGTACAAACACCTATAAGCTTACCATAGGTATAATTATTATACAGAATCTCTCCGCAACTACCTTTTAACACATTCCTTACTCTTTCAGCAAATAAGGAAGGAAGGCCGTCTATAAACTTGGCTTTCTAGTGCTCATATCTATTCTCGAGTAGTTCCATAACTCTACTCATAAAAATATCTTTATACCATCTAAACTCACTAAGGGTCTTACATCTAAGTCCATTAAGTAAAGTTCGGACGGTCTGATGGTTTGAGGTAAATCTACCGTTGAAATGCTCTAAAATTGTAAGGATAAGAGTATAAACTGCATCTTCTCTACACACTACTAGAGCCATACCTATGTTATCAACACCTTCGTCGGTTGTCGTAGCATTAATAACGAACGCCTTTTCTTCTACAGATAAATGATTATCCCACCAGCCACGAAGTTGGCCAGTAAATCCTGCAATAATCATTTTGCAAATGGTTCTATCTGTATTTTTAACACTTTTACAGATAGTCGAATACATGAGCATTCTGTGTACGAGAATGGTTAATTGTCTATCAGTTAGACCATCAAGATTCCATTCATAAATTTCGGAACCGTTATAAGACGTATTAGTCTGATTCCAATCTCGTTCCTCAATCAACACATCTTGAGGAGTATGACGAGGATAATAATAGGTCTGCATTCTTGGTTTATCAGCATACCTATGATTTTGTTTAACAATCCCTTTGAGTTTATTAAACTCTGACCAAGTCTCAGTTTTATAATCAGAAACGGTCTCCATTTTATCAGCAAAGTTTTTTGATAAATCAATAGGTCTAATATTTAAACCAGAAAGCTTTTTATCTAAAAGCTGAGCTAAGTCATCAAGAGATTTAAATTTAAAATCCTGAATCTCAGGAGGTCTTTGAATATGAGTAAGAATGTTTTGATCAACTGTTTTACTTCCTGAAGTGGAGGCAATATCAGTTGGTCCTTTCTTAGTACCCATTTCTTTTATTAAAATAGTCAAATCATCAAGTTTTTTATCAAGAGAACCAATATGTTCTCCTAAAATTTTAACATATAAACCCAAATAATTGTTTTGAGAAATCAATTTATTAATTTCTGCAATACTAATAGCTGCCACATTATCATCAATAAATTTTTGAAAGGCAGTGAAAGTAATACCAGTATTATTAGGTAAAATAAAGGGAGCCTGAGGCGGATAAATTGCTTTAGTAATATTACCACTCCCGTCTTTATAAGATCTTTCTAATACCTTTATATAAAGAGGTAAATAAGTTGTTATAAACCAAGGAACAAAATACATAATTTGATTATGTAAGGCACAAGTTTCATAAAATTCTTGAGATATATTATTCAAATCCTCTTTACTATAAGTATCAAAAAACCATATTTTAAACTGGTTCCATTTTTCACTAAAAAATTCCTTTTGAATATAAATACGGGCCCGAGAACCTGGGCTGAAATCAATTTGGTGTGGAATCATTAAATATTATTGGGGTCGAATTCCATCTCGGATAGAGAAGGAATATCCTTATCTGAAATATTGTTATTATCTTGAACAATATTTGTTTGAGGGTTAATCTTAACCCTTTCAACCCTCTTAACCTTGGAATCAGGCTTATCGCTAGCAATAGTGTGTAAAGAAGCCGCACGATTGCGAGCTGGACCGTAAACTGGTTCAACAGGGGAAATATGTTGTATAGCAGGTAGAAGTCTGTGATTAGAAAAAGAATGTCTATTATAAATAGTAGACTTATCATCAAATTGAATACAAATCCTACCATCCGGATTTTGAGTAACATGCGAAAATTCAGTATTTGACAAGTCGTTAGTAATCTGACTTGGGGATATAACAGAATTTAAAGTCCATGTAGTCGGAAAATTAATTTCCTCCCATCTGATAGGTCTCCTAGTGGTGACCTTGGACTTTGCAAAATTGGTTTCGACCAGTATGGTCTGATCCGAAGTATCGTATAACTTACATTTAGGATTTAAAGTAGATAATAATTTGAAATAAATCCTATAGGACAGACATATAAGTTCAGAACCAGGCGCATAATTATAACCATGCGTTTTCACATTTAAAGTTAAAGCATCAAGAATATTAACATCAGAAAGAGATAGTTGCAAATTGGGTTGAGTATTAAAATATACTGGACCATAGGCCACTGTAGATTCTATCGAACCCATTAGAGACTGTCTGAAATTCAGATTTCTAGCATCTCTAAGAGCTGCTAAGAAGGTCTCTGGTAACCCTTTAAGGGTTAAAGGTTTAAAAGCAATTTGAACCATACCAATATGCACATAATGGTAATGATGCTTGTATAAATCTATATCATGTTTGTTTAATAAACGAATAGTCTGTCCAGACGAATTTAATGCTAAGGACTGTTCAGTCGTTTTTATCAATTGTTTAGAAGAAAGTTTATCAAACCAACCATAATCATAAATGGTTTTTATAGAAACTTTAGGAATTGTCCATTTATTTAACAAATCAAGGTTTTGAGGTATATCTACCTCTTCCAGTCTAGTACTTTTAGTACTTGTTTCTCCTAGATCCATTCCAAAAGCTTCATATCTATGTTGAATCTTTCATATCTATTACACAATTACCATGAAAATTCCTAGGCTCTGATACCATTTTACACCAGGATCTAGGTAGGCGGGCGGTAGTCCGCACGACCATCCAGATCTAGCTGCTTTAGTACGCTTTAAAGGTTGGCGGTAGTCCGCACGACCAATAATGATTCGAAATATACGGAAATTCTATTATAGTTTAATGACTGTATGGAAGGATCTATATCCTTTTACCCAAGCAAGGGGCATGTCTAAGCCCGATACATACTCTTACTGAGCCCATGTGTCTAGCAGTTCTAACTGTGAAAGAGGTAGCCCTTTCGACAACTTCAGCGGGCTTTAATGTCACAGCTGGCTAGACGTAGCCACTAAGGCAAAGCCAATAAGAGTAGTACCAGAACCGACTGTACCACCATCTTGGAACCAAATCAAGAAACTATATTACAATTTCTTTATATTTTGAAAGAGTCTGGATTCTTCATGGTTAATATGCAAGATGAACTTATATGTCTGTCCTATAGGATTTATTTCAAATTATTATCTACTTTAAATCCTAAATGTAAGTTATACGATACTTCGGATCAGACCATACTGGTCGAAACCAATTTTGCAAAGTCCAAGGTCACCACTAGGAGACCTATCAGATGGGAGGAAATTAATTTTCCGACTACATGGACTTTAAATTCTGTTATATCCCCAAGTCAGATTACTAACGACTTGTCAAATACTGAATTTTCGCATGTTACTCAAAATCCGGATGGTAGGATTTGTATTCAATTTGATGATAAGTCTACTATTTATAATAGACATTCTTTTTCTAATCACAGACTTCTACCTGCTATACAACATATTTCCCCTGTTGAACCAGTTTACGGTCCAGCTCGCAATCGTGCGGCTTCTTTACACACTATTGCTAGCGATAAGCCTGATTCCAAGGTTAAGAGGGTTGAAAGGGTTAAGATTAACCCTCAAACAAATATTGTTCAAGATAATGACAATATTTCAGATAAGGATATTCCTTCTCTATCCGAGATGGATTTCGACCCCAATAATATTTAATGATTCCACACCAAATTGATTTCAGCCCAGGTTCTCGGGCCCGTATTTATATTCAAAAGGAATTTTTTAGTGAAAAATGGAACCAGTTTAAAACATGGTTTTTTGATACTTATAGTAAAGAGGATTTGAATAATATATCTCAAGAATTTTATGAAACTTGTGCCTTACATAATCAAATTATGTATTTTGTTCCTTGGTTTATAACAACTTATTTACCTCTTTATATAAAGGTATTAGAAAGATCTTATAAAGACGGGAGTGGTAATATTACTAAAGCAATTTATCCGCCTCAGGATCCCTTTATTTTACCTAATAATACTGGTATTACTTTCACTGCCTTTCAAAAATTTATTGATGATAATGTGGCAGCTATTAGTATTGCAGAAATTAATAAATTGATTTCTCAAAACAATTATTTGGGTTTATATGTTAAAATTTTAGGAGAACATATTGGTTCTCTTGATAAAAAACTTGATGATTTGACTATTTTAATAAAAGAAATGGGTACTAAGAAAGGACCAACTGATATTGCCTCCACTTCAGGAAGTAAAACAGTTGATCAAAACATTCTTACTCATATTCAAAGACCTCCTGAGATTCAGGATTTTAAATTTAAATCTCTTGATGACTTAGCTCAGCTTTTAGATAAAAAGCTTTCTGGTTTAAATATTAGACCTATTGATTTATCAAAAAACTTTGCTGATAAAATGGAGACCGTTTCTGATTATAAAACTGAGACTTGGTCAGAGTTTAATAAACTCAAAGGGATTGTTAAACAAAATCATAGGTATGCTGATAAACCAAGAATGCAGACCTATTATTATCCTCGTCCTACTCCTCAAGATGTGTTGATTGAGGAACGAGATTGGAATCAGACTAATACGTCTTATAACGGTTCCGAAATTTATGAATGGAATCTTGATGGTCTAACTGATAGACAATTAACCATTCTCGTACACAGAATGCTCATGTATTCGACTATCTGTAAAAGTGTTAAAAATACAGATAGAACCATTTGCAAAATGATTATTGCAGGATTTACTGGCCAACTTCGTGGCTGGTGGGATAATCATTTATCTGTAGAAGAAAAGGCGTTCGTTATTAATGCTACGGCAACCGACGAAGGTGTTGATAACATAGGTATGGCTCTAGTAGTGGGTAGAGAAGATGCAGTTTATACTCTTATCCTTACAATTTTAGAGCATTTCAACGGTAGATTTACCTCAAACCATCAGACCGTCCGAACTTTACTTAATGGACTTAGATGTAAGACCCTTAGTGAGTTTAGATGGTATAAAGATACTTTTATGAGTAGAGTTATGGAACTACCCGAGAATAGATATGAGCACTGGAAAGCCAAGTTTATAGACGGCCTCCCTTCCTTATTTGCTGAATGAGTAAGGAATGTGTTAAAAGGTAGTTGCGGAGAGATTCTGTATAATAATTATACCTATGGTAAGCTTATAGGTGTTTGTACAGAAGAAGGTCTAAAATTATGTAATGAGCTAAGACTTTCTAGACAGCTTAAGATAGATAAGCTTAAAGAATGGTCCCAAGTAGGTGACTTTTGTACCCAGTTTGGTTTACCCGGAACTTCCACTCAAAATAGGAAGAAGAAAACCAAATATCATAGGTACCCTAACCCGGATAGCCCGTATAAGAAAAAGAGGTCTAGATATAGGCCTAAGGAAGAACGTGATACTAGAAAAGCGAACAGGAAATCTACTCGATTTACGAAGAATAGATCCAAACGTGATCTCGCTGATATTAAGTGTTATAAGTGTGGAAAGTTTGGTCATATTTCTCCAAACTGCAAGCTTCAAAAGCTAAAAACCTTAGAACTCGATGATGAGTTACACGATAAGGTTTATGGCTTGTTATACACTTCGGGATCAGAATCTGACTATTACTCAGACACTGAATCTGAAGCTGAAGTTGAGTTAATTGATTTTTCTGATAATAATAAAAATGTTGATACTGCTTGCAATGCTTGCAAAGGTGATATTTGTGCTTGTGATAGTGACGAATTTTATAAATTGAAATCACAATTTGATGATCTTAATATAAAAACTATTACATCTGACAATGTAATAGAACTTTTAAAAGAAGTTACTGATGAAAAACTTCGTGAAAAAATTATTACTTTAGCTGCAAGTTCAAGTTCTAGTAGTTCAAAAACTGTTGAAAAATACAAAAACGAATTTGAACACTTTGCACCATATTCTTTATCTGAAATAAATAGAAGACTTCAAAAGTCCAGTACTCCTAGTCGAGATACTTCTTTTGATGATTTAAAAGAAGAAATCGAAAATTTGAAAAGAGATATTAAGTCTCTTAAGCAAAATCAAATGATTTGCGATCACAGGATTACTCAAATTGAGAAAAATAATTCTCTACCTGAATCTTCGACTAAAGGATTTTCTGATTTTTCTAATGATAAAGGAAAAGAAATTTCTGATGAAAAATCTGATTTATTTTTAGGTATGATGCAAATTGTTACTGCACACAAATGGTATATTAAATGTACTATTTTAATTGATAATAATTTTTCTATAACTGATATAGCTATGATTGATAGTGGTGCAGATGTAAGCTGCATTCAGGAAGGATTGATTCCTACTAGATATTTTCAAAAGACTACTCATTTGGTGAAATCCGCTTCTGGTCATGCTTTAGATATAGAGTACAAATTGCCTAATACTCATATTTGCCAGAATAAAGTCTGTATTCCACATTTCTTCTTTTTGGTAAAAAACCAGTTATACCCTCCAATCATACTTGGAACACCTTTTATTAATGCTATTTATCCGTTTAATAATATAGATAAACATGGTTTTTCTGCTACTTATCAAAATAAAAAGATAAGCTATTCCTTTGTTACAGATCCCGTAACTAGAGATATTAATGCCTTGATTAATATGAAACAAAGGCATGTTGATTCACTACAATTAGAAATTATTAGTATGAATATATTCGATACTATACAATCTGCAAAAGTCCAGCAGAAGATTAAATTAATTGCTGAAAAAATGGCCGTTAATGTTTGCGCCGATCACCCTAGTGCTTTTTGGAACAGGAAAAGGCATATTGTAACTCTTCCATACGAAGAAACCTTCTCTGAGGATGATATTCCTACTAAATCTCGACCTTGCCAGATGAATGCTGAGCTAGTTGAATTCTGCAAAAACGAGATTGATAGTTTGTTACAAAAGGGTTTGATAAAACCCTCAAAATCTCCTTGGTCATGTTCTGCCTTTTATGTTAATAATGCGGCAGAGAAGGAACGAGGTATTCCTCGCTTAGTCATAAATTATAAACCATTAAATAAACATCTAAAATGGATTAGGTATCCTATCCCTAATAAAAGGGACTTGCTATCCAGATTATATGACGCCAATATATTTTCAAAATTTGATTTAAAATCTGGTTATTGGCAAATTCAAATATTTAAAGAGCATACTTATAGGACTGCTTTTAATGTTCCATTTGGGCAATATGAATGGAATGTTATGCCATTTGGTTTGAAAAATGCCCCTTCTAAATTTCAAAAAATTATGAATGATATTTTTAACCCATATTTGGATTTTATCATCGTTTATATTGACGACATATTGGTATTTTCTAAAACTCTGGAGATGCATATTAAGCATCTTGATATTTTCAAAAAAATTGTTATACAAAACGGTTTAGTAATCTCTAAGCCCAAGATGAGTCTATTCCAAACAAATGTTCGTTTTCTAGGTCATAATATTTGCCAGGGAAAAATTACCCCAATACAAAGATCTATTGATTTTGCCTCAAAATTTCCTGATGTTATCACTGACAGGACTCAATTGCAAAGATTTTTGGGAAGTCTAAATTATATTTTCCCTTTTTATAAAAGTTTGTCACGAGATCTAGCCCCTCTATACGATCGGCTAAAGAAAGATCATAAACACCCTTGGACTAACCAACATACTGAGTTAGTCAAAAGTATTAAAGGGCGGGTTAAATCTTTACCTTGTTTAACCCTTGCCAATCCTACTTGGCAAAAGATTATCGAGACAGATGCGTCTAATGTTGGATATGGAGGGATTTTGAAACAAGTAAATCCCAATAATAAGAGTGAATACTTAATAAGATTTCACTCTGGTAAATGGACCGAAGCCCAAAAGAAATACGCTACTGTGGCGCATGAAATGTTAACAATTGTTAAATGTGTATTAAAATTTCAAGACGACTTATACAACCAAAAGTTTTTGATAAAAACTGATGCTCAATCGGTTAAATACATGTTTGACAAAGATTTTAAGCACGATGCTTCAAAATTAATATTTGCTAGATGGCAGGCTCAGCTAGCACCTTTCGATTTTGAAATACAATACAAAAAAGGAATTGATAATTCCCTTCCGGATTTTCTATCCCGGGAATATTTAGAATAGATTATGAATTATTATACCATGTTTTTTGAAGATAAGGTACTGATCACTATTCTTAAAGTGATTAAATTAAATAGAGACTTACAAGAAGTTATACTTGATATTATTATGGCTGACATTATTCAAACAAGGGAAGAAGAACACTATAATTTTCAAGAAGTTATTGATATTCTTCAGTTAATTGAAAATGTGTGTCCCTTCGGTCAAGATGATATCAGCACTAGAATTATGCTATCCTTTTTAATTAATAATGATTTGCAATCACTTTTTAATCAATAATGATTTGCAATTTCCGCAGAATGGACCCTTCATGGGTCACCCGGGGCAGAGGTAGGGGAAGATCTTCCCCTAGTAGGACTTATTCTCAGGGATCGTCATACAGATCCTCATCAACCTCTCCAGTAATACAAAGAGGAAAAAAGAGTTTGATAAACTCAAAGGTGCCGCATACAGGAGAATCCTCAGGACATTCTATACATCTGGAAGATATTCCAGAAGACAGTCCATTATACGGACATCTGCAGGCTTATTTAGCATCCAAAAAGCAAAGTGATACTTTTGCTTCAATTGCTAAAGAGGAAGACAATGACGATATCAAGTCATATGAAAAGTTACCAAAAAGAGAAATGATATTTCTCCTTGAAAACTCTGAGATTCAGAGAAAAGAAGAACCGTGGAAAATATTTCAGAGATATCTGATTAATGGATTATACTATCCGGGTGAATCATATAAAACCCGCACCTATTATGAAACTATCCTGATCAGTACAGGTAGTGCAGAATTCCAGCACTTTTCGGGTTATAACACAAATGAAAATGTTTATAACTTTTCAAAAGTCATTATCAAACAGATTATATCTGTTGAAGAATGGGGTATTTCCACAATGAAATAAAGGCAGATAAGCCTTAATAAATCACCAATGAATTTCACTTATTGGGACTATATTCAAGCATTTGATAGAGTGCTTTATTATAACAATGAAAGACATAAGCATAGTTGGTTTATCAAGGTATGCGCCAAGGTATTTACAGGACCTATCCCTAACTGGTTTTTAAACTGGTGGTCATACCACGGTCCTACTACCAAAATTTTGCCTGAACCATTCCTAGAATTATACAAAGAATGGACAAAAGCCTCTCCGTTCTTAACAGATTTATATCACGCAGATCATATCTGCTATCTAGAAAAAATTGATCAGATTTACTTCTTTATTGAATTTTCTATCCCCTGGATCCATAAATGGACCCCGGAAATGGGTTATACGGAAGAACAAATCCCTTGTTTATATAGGGAATTCTACAACAATTTTTGGGACAAATTGATGAAAACTGATCCCAAAACAAAGACGTTATACGGCCAAGAATTATTAGATTCTATAAAAACACAAATTCATTTATATGTGACAGCCCCTCAAAAAAGGATAGTAGAAGAAAGCACTGTTAAACATATTGCTCGGAGAATATCAATCCAAGATGGAGATAAAATGGATTTGATAAATCAATACTTAGAAGGATTGAAAAGAAATCTGCTCTAATCACTAGATTAGTGTGAAAAATCAGACATTTCAATGAGAAGTGAGACGAGTGGTGATGACCTCGTAGAAGATACTCAACCTATACAGCCAGAAATGATATTATCTGACAGAGAAATCGACAAAGTGGAAGAATTCCTCCAACAGATGCAAAATATGGACAAAAAGAAGACTTGACAGCTTATCAGCCGCCAGGACCCACTTAAACAGTAGATACACTGTTCATCAACAGTAGAAACACTGTTTATCTACAGTAAAAACACTGTGTAGGGACCCAGATGTGGGACCCATTTTACTATTCAAGATTCTTTTTTTTGGTTATTTAAGAATGCTTCTTCATTTGAAGAAGAGAAGGCTGGAACCCCCCCTCTCTCTCTACTTTCTCTCTCCTCTCTCTCTCTCAACCAACCCCCTTTGTAAACACTTAGTTCATAGCTTAGTTTGTAAATCGAGTTCAAGAATTAATAAAAGTTTTGAAATTCATCTTCAGGGCCTTGCTTCTCGGCCTACAAGGTACATATTTATTCTTCTTTTAGTATTTTTTAGTATCTCTCCCTAGCCGTGACTATGTCCGGCTAAACGGATTCATATCTATGTTGAAGCACTAATTTCTCTTGCATATTAACCATGAAGAATCCAGACTCTTTCAAAATATAAAGATTGTAATATAGTTTCTTGATTTGGTTCCAAGATGGTGGTACAGTCGGTTCTGGTACTACTCTTATTGGCTTTGCCTTAGTGGCTACGTCTAGCCAGCTGTGACATTAAAGCCCGCTGAAGTTGTCGAAAGGGCTAACTCTTTCACAGTTAGAACTGGTAGACACATGGGCTCAGTAAGAGTATGTATCGGGCTTAGACAGGCCCCTTGCTTGGGTAAAAGGATATAGATCCTTCCATACAGTCATTAAACTATAATAGAATTTCCGTATATTTCGAATCATTATTGGTCGTGCGGACTACCGCCAACCTTTAAAGTGTACTAAAGCAGCTAGATCTGGATGGCCGTGCGGACTACCGCCCGCCTACCTAGATCCTGGTGTAAAATGGTATCAGAGCATATTGTAACTATTCCATACGAAGAAACCTTCTAAGTATTGATTTATCAAATCCATTTTATCTCCATCTTGGATTGATATTCTCCGAGCAATATGTTTAACAGTGCTTTCTTCTACTATTCTTTTTTGAGGGGCTGTCACATATAAATGAATTTGTGTTTTTATAGAATCTAATAATTCTTGGCCGTATAACGTCTTTGTTTTGGGATCAGTTTTCATCAATTTGTCCCAAAAATTGTTGTAGAATACCCTATATAAACAAGGGATTTGTTCTTCCGTATAACCCATTTCCGGGGTCCATTTATGGATCCAGGGGATAGAAAATTCAATAAAGAAGTAAATCTGATCAATTTTTTCTAGATAGCAGATATGATCTGCGTGATATAAATCTGTTAAGAACGGAGAGGCTTTTGTCCATTCTTTGTATAATTCTAGGAATGGTTCAGGCAAAATTTTGGTAGTAGGACCGTGGTATGACCACCAGTTTAAAAACCAGTTAGGGATAGGTCCTGTAAATACCTTGGCGCATACCTTGATAAACCAAGTATGCTTATGTCTTTCATTGTTATAATAAAGCACTCTATCAAATGCTTGAATATAGTCCCAATAAGTGAAATTCATTGGTGATTTATTAAGGCTTATCTGCCTTTCTTTCATTGTGGAAATACCCCATTCTTCAACAGATATAATCTGTTTGATAATGAATTTTGAAAAGTTATAAACATTTTCATTTGTGTTATAACCCGAAAAGTGCTGGAATTTTGCACTACCTGTACTGATCAGGATAGTTTCATAATAGGTGCGGGTTTTATATGATTCACCCGGATAGTATAATCCATTAATCAGATATCTCTGAAATATTTTCCACGGTTCTTCTTTTCTCTGAATCTCAGAGTTTTCAAGGAGAAATATCATTTCTCTTTTTGGTAACTTTTCATATGACTTGATATCGTCATTGTCTTCCTCTTTAGCAATTGAAGCAAAAGTATCACTTTGCTTTTTGGATGCTAAATAAGCCTGCAGATGTCCGTATAACGGACTGTCTTCTGGAATATCTTCCAGATGTATAGAATGTCCTGAGGATTCTCCTGTATGCGGCACCTTTGAGTTTATCAAACTCTTTTTTCCTCTTTGTATTACTGGAGAGGTTGATGAGGATCCGTATGACGATCCCTGAGAATAAGTCCTACTAGGGGAAGATCTTCCCCTACCTCTGCCCCGGGTGACCCATGAAGGGTCCATTCTGCGGAAATTGCAAATCATTATTGATTAAAAAGTGATTGCAAATCATTATTAATTAAAAAGGATAGCATAATTCTAGTGCTGATATCATCTTGACCGAAGGGACACACATTTTCAATTAACTGAAGAATATCAATAACTTCTTGAAAATTATAGTGTTCTTCTTCCCTTGTTTGAATAATGTCAGCCATAATAATATCAAGTATAACTTCTTGTAAGTCTCTATTTAATTTAATCACTTTAAGAATAGTGATAAGTACCTTATCTTCAAAAAACATGGTATAATAATTCATAATCTATTCTAAATATTCCCGGGATAGAAAATCCGGAAGGGAATTATCAATTCCTTTTTTGTATTGTATTTCAAAATCGAAAGGTGCTAGCTGAGCCTGCCATCTAGCAAATATTAATTTTGAAGCATCGTGCTTAAAATCTTTGTCAAACATGTATTTAACCGATTGAGCATCAGTTTTTATCAAAACCTTTTGGTTGTATAAGTCGTCTTGAAATTTTAATACACATTTAACAATTGTTAACATTTCATGCGCCACAGTAGCGTATTTATATTCAAAAGGAATTTTTTAGTGAAAAATGGAACCAGTTTAAAACATGGTTTTTTGATACTTATAGTAAAGAGGATTTGAATAAAATATCTCAAGAATTCTATGAAACTTGTGCCTTACATAATCAAATTATGTATTTTGTTCCTTGGTTTATAACAACTTATTTACCTCTTTATATAAAGGTATTAGAAAGATCTTATAAAGACGGGAGTGGTAATATTACTAAAGCAATTTATCCGCCTCAGGCTCCCTTTGTTTTACCTAATAATACTGGTATTACTTTCACTGCCTTTCAAAAATTTATTGATGATAATGTGGCAGCTATTAGTATTGCAGAAATTAATAAATTGATTTCTCAAAACAATTATTTGGGTTTATATGTTAAAATTTTAGGAGAACATATTGGTTCTCTTGATAAAAAACTTGATGATTTGACTATTTTAATAAAAGAAATGGGTACTAAGAAAGGACCAACTAATATTGCCTCCACTTCAGGAAGTAAAACAGTTGATCAAAACATTCTTACTCATATTCAAAGACCTCCTGAGATTCAGGATTTTAAATTTAAATCTCTTGATGACTTAGCTCAGCTTTTAGATAAAAAGCTTTCTGGTTTAAATATTAGACCTATTGATTTATCAAAAAACTTTGCTGATAAAATGGAGACCGTTTCTGATTATAAAACTGAGACTTGGTCAGAGTTTAATAAACTCAAAGGGATTGTTAAACAAAATCATAGGTATGCTGATAAACCAAGAATGCAGACCTATTATTATCCTCGTCCTACTCCTCAAGATGTGTTGATTGAGGAACGAGATTGGAATCAGACTAATACATCTTATAACGGTTCCGAAATTTATGAATGGAATCTTGATGGTCTAACTGATAGACAATTAACCATTCTCGTACACAGAATGCTCATGTATTCGACTATCTGTAAAAGTGTTAAAAATACAGATAGAACCATTTGCAAAATGATTATTGCAGGATTTACTGGCCAACTTCGTGGCTGGTGGGATAATCATTTATCTGTAGAAGAAAAGGCGTTCGTTATTAATGCTACGACAACCGACGAAGGTGTTGATAACATAGGTATGGCTCTAGTAGTGGGTAGAGAAGATGCAGTTTATACTCTTATCCTTACAATTTTAGAGCATTTCAACGGTAGATTTACCTCAAACCATCAGACCGTCCGAACTTTACTTAATGGACTTAGATGTAAGACCCTTAGTGAGTTTAGATGGTATAAAGATACTTTTATGATTAGAGTTATGGAACTACCCGAGAATAGATATGAGCACTGGAAAGCCAAGTTTATAGACGGCCTCCCTTCCTTATTTGCTGAAAGAGTAAGGAATGTGTTAAAAGGTAGTTGCGGAGAGATTATGTATAATAATTATACCTATGGTAAGCTTATAGGTGTTTGTACAGAAGAAGGTCTAAAATTATGTAATGAGCTAAGACTTTCTAGACAGCTTAAGATAGATAAGCTTAAAGAAAGGTCCCAAGTAGGTGACTTTTGTACCCAGTTTGGTTTACCCGGAACTTCCGCTCAAAATAGGAAGAAGAAAACCAAATATCATAGGTACCCTAACCCGGATAGCCCGTATAAGAAAAAGAGGTCTAGATATAGGCCTAAGGAAGAACGTGATACTAGAAAAGCGAACAGGAAATCTACTCGATTTACGAAGAATAGATCCAAACGTGATCTCGCTGATATTAAGTGTTATAAGTGTGGAAAGTTTGGTCATATTTCTCCAAACTGCAAGCTTCAAAAGCTAAAAACCTTAGAACTCGATGATGAGTTACACGATAAGGTTTATGGCTTGTTATACACTTCAGGATCAGAATCTGACTATTACTCAGACACTGAATCTGAAGCTGAAGTTGAGTTAATTGATTTTTCTGATAATAATAAAAATGTTGATACTGCTTGCAATGCTTGCAAAGGTGATATTTGTGCTTGTGATAGTGACGAATTTTATAAATTGAAATCACAATTTGATGATCTTAATATAAAAACTATTACATCTGACAATGTAATAGAACTTTTAAAAGAAGTTACTGATGAAAAACTTCGTGAAAAAATTATTACTTTAGCTGCAAGTTCAAGTTCTAGTAGTTCAAAAACTGTTGAAAAATACAAAAACGAATTTGAACACTTTGCACCATATTCTTTATCTGAAATAAATAGAAGACTTCAAAAGTCCAGTACTCCTAGTCGAGATACTTCTTTTGATGATTTAAAAGAAGAAATCGAAAATTTGAAAAGAGATATTAAGTCTCTTAAGCAAAATCAAATGATTTGCGATCACAGGATTACTCAAATTGAGAAAAATAATTCTCTACCTGAATCTTCGACTAAAGGATTTTCTGATTTTTCTAATGATAAAGGAAAAGAAATTTCTGATGAAAAATCTGATTTATTTTTAGGTATGATGCAAATTGTTACTGCACACAAATGGTATATTAAATGTACTATTTTAATTGATAATAATTTTTCTATAACTGATATAGCTATGATTGATAGTGGTGCAGATGTAAGCTGCATTCAGGAAGGATTGATTCCTACTAGATATTTTCAAAAGACTACTCATTTGGTGAAATCCGCTTCTGGTCATGCTTTAGATATAGAGTACAAATTGCCTAATACTCATATTTGCCAGAATAAAGTCTGTATTCCACATTTCTTCTTTTTGGTAAAAAACCAGTTATACCCTCCCATCATACTTGGAACACCTTTTATTAATGCTATTTATCCGTTTAATAATATAGATAAACATGGTTTTTCTGCTACTTATCAAAATAAAAAGATAAGCTATTCCTTTGTTACAGATCCCGTAACTAGAGATATTAATGCCTTGATTTATATGAAATAAAGGCATGTTGATTCACTACAATTAGAAATTCTTAGTATGAATATATTCGGTACTATACAATCTGCAAAAGTCCAGCAGAAGATTAAATTAATTGCTGAAAAAATGGCTGTTGATGTTTGCGCCGATCACCCTAGTGCCTTTTGGAACAGGAAAAGGCATATTGTAACTCTTCCATACGAAGAAACCTTCTCTGAGGATGATATTCCTACTAAATCTCGACCTTGCCAGATGAATGCTGAGCTAGTTGAATTCTGCAAAAACGAGATTGATAGTTTGTTACAAAAGGGTTTGATAAAACCCTCAAAATCTCCTTGGTCATGTTCTGCCTTTTATGTTAATAATGCGGCAGAGAAGGAACGAGGTATTCCTCGCTTAGTCATAAATTATAAACCATTAAATAAACATCTAAAATGGATTAGGTATCCTATCCCTAATAAAAGGGACTTGCTATCCAGATTATATGACGCCAATATATTTTCAAAATTTGATTTAAAATCTGGTTATTGGCAAATTCAAATATTTAAAGAGCATACTTATAGGACTGCTTTTAATGTTCCATTTGGGCAATATGAATGGAATGTTATGCCATTTGGTTTGAAAAATGCCCCTTCTGAATTTCAAAAAATTATGAATGATATTTTTAACCCATATTTGGATTTTATCATCGTTTATATTGACGACATATTGGTATTTTCTAAAACTCTGGAGATGCATATTAAGCATCTTGATATTTTCAAGAAAATTGTTATACAAAACGGTTTAGTAATCTCTAAGCCCAAGATGAGTCTATTCCAAACAAATGTTCGTTTTCTAGGTCATAATATTTGCCAGGGAAAAATTACCCCAATACAAAGATCTATTGATTTTGCCTCAAAATTTCCTGATGTTATCACTGACAGGACTCAATTGCAAAGATTTTTGGGAAGTCTAAATTATATTTCCCCTTTTTATAAAAGTTTGTCACGAGATCTAGCCCCTCTATACGATCGGCTAAAGAAAGATCATAAACACCCTTGGACTAACCAACATACTGAGTTAGTCAAAAGTATTAAAGGGCGGGTTAAATCTTTACCTTGTTTAACCCTTGCCAATCCTACTTGGCAAAAGATTATCGAGACAGATGCGTCTAATGTTGGATATGGAGGGATTTTGAAACAAGTAAATCCCAATAATAAGAGTGAATACTTAATAAGATTTCACTCTGGTAAATGGACCGAAGCCCAAAAGAAATACGCTACTGTGGCGCATGAAATGTTAACAATTGTTAAATGTGTATTAAAATTTCAAGACGACTTATACAACCAAAAGTTTTTGATAAAAACTGATGCTCAATCGGTTAAATACATGTTTGACAAAGATTTTAAGCACGATGCTTCAAAATTAATATTTGCTAGATGGCAGGCTCAGCTAGCACCTTTCGATTTTGAAATACAATACAAAAAAGGAATTGATAATTCCCTTCCGGATTTTCTATCCCGGGAATATTTAGAATAGATTATGAATTATTATACCATGTTTTTTGAAGATAAGGTACTGATCACTATTCTTAAAGTGATTAAATTAAATAGAGACTTACAAGAAGTTATACTTGATATTATTATGGCTGACATTATTCAAACAAGGGAAGAAGAACACTATAATTTTCAAGAAGTTATTGATATTCTTCAGTTAATTGAAAATGTGTGTCCCTTCGGTCAAGATGATATCAGCACTAGAATTATGCTATCCTTTTTAATTAATAATGATTTGCAATCACTTTTTAATCAATAATGATTTGCAATTTCCGCAGAATGGACCCTTCATGGGTCACCCGGGGCAGAGGTAGGGGAAGATCTTCCCCTAGTAGGACTTATTCTCAGGGATCGTCATACAGATCCTCATCAACCTCTCCAGTAATACAAAGAGGAAAAAAGAGTTTGATAAACTCAAAGGTGCCGCATACAGGAGAATCCTCAGGACATTCTATACATCTGGAAGATATTCCAGAAGACAGTCCGTTATACGGACATCTGCAGGCTTATTTAGCATCCAAAAAGCAAAGTGATACTTTTGCTTCAATTGCTAAAGAGGAAGACAATGACGATATCAAGTCATATGAAAAGTTACCAAAAAGAGAAATGATATTTCTCCTTGAAAACTCTGAGATTCAGAGAAAAGAAGAACCGTGGAAAATATTTCAGAGATATCTGATTAATGGATTATACTATCCGGGTGAATCATATAAAACCCGCACCTATTATGAAACTATCCTGATCAGTACAGGTAGTGCAGAATTCCAGCACTTTTCGGGTTATAACACAAATGAAAATGTTTATAACTTTTCAAAAGTCATTATCAAACAGATTATATCTGTTGAAGAATGGGGTATTTCCACAATGAAATAAAGGCCGATAAGCCTTAATAAATCACCAATGAATTTCACTTATTGGGACTATATTCAAGCATTTGATAGAGTGCTTTATTATAACAATGAAAGACATAAGCATACTTGGTTTATCAAGGTATGCGCCAAGGTATTTACAGGACCTATCCCTAACTGGTTTTTAAACTGGTGGTCATACCACGGTCCTACTACCAAAATTTTGCCTGAACCATTCCTAGAATTATACAAAGAATGGACAAAAGCCTCTCCGTTCTTAACAGATTTATATCACGCAGATCATATCTGCTATCTAGAAAAAATTGATCAGATTTACTTCTTTATTGAATTTTCTATCCCCTGGATCCATAAATGGACCCCGGAAATGGGTTATACGGAAGAACAAATCCCTTGTTTATATAGGGTATTCTACAACAATTTTTGGGACAAATTGATGAAAACTGATCCCAAAACAAAGACGTTATACGGCCAAGAATTATTAGATTCTATAAAAACACAAATTCATTTATATGTGACAGCCCCTCAAAAAAGGATAGTAGAAGAAAGCACTGTTAAACATATTGCTCGGAGAATATCAATCCAAGATGGAGATAAAATGGATTTGATAAATCAATACTTAGAAGGATTGAAAAGAAATCTGCTCCAATCACTAGATCAGTGTGAAAAATCAGACACTTCAATGAGAAGTGAGACGAGTGGTGATGACCTCGTAGAAGATACTCAACCTATACAGCCAGAAATGATATTATCTGACAGAGAAATCGACAAAGTGGAAGAATTCCTCCAACAGATGCAAAATATGGACAAAAAGAAGACTTGACAGCTTATCAGCCGCCAGGACCCACTTAAACAGTAGATACACTGTTCATCAACAGTAGAAACACTGTTTATCTACAGTAAAAACACTGTGTAGGGACCCAGATGTGGGACCCATTTTACTATTCAAGATTCTTTTTTTGGTTATTTAAGAATGCTTCTTCATTTGAAGAAGAGAAGGCTGGAACCCCCCCTCTCTCTCTACTTTCTCTCTCCCCTCTCTCTCTCAACCAACCCCCTTTGTAAACACTTAGTTCATAGCTTAGTTTGTAAATCGAGTTCAAGAATTAATAAAAGTTTTGAAATTCATCTTCAGGGCCTTGCTTCTCGGCCTACAAGGTACATATTTATTCTTCTTTTAGTATTTTTTAGTATCTCTCCCTAGCCGTGACTATGTCCGGCTAAACGGATTCATATCTATGTTGAAGCACTAATTTCTCTTGCATATTAACCATGAAGAATCCAGACTCTTTCAAAATATAAAGAAATTGTAATATAGTTTCTTGATTTGGTTCCAAGATGGTGGTACAGTCGGTTCTGGTACTACTCTTATTGGCTTTGCCTTAGTGGCTACGTCTAGCCAGCTGTGACATTAAAGCCCGCTGAAGTTGTCGAAAGGGCTACCTCTTTCACAGTTAGAACTGCTAGACACATGGGCTCAGTAAGAGTATGTATCGGGCTTAGACAGGCCCCTTGCTTGGGTAAAAGGATATAGATCCTTCCATACAGTCATTAAACTATAATAGAATTTCCGTATATTTCGAATCATTATTGGTCGTGCGGACTACCGCCAACCTTTAAAGTGTACTAAAGCAGCTAGATCTGGATGGCCGTGCGGACTACCGCCCGCCTACCTAGATCCTGGTGTAAAATATATATATATATATTTAGTTTTTTTTAAAAAAAAAATACTCTATGTAGTGGGGTTCAGTTGTTTTAAAGAATGGAGTAATTGTTTCAAGAGTTTTTCATTAACTCTATGAAAACGTCCAAGTCACCTAGAGTTGTGCCTTATAAGCAAAATTTTATCATTTAAACTTTGTGGATCTGTAGTTAGAATAACTTTTGAGCTGTTATTTTTTTAGATACTAATTGAGCTTATTACTCATTGTGTTTTAAACCAAACGCCTTAGTTTAAGAAGATAAGATCTCAGTTGAGTCCGTTAGGCCAAAAGCTCGCCTTCTTTGAAAAAGTAAGTCAGAATAATTTTTCTTCTAAAGAATAGGATGATATTATGTCTTGACTACTTTTTCTATCATTTATCATATAAACTCATATTTGTTCCTAATTTATTTGAGTAACGTTATTTGTTTGGTAGCTTCGGATTTGATAATGAGTGGGAACGTAGCATTAATTCATCAATTGAAGAGAACAAAATAAAAATTGGGTTCTGGCGCTTATGGGCTGTGTACGGTTGGGTAACGAGAATCGGGAACTTATAATATTTTATTGCTTTCATTTATTGTTTTATCACTTGTTATATTGCTAGGAGCATACTTAGGCTGTTAATATTCATAAATTTCGTAGTTTGTTTTAGGCGCGTTAATTATATAACTATCATGCATTTTTATTAAAATTTGAGAGTGCATTTCATGTAACCCAGTTCTAATTTCCAACAAGGCTAAATAGGACGTGTCGTAACTCACGGGTGCATTTCATGTAGCGTGGCTTGTGATGTGTTTTAAATAACCTTGATTTTTCCTTAAATAAATAAAAGCGGTTTTAAAAGTCAAAAAAAATGCAATAGGTTTGAAAGTGTTCTAAAATCATATGATTAGGCCAATAATAACAGTTGAGCGACCGTGCTAGAACCACGGAACCCGGGAATGCCTAACCCCTTCTCCCGGGTTAACAGAATTCCTTACCCGAATTTCTGTATTCGCGGACTGTAAAACAGAGTCAATCTTTCCTCGATTTGGGATTTGAACTGGTGACTTAGGACACCAAAAATCTCCCAAGTGGCGACTCTGAATCTTTTAATTGAAATAAATCCCGTTTCGATTATCCTTTAATTGGAAAAACTCCCTTATACCTTTCGGGGTGTAGGAAAAAGGATGTGTGATACACATGCTAGGTGACGAGCGTGTGGGCGTGCACCGGTAGGGATTGTGACTTGATCCGTCTCGTAGCGACTATTAAGTCACGTAATATATTTAGAAATTTATATTATTCTATGTTTCAGTCATTTATATTGTATTATGGGTTGTATGCCATGTTTGGGGCCTTGTGCCGATCTGTAGACACCCTTATGGGGCATTTTGACTACTTCCCTCACTTCACTTGCCAGAAGCACATACTCGGTCATGTTTTACCTGCTTAAATGTTTAAAACTAGTTTTATAACTCTACTTGAGAAATGTTGGGCTGAGTTCTTTAGTTTCTATTATTGTGCCCGAGAGGCTGTGAGGTAATGATTGAGATAGAGGTTGAGAACCTAATTGTGAGGATAATTATATATATAAGTGAGTTATATCTGCACGCCGTAGTGATACTTATATGGATCGGGATGCACGCCGCAGCGATATATATATTGGATAGGGCTACACGCCGCAGCGATATGATGCTTGGGCTGTAGGAGCCCCTCCGGAGTCTGCACACCCCCAGTGAGCGTAGTTAACTATAAATAATGGATCGGGCTGCACGCCGCAGCGGTTACCATTATTTCTGCTATTTTGCTATATTAATGAATCTGAGTGCTGAAAGTGAGTACTGAGTGACTGAGGGGTTGCCCGAGAGGCCATATCCTGAGTGATTCCTTGCCCGTGGGGCCCAATTATGATATTTTACTGATTTCACTCTTCTTTTGATTTAAGCATATGTTGGAAATACTATTAAGTATATGATTCCAAGATTTTAACTAAAAGTGTTGATTTCATGACGAAACTGGTTTTTAAACTGTAAAGTTGAGCTATTATTCTGTTGTTATTTCGGTTATATGTTTTTTTAACTGCTCTTCACTACTTTCAGTCTTTATTTACTTTAGTTACCTACTGAGTTGGCATACTCACGTTACTCCATGCACCTTGTGTGCAGATTCAGGTGCTCAAGGGGCCGAGTGAGAGCTTTCAGCTGTTTCCAGTACTTGCCGGAGATTTCGAGGTAGCTGCACGGCGTCTGCAACCCTGATTTCTCCCTTTTATCTTGTTATTTTTCTGCATTTATAGATTATCTATGTAGTAGGTTGTTCATACTTGAATTAGAGGCTCTTGACTCGTGACACCGGATTGTTGGGGCTGTGTAGTATTTGCTATGTTGACTTTCCGTATATTTCTTTCATTCTTACACTTATAATGAATTCCGCATTTAAAAACTTATGTTAGAAAATGGCTTAAAGTTATTGGTAAATGGGTTGTGATTATGGGTTTAACGGCTTGCCTAGTAATGTGATAGGCGCCATCACGATTGGTATTTGGGGTCGTGACACAATTACTGCCAAACCAAAAAACAATGAAAAGGAAATAAAAGACTGGGAGTTAGGAATGTGACCAAATTAAGGGCCACACTCCCATCCAAGAGGGTGTAATGTTGTAGTGGCAGGTCTAGTGCATAGTTTATGGGTTCCTCGGAACCATGTAAATTTTGTGTCCATCATGTATTTCTATTAAGAAGTCCACTAACTATCTATAAAAAATTTACTGGAGTCCAATTACTACACTTGATAGGAACTCATAAATTTAAATCTTGGATTTATTTCTGTAGTGTAGGTAGCCAACTATGATGCAATTATTAGTAGCTAATTTCATGACTCAAACTCTTGACTTGTAGGTCACATGGAGACAACCTTACCGTTTTTCTAAGTTTCTCCTTCGAGAGATATATATAAGTGGATATCAATTAAGGACCACAACTTGCTTTTAATTTAGACTAGGCAAAATGGCCTTGTAGCCACTTAAACTTGCACCTGATTTTCATCCCGGCAAATTAACTTTTAATTTTCCCATTTAAGCATCCTTACTTGTATATTTAAGAATTAATAAATAACTTTGATCATTGACTATACACATGTGGCGTCAATTAGTCCTAGTCAGTCGTTATGCGTGTGTTTCACGCTGGCCTGGAGCGTGAAGCTCCTTTTCCCAATGCCCAACCATAATAATGGCATTTATTTAAAGTGTTTCTTCTTCAGTATTTGAAGAAAAGCCCTAGATCTCCATTGTTGAAGCATTAATCTCTATAGCAGCACTTTTTTTCCATATTTCCGCTCATCCAAGTCAATTAGACACAAATTATTGCACTATTTACAGTAACAAAGTCAATTAGACTGGGTAAGTTGAACTTCTTTACCATTATCACTCAAGTTCTATGCCTTAATAAAATTGAAAGAAAAGGTGACTAAGAAAAAAAGGGAACGCATTGATTGACTTTTATATGGCCACTTCACACCATAGTCGCTCTTGGTTGGCCCTACGCAAAAATCGGGAAACATCACGACTCTACTAACAAGCCAATATTTTCATCTATTATCACTATTCGCAACATTTTGGCAATTTTTTTTTTATTTTTTATTTTTTGTTTTGATGAATGATTCTTTGGATGTTTATATTGTTGCAGAGAGTTGTTTAGTCTTTAGGTCAAAACGAGGGGGAAATAGTGGGTGGATAGTGTATTTTTATGCCTTCCACGTGCAGAGTTTTAATTGGTATTTTCCTGACTGGATAGTGTAGAGTTTTAATTGATTTTTCGCTGACTGGATTGCCACATTTGTGAATTTGTAATGCCACGAAGGGGTTTATTAATTTTCAAATATACAAGTAGAGGTGTTTAAAAAGTTTATTTACCGAGATGAAAATCATGTGCAAGTTTAAATGGCTACGAGGCCATTTTACCTTTAGACTAAGTATATAAACCTAGTATTGTCCCCATGGTGGACCTATATATATACCTTGCCATATGCAAATGTAACGATCCGACCGGTCGTTTTGAGCATTTGCACTTCGTCGCCAGTTCTCGGGCATGACTAGCCCCGTATGATGTATTATGACTTATCAAACATCGATTTTAGTTTTTCAGGTTAATCAGAACAGATATGGAAGAATGATTCTCAACTTGAAGCTTTAAATTTGAAAGGTTTGATCAAGTTTTGGCTTTTAGTATTCGATCTCATATTTGGATTTTTATGATTTGGTTAGCTCCGTTAGGTGATTTTGGACTTGAGAGTGCGTCCGGAATGTGATTTGAAGGTCTGTGGTAGAATTAGGCTTGAATTGGCGAAATTGAAAAGTTGGCATTTCTCGATCGGCATTGGAAATTTTAATTTTGGGGTCGAAAAGGAATTCTGGAAGTTGGAATAGGTTTGTAGTGTCATTTAGTATGTGAGTACAAAATTTCAGGTCATTCGGACGAGGTTTGGTAGGTTTCGGCATCGTTTGTGGAATTCGAAAGTTTAGGAGTTTTTAGGCTTGAATTTGATGATGATTCGGTGTTTTGATATTGTTTTGAGTATTCCGAAAGTTTGACTAAATTTGTATGTTGATATGTGACCTGTAGTATTATTGGTTGAGGTCCCAAGGGCCTCGAGTATGTTTCAGATGGTTGATGGGATGGGTTTTGGTGTTTTAGGGCTACTGGTGTGATTTCTGCTGGTGTTTCCGCACCTGCGGAAGGGAAGCCGCTGGTGCGAGGTCGCATGTGCGAGTTGGGAGCCGCAGATGCGTACACCATGGAGTTTGGTCTGTTCCGCAGAAGCGGCAAATGAGTCGCAGGTGCGATGGGTTTACCGCAGATGCAGAAAGTGGTTCATTAAGTGGGTTCCACACATGCGATGGAAATTCCGCAAGTGCGGTGCCATAGAAGCGGGAATATGACCGCAGGTGTGGTTTTGCTGGACAAAAAACCCCAGCTCAAGACTTGTTCTTTATTTTTCTATTTTGGGCTTGAGGATCTCGGGAGAGAGGCAATTTTTCGAGGAATTTGAAGAAGCAACGTTGGGGTAAGTGTTCTAACCTATAGTGATTTAAATTTCATGAATCTATGGTTTTATTCATCATCTAATTGAGAAGTTGAGCTAGAAATTTTGGAATTTATGGCTTGAGTTTTGGAGAGTTTTGATTGAGGGGTTAAAGGGTCAAATGGAGTCGGATTTTGATAAATCTTGTATGTATGGACTCGTGAGTAGAAGGAGTTTCTAGTTTTGTGATTTTTGTCGGATTTCGAGACGTGGGATCAGGGGGGCGGGTTTGGGTGAATTTTGGGATTTTGGATTGAATTGATGGTTTTTCGTTTGGAATTGATTCCTTGGCCTATATTGATTGCATTGTATTGCTTTGGTTAGATTCGAGACGTTTGGAGGCCGATTCCAGAGGCAAAGGCATAGCGGAGTAGGATTTGGCTTGCTTGAGGTAAGTAACGCTTTCAAACTTGGTTCTGAGGGTTTGAAACCCCAAACTATATGTTATATGATGGTATTGAGGTGACGCACATGCCAAGTGACGGGCGTGCGTGCGTGCACCGTGAGAATTGTGACCTGGTTCATTATGTGGCACCGATTAGTAATTTTATTTTATTGATATATGTGTTTCTTCATGTGATGAAGTAAATGGATTGTAAATCATGCTAGTTATCCTGCTAGGGCTTTATGCCGATACTGTTGGGACCCCTAGTGGTCATTTCTTATTGTCATCTCACTGATATTATTGATATTCTGTACTCAGTCATGTTCATGCATTTCATATCACATCTCAGTCTCAGCTGTTATTTATTTGCACATCATATCATTGTTTCGGGCTAGTTTTCATGGCATTGTGAGACTGTGGGAGAGACTGGAGAATGATGACTGAGTGATGCTGAGAGCCTGATTATGAGTGACAGTTATGTGTCGGGCTACACGCCGCAGCATATTATTGATTATGCCTTTGTTGGCTTGTTATAGCGCTTGGGACGTAGGAGCCCCTCCGGAGTCTTCACACCCACAGTGGGCGCGGTTGATTTTATTCAGGGATGGATCTTCCCTTAGTATGGAGATGAATCTTCTCCGTGAGGCTGGATTGGCCTGTTCCTCGGTACTAGAGACTGATGGTCTATGATATCTATATATTTCGGGATGGATCTTCCCTGGGCCTTGTGAGCCATATACAGTACCGAGTGGTTGTGAGGTTTTTATTATTATTATTATTATCTGGAGATGAATCCTCTCCATAGGCTGGAATGGCCTTCCTCAGTACTGGGTGACTGATGTTAGAGATGTATATATTCTGGGATGGATCTTCCCTGGGCCGTATGAGCCATATACAGTACTGAGTAGAGGAACATTTGAGATTGTGGCCACATGAGGCACTCATCATGGTGAATTTCATACAGCCCGTGCATTGGCACGTAGATGTAGCAGAGTTACACTTCTTTACTTTGTTCATACCTGCTCTAGCTGCTTTAGTACACTTTAAAGGTTGGCGGTAGTCCGCACGACCAATAATGATTCGAAATATACGGAAATTCTATTATAGTTTAATGACTGTATGGAAGGATCTATATCCTTTTACCCAAGCAAGGGGCCTGTCTAAGCCCGATACATACTCTTACTGAGCCCATGTGTCTAGCAGTTCTAACTGTGAAAGAGGTATCCCTTTCGACAACTTCAGCGGGCTTTAATGTCACAGCTGGCTAGACGTAGCCACTAAGGCAAAGCCAATAAGAGTAGTACCAGAACCGACTGTACCACCATCTTGGAACCAAATCAAGAAACTATATTACAATTTCTTTATATTTTGAAAGAGTCTGGATTCTTCATGGTTAATATGCAAGAGAAATTAGTGCTTCAACATAGATATGAATCCGTTTAGCCGGACATAGTCACGGCTAGGGAGAGATACTAAAAAATACTAAAAGAAGAATAAATATGTACCTTGTAGGCCGAGAAGCAAGGCCCTGAAGATGAATTTCAAAACTTTTATTAATTCTTGAACTCGATTTACAAACTAAGCTATGAACTAAGTGTTTACAAAGGGGGTTGGTTGAGAGAGAGAGAGGAGAGAGAAAGTAGAGAGAGGGGGGGTTCCGGCCTTCTCTTCTTCAAATGAAGAAGCATTCTTAAATAACAAAAAAAAGAATCTTGAATAGTAAAATGGGTCCCACATCTGGGTCCCTACACAGTGTTTTTACTGTAGATAAACAGTGTTTCTACTGTTGATGAACAGTGTATCTACTGTTAAAGTGGGTCCTGGCGGCTGATAAGCTGTCAAGTCTTCTTTTTGTCCATATTTTGCATCTGTTGGAGGAATTCTTCCACTTTGTCGATTTCTCTGTCAGATAATATCATTTCTGGCTGTATAGGTTGAGTATCTTCTACGAGGTCATCACCACTCGTCTCACTTCTCATTGAAGTGTCTGATTTTTCACACTGATCTAGTGATTGGAGCAGATTTCTTTTCAATCCTTCTAAGTATTGATTTATCAAATCCATTTTATCTCCATCTTGGATTGATATTCTCCGAGCAATATGTTTAACAGTGCTTTCTTCTACTATCCTTTTTTGAGGGGCTGTCACATATAAATGAATTTGTGTTTTTATAGAATCTAATAATTCTTGGCCGTATAACGTCTTTGTTTTGGGATCAGTTTTCATCAATTTGTCCCAAAAATTGTTGTAGAATACCCTATATAAACAAGGGATTTGTTCTTCCGTATAACCCATTTCCGGGGTCCATTTATGGATCCAGGGGATAGAAAATTCAATAAAGAAGTAAATCTGATCAATTTTTTCTAGATAGCAGATATGATCTGCGTGATATAAATCTGTTAAGAACGGAGAGGCTTTTGTCCATTCTTTGTATAATTCTAGGAATGGTTCAGGCAAAATTTTGGTAGTAGGACCGTGGTATGACCACCAGTTTAAAAACCAGTTAGGGATAGGTCCTGTAAATACCTTGGCGCATACCTTGATAAACCAAGTATGCTTATGTCTTTCATTGTTATAATAAAGCACTCTATCAAATGCTTGAATATAGTCCCAATAAGTGAAATTCATTGGTGATTTATTAAGGCTTATCTGCCTTTCTTTCATTGTGGAAATACCCCATTCTTCAACAGATATAATCTGTCTGATAATGACTTTTGAAAAGTTATAAACATTTTCATTTGTGTTATAACCCGAAAAGTGCTGGAATTCTGCACTACCTGTACTGATCAGGATAGTTTCATAATAGGTGCGGGTTTTATATGATTCACCCGGATAGTATAATCCATTAATCAGATATCTCTGAAATATTTTCCACGGTTCTTCTTTTCTCTGAATCTCAGAGTTTTCAAGGAGAAATATCATTTCTCTTTTTGGTAACTTTTCATATGACTTGATATCGTCATTGTCTTCCTCTTTAGCAATTGAAGCAAAAGTATCACTTTGCTTTTTGGATGCTAAATAAGCCTGCAGATGTCCGTATAACGGACTGTCTTCTGGAATATCTTCCAGATGTATAGAATGTCCTGAGGATTCTCTTGTATGCGGCACCTTTGAGTTTATCAAACTCTTTTTTCCTCTTTGTATTACTGGAGAGGTTGATGAGGATCCGTATGACGATCCCTGAGAATAAGTCCTACTAGGGGAAGATCTTCCCCTACCTCTGCCCCGGGTGACCCATGAAGGGTCCATTCTGCGGAAATTGCAAATCATTATTGATTAAAAAGTGATTGCAAATCATTATTAATTAAAAAGGATAGCATAATTCTAGTGCTGATATCATCTTGACCGAAGGGACACACATTTTTAATTAACTGAAGAATATCAATAACTTCTTGAAAATTATAGTGTTCTTCTTCCCTTGTTTCAATAATGTCAGCCATAATAATATCAAGTATAACTTCTTGTAAGTCTCTATTTAATTTAATCACTTTAAGAATAGTGATCAGTACCTTATCTTCAAAAAACATGGTATAATAATTCATAATCTATTCTAAATATTCCCGGGATAGAAAATCCGGAAGGGAATTATCAATTCCTTTTTTGTATTGTATTTCAAAATCGAAAGGTGCTAGCTGAGCCTGCCATCTAGCAAATATTAATTTTGAAGCATCGTGCTTAAAATCTTTGTCAAACATGTATTTAACCGATTGAGCATCAGTTTTTATCAAAAACTTTTGGTTGTATAAGTCGTCTTGAAATTTTAATACACATTTAACAATTGTTAACATTTCATGCGCCACAGTAGCGTATTTCTTTTGGGCTTCGGTCCATTTACCAGAGTGAAATCTTATTAAGTATTCACTCTTATTATTGGGATTTACTTGTTTCAAAATCCCTCCATATCCAACATTAGACGCATCTGTCTCGATAATCTTTTGCCAAGTAGGATTGGCAAGGGTTAAACAAGGTAAAGATTTAACCCGCCCTTTAATACTTTTGACTAACTCAGTATGTTGGTTAGTCCAAGGGTGTTTATGATCTTTCTTTAGCCGATCGTATAGAGGGGCTAGATCTCGTGACAAACTTTTATAAAAAGGGGAAATATAATTTAGACTTCCCAAAAATCTTTGCAATTGAGTCCTGTCAGTGATAACATCAGGAAATTTTGAGGCAAAATCAATAGATCTTTGTATTGGGGTAATTTTTCCCTGGCAAATATTATGACCTAGAAAACGAACATTTGTTTGGAATAGACTCATCTTGGGCTTAGAGATTACTAAACCGTTTTGTATAACAATTTTCTTGAAAATATCAAGATGCTTAATATGCATCTCCAGAGTTTTATAAAATACCAATATGTCGTCAATATAAACGATGATAAAATCCAAATATGGGTTAAAAATATCATTCATAATTTTTTGAAATTCAGAAGGGGCATTTTTCAAACCAAATGGCATAACATTCCATTCATATTGCCCAAATGGAACATTAAAAGCAGTCCTATAAGTATGCTCTTTAAATATTTGAATTTGCCAATAACCAGATTTTAAATCAAATTTTGAAAATATATTGGCGTCATATAATCTGGATAGAAAGTCCCTTTTATTAGGGATAGGATACCTAATCCATTTTAGATGTTTATTTAATGGTTTATAATTTATGACTAAGCGAGGAATACCTCGTTCCTTCTCTGCCGCATTATTAACATAAAAGGCAGAACATGACCAAGGAGATTTTGAGGGTTTTATCAAACCCTTTTGTAACAAACTATCAATCTCGTTTTTGCAGAATTCAACTAGCTCAGCATTCATCTGGCAAGGTCGAGATTTAGTAGGAATATCATCCTCAGAGAAGGTTTCTTCGTATGGAAGAGTTACAATATGCCTTTTCCTGTTCCAAAAGGCACTAGGGTGATCGGCGCAAACATCAACGGCCATTTTTTCAGCAATTAATTTAATCTTCTGCTGGACTTTTGCAGATTGTATAGTATCGAATATATTCATACTAAGAATTTCTAATTGTAGTGAATCAACATGCCTTTGTTTCATATTAATCAAGGCATTAATATCTCTAGTTACGGGATCTGTAACAAAGGAATAGCTTATCTTTTTATTTTGATAAGTAGCAGAAAAACCATGTTTATCTATATTATTAAACGGATAAATAGCATTAATAAAAGGTGTTCCAAGTATGATTGGAGGGTATAACTGGTTTTTTACCAAAAAGAAGAAATGTGGAATACAGACTTTATTCTGGCAAATATGAGTATTAGGCAATTTGTACTCTATATCTAAAGCATGACCAGAAGCGGATTTCACCAAATGAGTAGTCTTTTGAAAATATCTAGTAGGAATCAATCCTTCCTGAATGCAGCTTACATCTGCACCACTATCAATCATAGCTATATCAGTTATAGAAAAATTATTATCAATTAAAATAGTACATTTAATATACCATTTGTGTGCAGTAACAATTTGCATCATACCTAAAAATAAATCAGATTTTTCATCAGAAATTTCTTTTCCTTTATCATTAGAAAAATCAGAAAATCCTTTAGTCGAAGATTCAGGTAGAGAATTATTTTTCTCAATTTGAGTAATCCTGTGATCGCAAATCATTTGATTTTGCTTAAGAGACTTAATATCTCTTTTCAAATTTTCGATTTCTTCTTTTAAATCATCAAAAGAAGTATCTCGACTAGGAGTACTGGACTTTTGAAGTCTTCTATTTATTTCAGATAAAGAATATGGTGCAAAGTGTTCAAATTCGTTTTTGTATTTTTCAACAGTTTTTGAACTACTAGAACTTGAACTTGCAGCTAAAGTAATAATTTTTTCACGAAGTTTTTCATCAGTAACTTCTTTTAAAAGTTCTATTACATTATCAGATGTAATAGTTTTTATATTAAGATCATCAAATTGTGATTTCAATTTATAAAATTCGTCACTATCACAAGCACAAATATCACCTTTGCAAGCATTGCAAGCAGTATCAACATTTTTATTATTATCAGAAAAATCAATTAACTCAACTTCAGCTTCAGATTTAGTGTCTGAGTAATAGTCAGATTCTGATCCCGAAGTGTATAACAAGCCATAAACCTTATCGTGTAACTCATCATCGAGTTCTAAGGTTTTTAGCTTTTGAAGCTTGCAGTTTGGAGAAATATGACCAAACTTTCCACACTTATAACACTTAATATCAGCGAGATCACGTTTGGATCTATTCTTCGCAAATCGAGTAGATTTCCTGTTCGCTTTTCTAGTATCACGTTCTTCCTTAGGCCTATATCTAGACCTCTTTTTCTTATACGGGCTATCCGGGTTAGGGTACCTATGATATTTGGTTTTCTTCTTCCTATTTTGAGTGGAAGTTCCGGGTAAACCAAATTGGGTACAAAAGTCACCTACTTGGGACCTTTCTTTAAGCTTATCTATCTTAAGCTGTCTAGAAAGTCTTAGCTCATTACATAATTTTAGACCTTCTTCTGTACAAACACCTATAAGCTTACCATAGGTATAATTATTATACAGAATCTCTCCGCAACTACCTTTTAACACATTCCTTACTCTTTCAGCAAATAAGGAAGGGAGGCCGTCTATAAACTTGGCTTTCCAGTGCTCATATCTATTCTCGGGTAGTTCCATAACTCTACTCATAAAAGTATCTTTATACCATCTAAACTCACTAAGGGTCTTACATCTAAGTCCATTAAGTAAAGTTCGGACGGTCTGATGGTTTGAGGTAAATCTACCGTTGAAATGCTCTAAAATTGTAAGGATAAGAGTATAAACTGCATCTTCTCTACCCACTACTAGAGCCATACCTATGTTATCAACACCTTCGTCGGTTGCCGTAGCATTAATAACGAACGCCTTTTCTTCTACAGATAAATGATTATCCCACCAGCCACGAAGTTGGCCAGTAAATCCTGCAATAATCATTTTGCAAATGGTTCTATCTGTATTTTTAACACTTTTACAGATAGTCGAATACATGAGCATTCTGTGTACGAGAATGGTTAATTGTCTATCAGTTAGACCATCAAGATTCCATTCATAAATTTCGGAACCGTTATAAGACGTATTAGTCTGATTCCAATCTCGTTCCTCAATCAACACATCTTGAGGAGTAGGACGAGGATAATAATAGGTCTGCATTCTTGGTTTATCAGCATACCTATGATTTTGTTTAACAATCCCTTTGAGTTTATTAAACTCTGACCAAGTCTCAGTTTTATAATCAGAAACGGTCTCCATTTTATCAGCAAAGTTTTTTGATAAATCAATAGGTCTAATATTTAAACCAGAAAGCTTTTTATCTAAAAGCTGAGCTAAGTCATCAAGAGATTTAAATTTAAAATCCTGAATCTCAGGAGGTCTTTGAATATGAGTAAGAATGTTTTGATCAACTGTTTTACTTCCTGAAGTGGAGGCAATATCAGTTGGTCCTTTCTTAGTACCCATTTCTTTTATTAAAATAGTCAAATCATCAAGTTTTTTATCAAGAGAACCAATATGTTCTCCTAAAATTTTAACATATAAACCCAAATAATTGTTTTGAGAAATCAATTTATTAATTTCTGCAATACTAATAGCTGCCACATTATCATCAATAAATTTTTGAAAGGCAGTGAAAGTAATACCAGTATTATTAGGTAAAATAAAGGGAGCCTGAGGCGGATAAATTGCTTTAGTAATATTACCACTCCCGTCTTTATAAGATCTTTCTAATACCTTTATATAAAGAGGTAAATAAGTTGTTATAAACCAAGGAACAAAATACATAATTTGATTATGTAAGGCACAAGTTTCATAAAATTCTTGAGATATATTATTCAAATCCTCTTTACTATAAGTATCAAAAAACCATGTTTTAAACTGGTTCCATTTTTCACTAAAAAATTCCTTTTGAATATAAATACGGGCCCGAGAACCTGGGCTGAAATCAATTTGGTGTGGAATCATTAAATATTATTGGGGTCGAAATCCATCTCGGATGGAGAAGGAATATCCTTATCTGAAATATTGTCATTATCTTGAACAATATTTGTTTGAGGGTTAATCTTAACCCTTTCAACCCTCTTAACCTTGGAATCAGGCTTATCGCTAGCAATAGTGTGTAAAGAAGCCGGCCGATTGCGAGCTGGACCGTAAACTGGTTCAACAGGGGAAATATGTTGTATAGCAGGTAGAAGTCTGTGATTAGAAAAAGAATGTCTATTATAAATAGTAGACTTATCATCAAATTGAATACAAATCCTACCATCCGGATTTTGAGTAACATGCGAAAATTCAGTATTTGACAAGTCGTTAGTAATCTGACTTGGGGATATAACAGAATTTAAAGTCCATGTAGTCGGAAAATTAATTTCCTCCCATCTGATAGGTCTCCTAGTGGTGACCTTGGACTTTGCTGATAAAATGGAGACCGTTTCTGATTATAAAACTGAGACTTGGTCAGAGTTTAATAAACTCAAAGGGATTGTTAAACAAAATCATAGGTATGCTGATAAACCAAGAATGCAGACCTATTATTATCCTCGTCCTACTCCTCAAGATGTGTTGATTGAGGATCGAGATTGGAATCAGACTAATATGTCTTATAACGGTTCCGAAATTTATGAATGGAATCTTGATGGTCTAACTGATAGACAATTAACCATTCTCGTACACAGAATGCTCATGTATTCGACTATCTATAAAAGTGTTAAAAATACAGATAGAACCATTTGCAAAATGATTATTGCAGGATTTACTGGCCAACTTCGTGGCTGGTGGGATAATCATTTATCTGTAGAAGAAAAGGTGTTCGTTATTAATGCTACGGCAACCGACGAAGGTGTTGATAACATAGGTATGGCTCTAGTAGTGGGTAGAGAAGATGCAGTTTATACTCTTATCCTTACAATTTTAGAGCATTTCAACGGTAGATTTACCTCAAACCATCAGACCGTCCGAACTTTACTTAATGGACTTAGATGTAAGACCCTTAGTGAGTTTAGATGGTATAAAGATACTTTTATGAGTAGAGTTATGGAACTACCCGAGAATAGATATGAGCACTGGAAAGCCAAGTTTATAGACGGCCTCCCTTCCTTATTTGCTGAAAGAGTAAGGAATGTGTTAAAAGGTAGTTGCGGAGAGATTCTGTATAATAATTATACCTATGGTAAGCTTATAGGTGTTTGTACAGAAGAAGGTCTAAAATTATGAATGAGCTAAGACTTTCTAGACAGCTTAAGATAGATAAGCTTAAAGAAAGGTCCCAAGTAGGTGACTTTTGTACCCAATTTGGTTTACCCGGAACTTCCACTCAAAATAGGAAGAAGAAAACCAAATATCATAGGTACCCTAACCCGGATAGCCCGTATAAGAAAAAGAGGTCTAGATATAGGCCTAAGGAAGAACGTGATACTAGAAAAGCGAACAGGAAATCTACTCGATTTGCGAAGAATAGATCCAAACGTGATCTCGCTGATATTAAGTGTTATAAGTGTGGAAAGTTTGGTCATATTTCTCCAAACTGCAAGCTTCAAAAGCTAAAAACCTTAGAACTCGATGATGAGTTACACGATAAGGTTTATGGCTTGTTATACACTTCGGGATCAGAATCTGACTATTACTCAGACACTGAATCTGAAGCTGAAGTTGAGTTAATTGATTTTTCTGATAATAATAAAAATGTTGATACTGCTTGCAATGCTTGCAAAGGTGATATTTGTGCTTGTGATAGTGACGAATTTTATAAATTGAAATCACAATTTGATGATCTTAATATAAAAACTATTACATCTGACAATGTAATAGAACTTTTAAAAGAAGTTACTGATGAAAAACTTCGTGAAAAAATTATTACTTTAGCTGCAAGTTCAAGTTCTAGTAGTTCAAAAACTGTTGAAAAATACAAAAACGAATTTGAACACTTTGCACCATATTCTTTATCTGAAATAAATAGAAGACTTCAAAAGTCCAGTACTCCTAGTCGAGATACTTCTTTTGATGATTTAAAAGAAGAAATCGAAAATTTGAAAAGAGATATTAAGTCTCTTAAGCAAAATCAAATGATTTGCGATCACAGGATTACTCAAATTGAGAAAAATAATTCTCTACCTGAATCTTCGACTAAAGGATTTTCTGATTTTTCTAATGATAAAGGAAAAGAAATTTCTGATGAAAAATCTGATTTATTTTTAGGTATGATGCAAATTGTTACTGCACACAAATGGTATATTAAATGTACTATTTTAATTGATAATAATTTTTCTATAACTGATATAGCTATGATTGATAGTGGTGCAGATGTAAGCTGCATTCAGGAAGGATTGATTCCTACTAGATATTTTCAAAAGACTACTCATTTGGTGAAATCCGCTTCTGGTCATGCTTTAGATATAGAGTACAAATTGCCTAATACTCATATTTGCCAGAATAAAGTCTGTATTCCACATTTCTTCTTTTTGGTAAAAAACCAGTTATACCCTCCAATCATACTTGGAACACCTTTTATTAATGCTATTTATCCGTTTAATAATATAGATAAACATGGTTTTTCTGCTACTTATCAAAATAAAAAGATAAGCTATTCCTTTGTTACAGATCCCGTAACTAGAGATATTAATGCCTTGATTAATATGAAACAAAGGCATGTTGATTCACTACAATTAGAAATTCTTAGTATGAATATATTCGATACTATACAATCTGCAAAAGTCCAGCAGAAGATTAAATTAATTGCTGAAAAAATGGCCGTTGATGTTTGCGCCGATCACCCTAGTGCCTTTTGGAACAGGAAAAGGCATATTGTAACTCTTCCATACGAAGAAACCTTCTCTGAGGATGATATTCCTACTAAATCTCGACCTTGCCAGATGAATGCTGAGCTAGTTGAATTCTGCAAAAACGAGATTGATAGTTTGTTACAAAAGGGTTTGATAAAACCCTCAAAATCTCCTTGGTCATGTTCTGCCTTTTATGTTAATAATGCGGCAGAGAAGGAACGAGGTATTCCTCGCTTAGTCATAAATTATAAACCATTAAATAAACATCTAAAATGGATTAGGTATCCTATCCCTAATAAAAGGGACTTGCTATCCAGATTATATGACGCCAATATATTTTCAAAATTTGATTTAAAATCTGGTTATTGGCAAATTCAAATATTTAAAGAGCATACTTATAGGACTGCTTTTAATGTTCCATTTGGGCAATATGAATGGAATGTTATGCCATTTGGTTTGAAAAATGCCCCTTCTGAATTTCAAAAAATTATGAATGATATTTTTAACCCATATTTGGATTTTATCATCGTTTATATTGACGACATATTGGTATTTTCTAAAACTCTGGAGATGCATATTAAGCATCTTGATATTTTCAAGAAAATTGTTATACAAAACGGTTTAGTAATCTCTAAGCCCAAGATGAGTCTATTCCAAACAAATGTTCGTTTTCTAGGTCATAATATTTGCCAGGGAAAAATTACCCCAATACAAAGATCTATTGATTTTGCCTCAAAATTTCCTGATGTTATCACTGACAGGACTCAATTGCAAAGATTTTTGGGAAGTCTAAATTATATTTCCCCTTTTTATAAAAGTTTGTCACGAGATCTAGCCCCTCTATACGATCGGCTAAAGAAAGATCATAAACACCCTTGGACTAACCAACATACTGAGTTAGTCAAAAGTATTAAAGGGCGGGTTAAATCTTTACCTTGTTTAACCCTTGCCAATCCTACTTGGCAAAAGATTATCGAGACAGATGCGTCTAATGTTGGATATGGAGGGATTTTGAAACAAGTAAATCCCAATAATAAGAGTGAATACTTAATAAGATTTCACTCTGGTAAATGGGCCGAAGCCCAAAAGAAATACGCTACTGTGGCGCATGAAATGTTAACAATTGTTAAATGTGTATTAAAATTTCAAGACGACTTATACAACCAAAGGTTTTTGATAAAAACTGATGCTCAATCGGTTAAATACATGTTTGACAAAGATTTTAAGCACGATGCTTCAAAATTAATATTTGCTAGATGGCAGGCTCAGCTAGCACCTTTCGATTTTGAAATACAATACAAAAAAGGAATTGATAATTCCCTTCCGGATTTTCTATCCCGGGAATATTTAGAATAGATTATGAATTATTATACCATGTTTTTTGAAGATAAGGTACTGATCACTATTCTTAAAGTGATTAAATTAAATAGAGACTTACAAGAAGTTATACTTGATATTATTATGGCTGACATTATTCAAACAAGGGAAGAAGAACACTATAATTTTCAAGAAGTTATTGATATTCTTCAGTTAATTGAAAATGTGTGTCCCTTCGGTCAAGATGATATCAGCACTAGAATTATGCTATCCTTTTTAATTAATAATGATTTGCAATCACTTTTTAATCAATAATGATTTGCAATTTTCGCAGAATGGACCCTTCATGGGTCACCCGGGGCAGAGGTAGGGGAAGATCTTCCCCTAGTAGGACTTATTCTCAGGGATCGTCATACGGATCCTCATCAACCTCTCCAGTAATACAAAGAGGAAAAAAGAGTTTGATAAACTCAAAGGTGCCGCATACAGGAGAATCCTCAGGACATTCTATACATCTGGAAGATATTCCAGAAGACAGTCCGTTATACGGACATCTGCAGGCTTATTTAGCATCCAAAAAGCAAAGTGATACTTTTGCTTCAATTGCTAAAGAGGAAGACAATGACGATATCAAGTCATATGAAAAGTTACCAAAAAGAGAAACGATATTTCTCCTTGAAAACTCTGAGATTCAGAGAAAAGAAGAACCGTGGAAAATATTTCAGAGATATCTGATTAATGGATTATACTATCCGGGTGAATCATATAAAACCCGCACCTATTATGAAACTATCCTGATCAGTACAAATAGTGCAGAATTCCAGCACTTTTCGGGTTATAACACAAATGAAAATGTTTATAACTTTTCAAAAGTCATTATCAAACAGATTATATCTGTTGAAGAATGGGGTATTTCCACAATGAAAGAAAGGCAGATAAGCCTTAATAAATCACCAATGAATTTCACTTATTGGGACTATATTCAAGCATTTGATAGAGTGCTTTATTATAACAATGAAAGACATAAGCATACTTGGTTTATCAAGGTATGCGCCAAGGTATTTACAGGACCTATCCCTAACTGGTTTTTAAACTGGTGGTCATACCACGGTCCTACTACCAAAATTTTGCCTGAACCATTCCTAGAATTATACAAAGAATGGACAAAAGCCTCTCCGTTCTTAACAGATTTATATCACGCAGATCATATCTGCTATCTAGAAAAAATTGATCAGATTTACTTCTTTATTGAATTTTCTATCCCCTGGATCCATAAATGGACCCCGGAAATGGGTTATACGGAAGAACAAATCCCTTGTTTATATAGGGTATTCTACAACAATTTTTGGGACAAATTGATGAAAACTGATCCCAAAACAAAGACGTTATACGGCCAAGAATTATTAGATTCTATAAAAACACAAATTCATTTATATGTGACAGCCCCTCAAAAAAGGATAGTAGAAGAAAGCACTGTTAAACATATTGCTCGGAGAATATCAATCCAAGATGGAGATAAAATGTATTTGATAAATCAATACTTAGAAGGATTGAAAAGAAATCTGCTCCAATCACTAGATCAGTGTGAAAAATCAGACACTTCAATGAGAAGTGAGACGAGTGGTGATGACCTCGTAGAAGATACTCAACCTATACAGCCAGAAATGATATTATCTGACAGAGAAATCGACAAAGTGGAAGAATTCCTCCAACAGATGCAAAATATGGACAAAAAGAAGACTTGACAGCTTATCAGCCGCCAGGACCCACTTAAACAGTAGATACACTGTTCATCAACAGTAGAAACACTGTTTATCTACAGTAAAAACACTGTGTAGGGACCCAGATGTGGGACCCATTTTACTATTCAAGATTCTTTTTTTTTGTTATTTAAGAATGCTTCTTCATTTGAAGAAGGAAGGCCGGAACCCCCCCTCTCTCTCTACTTTCTCTCTCTCTCTCTCTCTCTCTCAACCAACCCCCTTTGTAAACACTTAGTTCATAGCTTAGTTTGTAAATCGAGTTCAAGAATTAATAAAAGTTTTGAAATTCATCTACAGGGCCTTGCTTCTCGGCCTACAAGGTACATATTTATTCTTCTTTTAGTATTTTTTAGTATCTCTCCCTAGCCGTGACTATGTCCGGCTAAACGGATTCATATCTATGTTGAAGCACTAATTTCTCTTGCATATTAACCATGAAGAATCCAGACTCTTTCAAAATATAAAGAAATTGTAATATAGTTTCTTGATTTGGTTCCAAGATGGTGGTACAGTCGGTTCTGGTACTACTCTTATTGGCTTTGCCTTAGTGGCTACGTCTAGCCAGCTGTGACATTAAAGCCCGCTGAAGTTGTCGAAAGTGCTACCTCTTTCACAGTTAGAACTTCTAGACACATGGGCTCAGTAAGAGTATGTATCGGGCTTAGACAGGCCCCTTGCTTGGGTAAAAGGATATAGATCCTTCCATACAGTCATTAAACTATAATAGAATTTCCGTATATTTCGAATCATTATTGGTCGTGCGGACTACCGCCAACCTTTAAAGTGTACTAAAGCAGCTAGATCTGGATGGCCGTGCGGACTACCGCATATTTTACACCAGGATCTAGGTAGGCGGGCGGTAGTCCGCACGGCCATCCAGATCTAGCTGCTTTAGTACACTTTAAAGGTTGGCGGTAGTCCGCACGACCAATAATGATTCGAAATATACGGAAATTCTATTATAGTTTAATGACTGTATGGAAGGATCTATATCCTTTTACCCAAGCAAGGGGCCTGTCTAAGCCCGATACATACTCTTACTGAGCCCATGTGTCTAGCAGTTCTAACTGTGAAAGAGGTAGCCCTTTCGACAACTTCAACGGGCTTTAATGTCACAGCTGGCTAGACGTAGCCACAAAGGCAAAGCCAATAAGAGTAGTACCAGAACCGACTGTACCACCATCTTGGAACCAAATCAAGAAACTATATTATATTTTTGTCCATATTTTGCATCTGTTGGAGGAATTCTTCCACTTTGTCGATTTCTCTGTCAGATAATATCATTTCTGGCTGTATAGGTTGAGTATCTTCTACGAGGTCATCACCACTCGTCTCACTTCTCATTGAAGTGTCTGATTTTTCACACTGATCTAGTGATTGGAGCAGATTTCTTTTCAATCCTTCTAAGTATTGATTTATCAAATCCATTTTATCTCCATCTTGGATTGATATTCTCCGAGCAATATGTTTAACAGTGCTTTCTTCTACTATCCTTTTTTGAGGGGCTGTCACATATAAATGAATTTGTGTTTTTATAGAATCTAATAATTGTTGGCCGTGTAACGTCTTTGTTTTGGGATCAGTTTTCATCAATTTGTCCCAAAAATTGTTGTAGAATACCCTATATAAACAAGGGATTTGTTCTTCCGTATAACCCATTTCCGGGGTCCATTTATGGATCCAGGGGATAGAAAATTCAATAAAGAAGTAAATCTGATCAATTTTTTCTAGATAGCAGATATGATCTGCGTGATATAAATCTGTTAAGAACGGAGAGGCTTTTGTCCATTCTTTGTATAATTCTAGGAATGGTTCAGGCAAAATTTTGGTAGTAGGACCGTGGTATGACCACCAGTTTAAAAACCAGTTAGGGATAGGTCCTGTAAATACCTTGGCGCATACCTTGATAAACCAAGTATGCTTATGTCTTTCATTGTTATAATAAAGCACTCTATCAAATGCTTGAATATAGTCCCAATAAGTGAAATTCATTGGTGATTTATTAAGGCTTATCTGCCTTTCTTTCATTGTGGAAATACCCCATTCTTCAACAGATATAATCTGTTTGATAATGACTTTTGAAAAGTTATAAACATTTTTATTTGTGTTATAACCCGAAAAGTGCTGGAATTCTGCACTACCTGTACTGATCAGGATAGTTTCATAATAGGTGCGGGTTTTATATGATTCACCCGGATAGTATAATCCATTAATCAGATATCTCTGCAATATTTTCCACGGTTCTTCTTTTCTCTGAATCTCAGAGTTTTCAAGGAGAAATATCATTTCTCTTTTTGGTAACTTTTCATATGACTTGATATCGTCATTGTCTTCCTCTTTAGCAATTGAAGCAAAAGTATCACTTTGCTTTTTGGATGCTAAATAAGCCTGCAGATGTCCGTATAACGGACTGTCTTCTGGAATATCTTCCAGATGTATAGAATGTCCTGAGGATTCTCCTGTATGCGGCACCTTTGAGTTTATCAAACTCTTTTTTCCTCTTTGTATTACTGGAGAGGTTGATGAGGATCCGTATGACGATCCCTGAGAATAAGTCCTACTAGGGGTAGATACACTGTTCATCAACAGTAGAAACACTGTTTATCTACAGTAAAAACACTGTGTAGGGACCCAGATGTGGGACCCATTTTACTATTCAAGATTATTTTTTTTTTGGTTATTTAAAAATGCTTCTTCATTTGAAGAAGAGAAGGCTAGAACCCCCCCTCTCTCTACTTTCTCTCTCCTCTCTCTCTCTCAACCAACCCCCTTTGTAAACACTTAGTTCATAGCTTAGTTTGTAAATCGAGTTCAAGAATTAATAAAAGTTTTGAAATTCATCTTCAGGGCCTTGCTTCTCGGCCTACAAGGTACATATTTATTCTTCTTTTAGTATTTTTTAGTATCTCTCCCTAGCCGTGACTATGTCCGGCTAAACGGATTCATATCTATGTTGAAGCACTAATTTCTCTTGCATATTAACCATGAAGAATCCAGACTCTTTCAAAATATAAAGAAATTGTAATATAGTTTCTTGATTTGGTTCCAAGATGGTGGTACAGTCGGTTCTGGTACTACTCTTATTGTCTTTGCCTTAGTGGCTACGTCTAGCCAGCTGTGACATTAAAGCCCGCTGAAGTTGTCGAAAGGGCTACCTCTTTCACAGTTAGAACTGCTAGACACATGGGCTCAGTAAGAGTATGTATCGGGCTTAGACAGGCCCCTTGCTTGGGTAAAAGGATATAGATCCTTCCATACAGTCATTAAACTATAATAGAATTTCCGTATATTTCGAATCATTATTGGTCGTGCGGACTACCGCCAACCTTTAAAGTGTACTAAAGCAGCTAGATCTGGATGGCCGTGCGGACTACCGCCCGCCTACCTAGATCCTGGTGTAAAATTCCCGGGGCAGAGGTAGGGGAAGATCTTCCCCTAGTAGGACTTATTCTCAGGGATCGTCATACGGATCCTCATCAACCTCTCCAGTAATACACAGAGGTCATCAAGAGATTTAAATTTAAAATCCTGAATCTCAGGAGGTCTTTGAATATGAGTAAGAATGTTTTGATCAACTGTTTTACTTCCTGAAGTGGAGGCAATATCAGTTGGTCCTTTCTTAGTACCCATTTCTTTTATTAAAATAGTCAAATCATCAAGTTTTTTATCAAGAGAACCAATATGTTCTCCTAAAATTTTAACATATAAACCCAAATAATTGTTTTGAGAAATCAATTTATTAATTTCTGCAATACTAATAGCTGCCACATTATCATCAATAAATTTTTGAAAGGCAGTGAAAGTAATACCAGTATTATTAGGTAAAATAAAGGGAGCCTGAGGCGGATAAATTGCTTTAGTAATATTACCACTCCCGTCTTTATAAGATCTTTCTAATACCTTTATATAAAGAGGTAAATAAGTTGTTATAAACCAAGGAACAAAATACATAATTTGATTATGTAAGGCACAAGTTTCATAAAATTCTTGAGATATATTATTCAAATCCTCTTTACTATAAGTATCAAAAAACCATGTTTTAAACTGGTTCCATTTTTCACTAAAAAATTCCTTTTGAATATAAATACGGGCCCGAGAACCTGGGCTGAAATCAATTTGGTGTGGAATCATTAAATATTATTGGGGTCGAAATCCATCTCGGATAGAGAAGGAATATCCTTATCTGAAATATTGTCATTATCTTGAACAATATTTGTTTGAGGGTTAATCTTAACCCTTTCAACCCTCTTAACCTTGGAATCAGGCTTATCGCTAGCAATAGTGTGTAAAGAAGCCGCACGATTGCGAGCTGGACCGTAAACTGGTTCAACAGGGGAAATATGTTGTATAGCAGGTAGAAGTCTGTGATTAGAAAAAGAATGTCTATTATAAATAGTAGACTTATCATCAAATTGAATACAAATCCTACCATCCGGATTTTGAGTAACATGCGAAAATTCAGTATTTGACAAGTCGTTAGTAATCTGACTTGGGGATATAACAGAATTTAAAGTCCATGTAGTCGGAAAATTAATTTCCTCCCATCTGATAGGTCTCCTAGTGGTGACCTTGGACTTTGCTGATAAAATGGAGACCGTTTCTGATTATAAAACTGAGACTTGGTCAGAGTTTAATAAACTCAAAGGGATTGTTAAACAAAATCATAGGTATGCTGATAAACCAAGAATGCAGACCTATTATTATCCTCGTCCTACTCCTCAAGATGTGTTGATTGAGGATCGAGATTGGAATCAGACTAATATGTCTTATAACGGTTCCGAAATTTATGAATGGAATCTTGATGGTCTAACTGATAGACAATTAACCATTCTCGTACACAGAATGCTCATGTATTCGACTATCTATAAAAGTGTTAAAAATACAGATAGAACCATTTGCAAAATGATTATTGCAGGATTTACTGGCCAACTTCGTGGCTGGTGGGATAATCATTTATCTGTAGAAGAAAAGGTGTTCGTTATTAATGCTACGGCAACCGACGAAGGTGTTGATAACATAGGTATGGCTCTAGTAGTGGGTAGAGAAGATGCAGTTTATACTCTTATCCTTACAATTTTAGAGCATTTCAACGGTAGATTTACCTCAAACCATCAGACCGTCCGAACTTTACTTAATGGACTTAGATGTAAGACCCTTAGTGAGTTTAGATGGTATAAAGATACTTTTATGAGTAGAGTTATGGAACTACCCGAGAATAGATATGAGCACTGGAAAGCCAAGTTTATAGACGGCCTCCCTTCCTTATTTGCTGAAAGAGTAAGGAATGTGTTAAAAGGTAGTTGCGGAGAGATTCTGTATAATAATTATACCTATGGTAAGCTTATAGGTGTTTGTACAGAAGAAGGTCTAAAATTATGAATGAGCTAAGACTTTCTAGACAGCTTAAGATAGATAAGCTTAAAGAAAGGTCCCAAGTAGGTGACTTTTGTACCCAATTTGGTTTACCCGGAACTTCCACTCAAAATAGGAAGAAGAAAACCAAATATCATAGGTACCCTAACCCGGATAGCCCGTATAAGAAAAAGAGGTCTAGATATAGGCCTAAGGAAGAACGTGATACTAGAAAAGCGAACAGGAAATCTACTCGATTTGCGAAGAATAGATCCAAACGTGATCTCGCTGATATTAAGTGTTATAAGTGTGGAAAGTTTGGTCATATTTCTCCAAACTGCAAGCTTCAAAAGCTAAAAACCTTAGAACTCGATGATGAGTTACACGATAAGGTTTATGGCTTGTTATACACTTCGGGATCAGAATCTGACTATTACTCAGACACTGAATCTGAAGCTGAAGTTGAGTTAATTGATTTTTCTGATAATAATAAAAATGTTGATACTGCTTGCAATGCTTGCAAAGGTGATATTTGTGCTTGTGATAGTGACGAATTTTATAAATTGAAATCACAATTTGATGATCTTAATATAAAAACTATTACATCTGACAATGTAATAGAACTTTTAAAAGAAGTTACTGATGAAAAACTTTGTGAAAAAATTATTACTTTAGCTGCAAGTTCAAGTTCTAGTAGTTCAAAAACTGTTGAAAAATACAAAAACGAATTTGAACACTTTGCACCATATTCTTTATCTGAAATAAATAGAAGACTTCAAAAGTCCAGTACTCCTAGTCGAGATACTTCTTTTGATGATTTAAAAGAAGAAATCGAAAATTTGAAAAGAGATATTAAGTCTCTTAAGCAAAATCAAATGATTTGCGATCACAGGATTACTCAAATTGAGAAAAATAATTCTCTACCTGAATCTTCGACTAAAGGATTTTCTGATTTTTCTAATGATAAAGGAAAAGAAATTTCTGATGAAAAATCTGATTTATTTTTAGGTATGATGCAAATTGTTACTGCACACAAATGGTATATTAAATGTACTATTTTAATTGATAATAATTTTTCTATAACTGATATAGCTATGATTGATAGTGGTGCAGATGTAAGCTGCATTCAGGAAGGATTGATTCCTACTAGATATTTTCAAAAGACTACTCATTTGGTGAAATCCGCTTCTGGTCATGCTTTAGATATAGAGTACAAATTGCCTAATACTCATATTTGCCAGAATAAAGTCTGTATTCCACATTTCTTCTTTTTGGTAAAAAACCAGTTATACCCTCCAATCATACTTGGAACACCTTTTATTAATGCTATTTATCCGTTTAATAATATAGATAAACATGGTTTTTCTGCTACTTATCAAAATAAAAAGATAAGCTATTCCTTTGTTACAGATCCCGTAACTAGAGATATTAATGCCTTGATTAATATGAAACAAAGGCATGTTGATTCACTACAATTAGAAATTCTTAGTATGAATATATTCGATACTATACAATCTGCAAAAGTCCAGCAGAAGATTAAATTAATTGCTGAAAAAATGGCCGTTGATGTTTGCGCCGATCACCCTAGTGCCTTTTGGAACAGGAAAAGGCATATTGTAACTCTTCCATACGAAGAAACCTTCTCTGAGGATGATATTCCTACTAAATCTCGACCTTGCCAGATGAATGCTGAGCTAGTTGAATTCTGCAAAAACGAGATTGATAGTTTGTTACAAAAGGGTTTGATAAAACCCTCAAAATCTCCTTGGTCATGTTCTGCCTTTTATGTTAATAATGCGGCAGAGAAGGAACGAGGTATTCCTCGCTTAGTCATAAATTATAAACCATTAAATAAACATCTAAAATGGATTAGGTATCCTATCCCTAATAAAAGGGACTTGCTATCCAGATTATATGACGCCAATATATTTTCAAAATTTGATTTAAAATCTGGTTATTGGCAAATTCAAATATTTAAAGAGCATACTTATAGGACTGCTTTTAATGTTCCATTTGGGCAATATGAATGGAATGTTATGCCATTTGGTTTGAAAAATGCCCCTTCTGAATTTCAAAAAATTATGAATGATATTTTTAACCCATATTTGGATTTTATCATCGTTTATATTGACGACATATTGGTATTTTCTAAAACTCTGGAGATGCATATTAAGCATCTTGATATTTTCAAGAAAATTGTTATACAAAACGGTTTAGTAATCTCTAAGCCCAAGATGAGTCTATTCCAAACAAATGTTCGTTTTCTAGGTCATAATATTTGCCAGGGAAAAATTACCCCAATACAAAGATCTATTGATTTTGCCTCAAAATTTCCTGATGTTATCACTGACAGGACTCAATTGCAAAGATTTTTGGGAAGTCTAAATTATATTTCCCCTTTTTATAAAAGTTTGTCACGAGATCTAGCCCCTCTATACGATCGGCTAAAGAAAGATCATAAACACCCTTGGACTAACCAACATACTGAGTTAGTCAAAAGTATTAAAGGGCGGGTTAAATCTTTACCTTGTTTAACCCTTGCCAATCCTACTTGGCAAAAGATTATCGAGACAGATGCGTCTAATGTTGGATATGGAGGGATTTTGAAACAAGTAAATCCCAATAATAAGAGTGAATACTTAATAAGATTTCACTCTGGTAAATGGGCCGAAGCCCAAAAGAAATACGCTACTGTGGCGCATGAAATGTTAACAATTGTTAAATGTGTATTAAAATTTCAAGACGACTTATACAACCAAAGGTTTTTGATAAAAACTGATGCTCAATCGGTTAAATACATGTTTGACAAAGATTTTAAGCACGATGCTTCAAAATTAATATTTGCTAGATGGCAGGCTCAGCTAGCACCTTTCGATTTTGAAATACAATACAAAAAAGGAATTGATAATTCCCTTCCGGATTTTCTATCCCGGGAATATTTAGAATAGATTATGAATTATTATACCATGTTTTTTGAAGATAAGGTACTGATCACTATTCTTAAAGTGATTAAATTAAATAGAGACTTACAAGAAGTTATACTTGATATTATTATGGCTGACATTATTCAAACAAGGGAAGAAGAACACTATAATTTTCAAGAAGTTATTGATATTCTTCAGTTAATTGAAAATGTGTGTCCCTTCGGTCAAGATGATATCAGCACTAGAATTATGCTATCCTTTTTAATTAATAATGATTTGCAATCACTTTTTAATCAATAATGATTTGCAATTTCCGCAGAATGGACCCTTCATGGGTCACCCGGGGCAGAGGTAGGGGAAGATCTTCCCCTAGTAGGACTTATTCTCAGGGATCGTCATACGGATCCTCATCAACCTCTCCAGTAATACAAAGAGGAAAAAAGAGTTTGATAAACTCAAAGGTGCCGCATACAGGAGAATCCTCAGGACATTCTATACATCTGGAAGATATTCCAGAAGACAGTCCGTTATACGGACATCTGCAGGCTTATTTAGCATCCAAAAAGCAAAGTGATACTTTTGCTTCAATTGCTAAAGAGGAAGACAATGACGATATCAAGTCATATGAAAAGTTACCAAAAAGAGAAATGATATTTCTCCTTGAAAACTCTGAGATTCAGAGAAAAGAAGAACCGTGGAAAATATTTCAGAGATATCTGATTAATGGATTATACTATCCGGGTGAATCATATAAAACTCGCACCTATTATGAACTATCCTGATCAGTACAGGTAGTGCAGAATTCCAGCACTTTTCGGGTTATAACACAAATGAAAATGTTTATAACTTTTCAAAAGTCATTATCAAACAGATTATATCTGTTGAAGAATGGGGTATTTCCACAATGAAAGAAAGGCAGATAAGCCTTAATAAATCACCAATGAATTTCACTTATTGGGACTATATTCAAGCATTTGATAGAGTGCTTTATTATAACAATGAAAGACATAAGCATACTTGGTTTATCAAGGTATGCGCCAAGGTATTTACAGGACCTATCCCTAACTGGTTTTTAAACTGGTGGTCATACCACGGTCCTACTACCAACCATTCCTAGAATTATACAAAGAATGGACAAAAGCCTCTCCGTTCTTAACAGATTTATATCACGCAGATCATATCTGCTATCTAGAAAAAATTGATCAGATTTACTTCTTTATTGAATTTTCTATCCCCTGGATCCATAAATGGACCCCGGAAATGGGTTATACGGAAGAACAAATCCCTTGTTTATATAGGGTATTCTACAACAATTTTTGGGACAAATTGATGAAAACTGATCCCAAAACAAAGACGTTATACGGCCAAGAATTATTAGATTCTATAAAAACACAAATTCATTTATATGTGACAGCCCCTCAAAAAAGGATAGTAGAAGAAAGCACTGTTAAACATATTGCTCGGAGAATATCAATCCAAGATGGAGATAAAATGGATTTGATAAATCAATACTTAGAAGGATTGAAAAGAAATCTGCTCCAATCACTAGATCAGTGTGAAAAATCAGACACTTCAATGAGAAGTGAGACGAGTGGTGATGACCTCGTAGAAGATACTCAACCTATACAGCCAGAAATGATATTATCTGACAGAGAAATCGACAAAGTGGAAGAATTCCTCCAACAGATGCAAAATATGGACAAAAAGAAGACTTGACAGCTTATCAGCCGCCAGGACCCACTTAAACAGTAGATACACTGTTCATCAACAGTAGAAACACTGTTTATCTACAGTAAAAACACTGTGTAGGGACCCAGATGTGGGACCCATTTTACTATTCAAGATTCTTTTTTTTTTGTTATTTAAGAATGCTTCTTCATTTGAAGAAGAGAAGGCTGGAACCCCCCCTCTCTCTCTACTTTCTCTCTCCTCTCTCTCTCTCAACCAACCCCCTTTGTAAACACTTAGTTCATAGCTTAGTTTGTAAATCGAGTTCAAGAATTAATAAAAGTTTTGAAATTCATCTTCAGGGCCTTGCTTCTCGGCCTACAAGGTACATATTTATTCTTCTTTTAGTATTTTTTAGTATCTCTCCCTAGCCGTGACTATGTCCGGCTAAACGGATTCATATCTATGTTGAAGCACTAATTTCTCTTGCATATTAACCATGAAGAATCCAGACTCTTTCAAAATATAAAGAAATTGTAATATAGTTTCTTGATTTGGTTCCAAGATGGTGGTACAGTCGGTTCTGGTACTACTCTTATTGGCTTTGCCTTAGTGGCTACGTCTAGCCAGCTGTGACATTAAAGCCCGCTGAAGTTGTCGAAAGGGCTACCTCTTTCACAGTTAGAACTGCTAGACACATGGGCTCAGTAAGAGTATGTATCGGGCTTAGACAGGCCCCTTGCTTGGGTAAAAGGATATAGATCCTTCCATACAGTCATTAAACTATAATAGAATTTCCGTATATTTCGAATCATTATTGGTCGTGCGGACTACCGCCAACCTTTAAAGTGTACTAAAGCAGCTAGATCTGGATGGCCGTGCGGACTACCGCCCGCCTACCTAGATCCTGGTGTAAAATATATATATATATTTAGTTTTTTTAAAAAAAAAAAAATACTCTATGTAGTGGGGTTCAGTTGTTTTAAAGAATGGAGTAATTGTTTCAAGAGTTTTTCATTAACTCTATGAAAACGTCCAAGTCACCTAGAGTTGTGCCTTATAAGCAAAATTTTATCATTTAAACTTTGTGGATCTGTAGTTAGAATAACTTTTGAGCTGTTATTTTTTTAGATACTAATTGAGCTTATTACTCATTGTGTTTTAAACCAAACGCCTTAGTTTAAGAAGATAAGATCTCAGTTGAGTCCGTTAGGCCAAAAGCTCGCCTTCTTTGAAAAAGTAAGTCAGAATAATTTTTCTTCTAAAGAATAGGATGATATTTTGTCTTGACTACTTTTTCTATCATTTATCATATAAACTCATATTTGTTCCTAATTTATTTGAGTAACGTTATTTGTTTGGTAGCTTCGGATTTGATAATGAGTGGGAACGTAGCATTAATTCATCAATTGAAGAGAACAAAATAAAAATTGGGTTCTGGCGCTTATGGGCTGTGTACGGTTGGGTAACGAGAATCGGGAACTTATAATATTTTATTGCTTTCATTTATTGTTTTATCACTTGTTATATTGCTAGGAGCATACTTAGGCTGTTAATATTCATAAATTTCGTAGTTTGCTTTAGGCGCGTTAATTATATAACTATCATGCATTTTTATTAAAATTTGAGAGTGCATTTCATGTAACCCAGTTCTAATTTCCAACAAGGCTAAATAGGACGTGTCGTAACTCACGGGTGCATTTCATGTAGCGTGGCTTGTGATGTGTTTTAAATAACCTTGATTTTTCCTTAAATAAATAAAAGCGGTTTTAAAAGTCAAAAAAAATGCAATAGGTTTGAAAGTGTTCTAAAATCATATGATTAGGCCAATAATAACAGTTGAGCGACCGTGCTAGAACCACGGAACCCGGGAATGCCTAACCCCTTCTCCCGGGTTAACAGAATTCCTTACCCGAATTTCTGTATTCGCGGACTGTAAAACAGAGTCAATCTTTCCTCGATTCGGGATTTGAACCGGTGACTTAGGACACCAAAAATCTCCCAAGTGGCGACTCTGAATCTTTTAATTGAAATAAATCCCGTTTCGATTATCCTTTAATTGGAAAAACTCCCTTATACCTTGTTGGAAAAACTCCCTTATACCTTGTTGGACCGACTCTGAACCGGTAACTCTACATTTCTCAAGTAGAGTTATAAAACTAGTTTTAAACATTTAAGCAGGTAAAACATGACCGAGTAAAACATAACAGCCTAAGTATACTCGGTCCAACAAGGTATAAGGGAGTTTTTCCAATTAAAGGATAATCGAAACAGGATTTATTTCAATTAAAAGATTCAGAGTCGCCACTTGGGAGATTTTTGGTGTCCTAAGTCACCGGTTCAAATCCCGAATCGAGGAAAGATTGACTCTGTTTTACAGTCCGCGAATACAAAAATTCGGGTAAGGAATTCTGTTAACCCGGGAGAAGGGGTTAGGCATTCCCGGGTTCCGTGGTTCTAGCACGGTCGCTCAACTGTTATTATTGGCCTAATCATATGATTTTAGAACACTTTCAAACCTATTGCATTTTTTTTGACTTTTAAAACCGCTTTTATTTATTTAAGGAAAAATCAAGGTTATTTAAAACACATCACAAGCCACGCTACATGAAATGCACCCGTGAGTTACGACACGTCCTATTTAGCCTTGTTGGAAATTAGAACTGGGTTACATGAAATGCACTCTCAAATTTTAATAAAAATGCATGATAGTTATATAATTAACGCGCCTAAAACAAACTACGAAATTTATGAATATTAACAGCCTAAGTATGCTCCTAGCAATATAACAAGTGATAAAACAATAAATGAAAGCAATAAAATATTATAAGTTCCCGATTCTCGTTACCCAACCGTACACAGCCCATAAGCGCCAGAACCCAATTTTTATTTTGTTCTCTTCAATTGATGAATTAATGCTACGTTCCCTCTCATTATCAAATCCGAAGCTACCAAACAAATAACGTTACTCAAATAAATTAGGAACAAATATGAGTTTATATGATAAATGATAGAAAAAGTAGTCAAGACATAATATCATCCTATTCTTTAGAAGAAAAATTATTCTGACTTACTTTTTCAAAGAAGGCGAGCTTTTGGCCTAACGGACTCAACTGAGATCTTATCTTCTTAAACTAAGGCGTTTGGTTTAAAACACAATGAGTAATAAGCTCAATTAGTATCTAAAAAAATAACAGCTCAAAAGTTATTCTAACTACAGATCCACAAAGTTTAAATGATAAAATTTTGCTTATAAGGCACAACTCTAGGTGACTTGGACGTTTTCATAGAGTTAATGAAAAACTCTTGAAACAATTACTCCATTCTTTAAAACAACTGAACCCCACTACATAGAGTATTTTTTTTTAAAAAAAAACTAAATATATATATATATATATATTTTACACCAGGATCTAGGTAGGCGGGCGGTAGTCCGCACGGCCATCCAGATCTAGCTGCTTTAGTACACTTTAAAGGTTGGCGGTAGTCCGCACGACCAATAATGATTCGAAATATACGGAAATTCTATTATAGTTTAATGACTGTATGGAAGGATCTATATCCTTTTACCCAAGCAAGGGGCCTGTCTAAGCCCGATACATACTCTTACTGAGCCCATGTGTCTAGCAGTTCTAACTGTGAAAGAGGTAGCCCTTTCGACAACTTCAGCGGGCTTTAATGTCACAGCTGGCTAGACGTAGCCACTAAGGCAAAGCCAATAAGAGTAGTACCAGAACCGACTGTACCACCATCTTGGAACCAAATCAAGAAACTATATTACAATTTCTTTATATTTTGAAAGAGTCTGGATTCTTCATGGTTAATATGCAAGAGAAATTAGTGTTTCAACATAGATATGAATCTGTTTAGCCGGACATAGTCACGGCTAGGGAGAGATACTAAAAAATACTAAAAGAAGAATAAATATGTACCTTGTAGGCCGAGAAGCAAGGCCCTGAAGATGAATTTCAAAACTTTTATTAATTCTTGAACTCGATTTACAAACTAAGCTATGAACTAAGTGTTTACAAAGGGGGTTGGTTGAGAGAGAGAGAGGAGAGAGAAAGTAGAGAGAGAGGGGGGGTTCCAGCCTTCTCTTCTTCAAATGAAGAAGCATTCTTAAATAACCAAAAAAAGAATCTTGAATAGTAAAATGGGTCCCACATATGGGTCCCTACACAGTGTTTTTACTGTAGATAAACAGTGTTTCTACTGTTGATGAACAGTGTATCTACTGTTTAAGTGGGTCCTGGCGGCTGATAAGCTGTCAAGTCTTCTTTTTGTCCATATTTTGCATATGTTGGAGGAATTCTTCCACTTTGTCGATTTCTCTGTCAGATAATATCATTTCTGGCTGTATAGGTTGAGTATCTTCTACGAGGTAATCACCACTCGTCTCACTTCTCATTGAAGTGTCTGATTTTTCACACTGATCTAGTGATTGGAGCAGATTTCTTTTCAATCCTTCTAAGTATTGATTTATCAAATCCATTTTATCTCCATCTTGGATTGATATTCTCCGAGCAATATGTTTAACAGTGCTTTCTTCTACTATCCTTTTTTGAGGGGCTGTCACATATAAATGAATTTGTGTTTTTATAGAATCTAATAATTCTTGGCCGTATAACGTCTTTGTTTTGGGATCAGTTTTCATCAATTTGTCCCAAAAATTGTTGTAGAATACCCTATATAAACAAGGGATTTGTTCTTCCGTATAACCCATTTCCGGGGTCCATTTATGGATCCAGGGGATAGAAAATTCAATAAAGAAGTAAATCTGATCAATTTTTTCTAGATAGCAGATATGATCTGCGTGATATAAATCTGTTAAGAACGGAGAGGCTTTTGTCCATTCTTTGTATAATTCTAGGAATGGTTCAGGCAAAATTTTGGTAGTAGGACCATGGTATGACCACCAGTTATATATATAACGAAAATAAAAATAAAAATAAAAACTAGAACTAAATATATATATGTATATTCAACAGAAGGGTACCCAGCAAACAACTAGTACTAAAATGAAACTAAGAGCATCAACAATGATCTCAATGGCTCAAAATAGCACTCTGAATTAATATCATGTTCTAGCAGCATAGAAAATAATAGTAAAAATAATAGAGAGTAGAAGAATGGACCTCAAAACCTTTCAATTAATAGGATTTCAACAATTACAGCAACTTAGTCGAGCGAGATGTGAGTCTAAAATCTGAACGAGCAGACGGCAGCAAATCGGACTCGGAACCACGAACCTCGAACCGAAGGCCCCGCTGATGAAACCTCGATGAACCTCCTCTCGATTTTGGTTCATAAACCAATACAGTCTAAAACTCTAATTTATTTTAGCTTTGATTTGTGGCAGGAAATAAATTAAAATTGAAGCATGTGAAGAAAACAAAATCATTTTGAGCGGAGCTTGACGGAGCAGTGATGCTGTGGCGGTACACCCAGCACCAACGGAACAATAGCACGGTGGTGGTGCTATGGCCAATCTTGAGTAACTTTGGTGGTATTGTCGATGGATGTTTTGAGGTTTTCTTTTGTAAGTTTCCAATAGCTATGGTTGGATATCTTTGTTTAAGGCAGCCTTTGTTTAATGGTGAGCTTTCATGAGGAACTTGGATTAAAGAAATGTGGGTTTGGTATGGTTGAAAGGCTCGTTCCTGGATCTCCCCCCCCCCCCCCCGCCGTTTTCTAGCTCTATTTTCACCCCTTAAATAGGCATTCATTTAGTGTCATTCCCATTATCAATTCAACTTTTCCCATTTTTAATTATCCACTTAACCTAATTAGTGCAATTCTAACCCTACAATTATAGAAGTTTCTTAAGTAGGTAAAGACCTCTTTTATTGAACAATTCTTAGACTACCCTTAAAACCCTCGTATTAATTACTTCAAAACCAAATGGGTCAAATTGACCCAAGATTCAGCCTACCAAATTAGATTAATTACTCAAAATAATAATTATCCCAATTAATTAAATACCAAATTAAAAGAAATTGCCAAAATTCGAAAATTAAAGAGTAAAATGCAACATGACTATTTTTATGTTTTTTTCTATTTTGTCAAACAAATCAAAATCAATGTACTAATTAATCTAAAAATATCAAATTAAATCCTAAATGCATATGCAATATATTTTTTGTATTTTTTCCATAATCTGAAATACTACACAATGCCTTTTAAAATAAGATAGAAATACTATACAATGCCAAAGCTAATCCTAATTAATTAAACTAAACATAAAACTATTTTTGTATTTTCGAAATTATATAAAGATAAAAATAATGTGCTATTTTTTGTATTTTTTTTATGAAAAATACATAAACTAATTTTTTTTTGTAATTTTTATTTTTCTTGTAATAAAATAAAGTAAAAGAGTCAAAATGAGTTGAAATAGCTATATTAGGTTAAATTAAATATTTACGTGCTAAAATATAAAAATCTTGGGGACGTTAAAAATCACATGTCTACAATATGCGTCACCGCATTTACCAAATTGAGTCAAATACCGGGGTTTTGTACCCTCAGTTCCAAATTTACAATGGTTACTTACCTCAAACCGGAGAAAATACTATTCCGCAACGCCTTTTCCCCTCGAATCGGCCTCCACTCGCGTCGAATCTATCCAAAATCAGAACGAATACGTCACAATATGCAAAGGGAATAAAGCCCAAGCGAAAACAATCGAAAAATACCAAAAATCCCGAAATTATCAAAACCCAAGCCCCGGGCCCACTTTTCGAAGTTCAGAAATTTTTACTTCAACGGATTCCGCATCTCCCCACGAGTTCATACATATCAAGAACACAAGAATCGGGGTCCAAATCGCCCCTCAAATCCCCAATCAAAGACCTCTTAAACTCAAGCCCTAAACCTCTATTTTTAGCCCTTTAATTCCTTTAATTTCAGTCTTAATCCATGAAATATTACCATAGAAGTGTGTTTTAGGTTCAAAATCCTTACCTTAACGAAGTTCCCTTGTAATCTCCCTTCAAAATTGCCCAAAAGCTCTAAATCCGAAGTTGAAAATGGTGAAAACCTTCAAAAATGACGAAGGCAAGCTTATATACATTCTGCCATACATAGCCGCATCTGCGGTCCAAAAATCCGCTTCTGCGGTACCGCATTTGCGGTCTAACCAACCGCTTCTGCGGAATTCACTCAAGGGACCAAAACCACATCTGCGGTGCACTCGCCGCATCTATGGCTCCGTAGGTGCGGGCCCTCTACCGCATCTGCGGTTCCAGACATTTCTTCCCAAAAGCGCTTCTGCGGTTTTTCTCCCGCATATGCGAAACCACACATGCGGTCCCCAAACCGTAGGTGCGAAAACACCAGAAGCAGCAAAATCTGAAGCTGCAATTACACTTCAACTTCTCTGACAACCATCCGAAATCACCCCGAGGCCCTCCAGACCTCAACCAAAAGCACAAATGTAACCCAATACCTTATTTAAACTTGCTCCAATCATCAAAACACCTCAAACAACATCAAATCTATCAAATCACATCGAATCCAAGCCTAAGTTTCTAAAATCTTCCGAAATACGCTTTTGATAAAAAACCCAACCAAACCACGTCCGAATGACCTACAATTTTATACACACATCCCAAATGACACAATGAAGCTACTGCAACTCTCAGAATTCCATTCTGACCCCTATATCAAAAACTAGTCTAACAACCGGAAATCGCCAAAATCACAACTTCGCTAATTCAAGCCTAATTCTTCTCTACACCTCCAAAACCCATTCCGATCACGCTCCTAAGTCATAAATCACCTCCCAAAGCTAACAGAAACATCGGAATTCACATCCAAGCCCTCGAACACATAAGTTAACATCTGGTTGACTTTTCCAATTTAAACTTTCTTAAAAGAGACTAATTGTCTCATTTCTTACCAATTCCTCTCCGAACCCAAACTAATCAACCCGATCACATGCAACACGGATAACGAAACATAAAGAAGCAAAAAATAGGGAAGACAGAGTGGTAACTCATGAGACGATTGACCGGGTCGTCACATCCTCCCCAACTTAAACAAACGTTCGTCCTCGAACGAGTCAATAAACATACCTAAAGTCTCAAATAGGTGAGGATATCTACTCTGCATCTCCCGCCCGGTCTCCCAGGTAGCCTCCTCCACGGGTCGACCTCTCCACTGCACTTTCATTGAAGCTATATCCTTTGATCTCAACTTTCGAACCTGACGACCTAAAATAGCCACTGGCTTCACATCATAGGTCAAATCATCATCCAACTGAACCGTGATGAAATCCAAAACATGGGATGGATCCCCAATATACTTCCGGAGCATAGAAACATGAAATACCGGATGCACACTCGACAAGCTGGGTGGCAAAGCAAGCCCATAAGCCACCTCCCCAATCCTCGAAAGTACCTCAAAAGGCCCAATGAACCGCGAACTCAACTTCCCTTTCTTTCCAAATTTCATAACACCCTTCATAGGCGAAACCTTCAGCAAAACCTTCTCACCAACCATATAGGACACATCTCGAACCTTCTTGTCAGCATAACTCTTCTGTCTAAACTGCGCAGTACGAAGCCTCTCCTAAATCACTTTTACCTTCTCTAAAGCATCGTGGACCAAGTCTGTCCCCAATAGCCTAGCCTTACCGGGCTCAAACCAACCAATTGGAGATCTACACCATTTCCCATACAAAGCCTCATATGGAGCCATTTGAATACTCGACTGATAGTTGTTATTATAAGCAAACTCTGCAAGTAGTAGAAACTCATCCCAAGACCCTCCAAAATCAATGACACATGCACGTAACATGTCCTCCAATATCTGGATAGTGCACTCAGACTGCCTGTCCGTCTGAGGATGAAAAGCTGTGTTCAACTCAACCCGAGTACCCAACTCTCGCTACATGGCTCTCCAAAACTGCGAAGTAAACTGAGTACCTCTATCTGAAATGATGGAAACCGGAACACCATGCAAACGAACAATCTCTCGAATATAGATCCTTGCCAACCACTCTGAAGAATAAGTAGTACACACAGGAATGAAGTGCGCAGACTTGGTCAGCCGATCCACAATCACCCAAATAGCATTGAATTTCTTCAAAGTCCGAGGAAGTCCAACCACAAAATCTATAGTGACTCTCTTCCACTTCCACTCTGGAATATCTATCTGATGAAGTAGGCTGCCCGGTCTCTGATGCTCATATTTCACCTACTGACAATTGAGACATCGAACCACAAATCCTACAATGTCTTTCTTCATTCTTCTCCACCAATAGTGTTGCTTCAAATCCTGATACAATTTGCTACACCCGGATGAATGGAATACCACGAGCTATGGGCCTCTTCCAGAATCATCTCCCGAAGTCCATCCACATTAGGCACACAAATCCGGCCCTGCATCCTCAACATCCCATCATCACCAATGGTCACATCCCTGGTATCATCATGCTGAACCTTATCCTTAAGGACAAGCAAATGCGAATCATCATACTGGCGCTATCTGATGCGATCATATAAAGAAGATCGAGAAACCACACAAGCCAACACCTGACTAGGCTCCAAAATATCCAACCTCACAAACCAATTAGTCAAAGCCTAAACATCAACTGCAATGGGTCTCTCCCCAACTGGAATATACGCCAAACTCCCCATACTCACTGCCTTCCGGCTCAAAGCATCGGCCACCACATTGGCCTTTCCCGGATGGTACAATATAGTGATATCATAATCCTTAAGCAACTTTAACCATCTCCGTTGCCTCAGATTAAGATCCTTTTGCTTGAACAAATGCTGAAGATTGCGATGATCAGTGAATACCTCACAAGATACACTATACAAGTAATGCCTCCAGATCTTCAATGCGTGAACTATGGCAACCAACTACAAATCATGAATGGGGTAGTTCTTATCATGGGGTTTCAACTGATGAGAAGCATAAGCAATAACTCTACCCTCCTGCATTAACACACAACCAATCCCAACTCTTGAAGCATCGCAATACACGATATATGAACCTGAAGTTGATGGAAAAACCAACACTGGAGCTGTGGTCAAAGCTATCTTGAGCTTTTGAAAGCTCTTCTCACACTCGTCTGACCAGACAAATGAAGTACCCTTCTGGGTCAACTTGGTCAAGGGCGATGCGATAGATGAGAATGCCTGAACAAACCGACGATAATATCCCGCCAAACCAAGGAAGCGCGAATCTCTGTGGTTAAGGATGGTCTGGGCCAACTCTGAACCACCTCTATCTTATTTGGATCGACCTGAATGCCCTCGCTGGACACCACATGCCCCAATAAAGCCACTGAACTTAACCAGAACTTACATTTGGAGAAATTTGCATAAAGTTTCTCCTCTTTCAATCTCTGCAACACAACTCTCAAATGCTCCGCGTGCTCCTTCTGACTAGGCGAGTACACCAGAATATCATCAATGAAGACAATTATGAATGAATCAAGATAAGGCTGAAACACATTGTTCATCAGATGCATGAATGCTGCTGGGGCATTGGTTAGCCCGAAAGACATAACAAGGAACTCATAATGACCACATCTGGTCCTGAATGCAGTCATGAGAATATCTGAATCCCTGATCTTCAATTGGTGATAACCCGAACGGAGATCAATCTTGGAGAACACTCTCGCTCCCTGAAGCTGGTCGAATAAATCATTAATGCGAGGTAAAGGATACTTATTCTTAATTGTTACTTTGTTCAACTGCCTATAATCAATGCACATCCTCATTGCGCCATCCATCTTCTTGACAAATAGAACTGCCGCACCCCAAGGTGACACACTAGGCCGAATGAACCCCTTATCAAGAAGTTCCTAAAGATGCTATTTTAACTCTTTCAACTCCGTTGGTGCCATACAATATGGCGTAATAGAAATAGACTCAGTTCCCAGCACCAGGTCAATAACAAAATCAATATCCCTGTCCGGTGGCATGCCCGGCAGGTCTGCAGGAAACCCATTTGGAAAATCCCTCACAACAGGGACAGAATCAATGCTGGGAGTCTTAGCTCCGACATCCCTCACAAATGCTAGATATGAAAACAACCCTTCCCAACCATACGCTGGGCCTTCAAGAAAGAGATCACTCTACTAGGAACATAATCAGTCACACCTCGCCACTCGATCCGTGGCACACCCGACATAGCCAACGTGACTGTCTTAGCATGATAGTACAGAATAGCACGACACGGAGATAACCAATCCATGCCTAGAATGACATCAAAGTCTACCATACTCAGTAATAACATATCCACTCGGGTCTCTAGACCCCCAATAGTCACCATACATGACTGGTAAACACGGTCTACAACAACATTATTGCCCACCAGGGTAGATACATAAACATGTAAAGCAAGAAACTCCTGGGGCATACCCAAATAATGAGCAAAATACGAGAACACATAAGAAAATATGGAACCGGGATCAAATAATACAGAGGCATCTCTATGGCAGATTGAAACAATACCTGTAATGATAGCATTTGGTCTGCCTGGGATAGCATAGCAACGGGCCTGACCGCCCCTAATCGACCTCCCCTCTAGGGCGACCCCTCTGCTCAGACTGTCTATCTTGAAGACGAGGACATTGTCTCCTCATATGCCCGAACTCTCCACACTCGTAACAACTCCCTGGTGCTAGAAATGGGGGTTGAAGGTAACCCCTGTCACCGGAAGGACCTGACATGGAAGAACCCTGGACAAATGGAGCACGAGACGAGCTCTGAGCTGGGAGGGCACTAGGTGATGACTGTCCCTGCTGAGACCCATGATAACCATGACCCAAAGAAGCTCCACGGTAACCTGGGCAAGCTGAATGTGGCTGCCTAAATGAATGACCTCTGCCCTGCTAGAACTGACCCCTCGAAGGAGCACTGCTGAAGCTACTAGATCTCCGAGGCCTCTTGGTCTCCCTATCCTCTCGCTCTTGCTGACAAACCGACTCAATCTCATGGGCGATGTCAACCACCTCCTCGAAGGCAACACCTGTCACCCTTTCTCTAGTCATGAGGATCCGAAGCTGATATGTGAGGCCATCAACAAACCTCCTGATCCTCTCTCGATCCATGGGAACCATCCAAACTGCATTTCGGGCTAACTCAGAGAACTACATCTCATACTGCGTCACTGACATCTCCCCCTGACACAGCTGCTCAAACTATCTGCGCAGCTCCTCTCGGTGAGACTAAGTTACATACTTCTCTAGAAAGAGAATAGAGAACTGCTTCCAAGTAAGAGGCGCTGCACCAACAAGCCTAGGCCTATCATATGCCTCCCACCAAGTGAAGGTAGCACCAAAAAACTGAAAGGTGGTAAATGACACACCACTAGTCTAAAGAATCCATGCTGTCTAAAGCATCTGCTGGCACTTATCTAGAAAACCCTGGGCATCCTTGCCCTCTACACCACTAAAAGACGGAGACTGGAGCCTACCAAACCTCTCAAGTCGACCCTGCTCATCATCCAGCATAATTGGTACCACAAACTCCTGAGCTGGTGCAACCCGCTGCATTGGAGGTGCCCCTGGTGTCTGGAGTCCCCGCACAACCTGATCAGGAGTGTGAGCAATGGGAGTCTGGGTGCCTCCCCCTGCCTGAGAAGTAGCTGCAGCCATAGTAACTGAGACCGCCCGAGCCAAACTGGTACATACTGATAACATCTAAGCTAAGGCCTCCTGAAGGCCTGGAATCACAATAGGCACAGTTGATGCCTACACTAGTCATGTGGCAGCATCCACAACTAGGACCTAATCGAGAACTGAGGCAGCTGGTGGGTTTGCCGGTGCTGAAAAGGGACTTGGGCGGCTATAACGACCCGACCGGTCATTTTGAGCTTTTGTACTTTGATTGACAGTTCTCGAACGTGACTTGCCCTGTATTATGTATTATGACTGATGTAGATCATTGGTTTTGGTTTTCACGGAAATCGGTATGAATTTGAAAGAACAGTCTTAGTTGAAAGCTTTAAATTTGAAAGGTTTGACCAAGAGTTGACTTATTTGTATATGAGCTCGGATCGGAATTTTTATGATTTGGTTAGCTTCGTTGGGTGATTTGTGACTTAGGAGCATGACCGAAATTGGTTTTGGAGGTCCGATGTAGAATTAGGTTTGAATTGGCAAAGTTAGTATTTTGGCGAATTCCGGTTGATAAGTGAGATTTTGATTCGAGGGTTGGAATGGAATTCTGAGAGTTGCTGTAGCTTCGTTATGTCATTTGTGATGTGTGTGCAAAATTTCAGGTCATTCGGACGTGGTTTGGTTGAATTTTTGATTGAAAGTGTATTTCGAAAGTTTTTAGAAAACTTAAGCTTGAATTTAATAAATTCTGGGTAATTTGATGTTGTTTGAGGTATTTTGATGATTGGAACAAGTTTGAATAAGGTATTGGGTCATGTTTGTGCTTTTGGTTGAGGTCTCGGAGGGCCTCAGGGTGATTTCGGATGGTTAACGGGAAGAATTGAGGCTTGTAAAATTGTAGGATTTTTGGTGTTTCTGGTGTTTTCGCACCTGCGGCTTGGGGACCGTAGGTGCGGTGTCACACGTGTAGGAGAGGAGGCTGCAGATGCGAGAGTTGGCTTGGCGAGCAGTTTCCACAGAAGCGGACAAGGCGGCCACAACTGCGAAGATGCAGATGCGGTATTTCGGTCGCATATGCGATTTGGGCTATTAAGTGAGTGACTGTAGAAGCGGTTGTTTGGGACGCATATGCGGTACCACAGAAGTGGGTTTCAGATCGCAGATGCGGAAAGGCTTGGGCAGAAGTATATATTTCATCCTCCGTGATTTTTGAAGGGTTCAACCATTTTTAAACTCGGAATTGGGAGCTTTGGGCGATTTTGAAGAGAGAAATCAAAGAAAATTCGTTGAGGTAAGGATTTTGGACTTGTAACACTTTTATATGGTAGAATTTCATGATTTGGGACTGAAATTTAAGAGATTAAAAGACTAAAAATGGAGGTTTAGGGCTTGAGTCTAAGAGGCATTGCCTTTAATGGAGGATTTGAGGGGTCATTTGAACTCCGATTTTGGTATTCTTGATATGTATAAACTCGTGGGAACACGAGGATTTTAATGATATAAAATTTTTTGAGTTTTGAGAAGTGGGCCCGGGGTCGAGTTTTGGTAATTTCGGAATTTGTGCTCGTTATTGATTATTTTTGCTTGGGCTTTGTTCCCTTAGCATATTATGATGTATTCGTTCTGATTTTGGTTAGATTCGACAAGTGTGGAGGCCGATTCGTGGGGCAAAGGCATCGCAAGCTAGAGATATCGCCGGTTCGAGGTGAGTAATGATTGTAAATGATATCCTGAGGGTTTGAAACCCTGGATTGCACATCGTGGTACTATATTGAGGTGAGACACGCGTTGGATGATGAGCGTGGGGTCTTTTACTATTGGGGATCGTGACTTGGTCCGTCCCGATTAATGATTTTACCATATATTTGACTGAAACTTATTTGTTATCACCATAATTTGGGCTAATTGTCATATTTGGGCTTCGTGCCAGCTATTTGAACCCCTTCGGGGATGGTTGTTGATATTTCCTCACTATTTTGATTTTATACTTGAACTCAGTCATGTATTTTCCTCTGTTTTCAAAACACAACAAGTTTATTTTGCTTAAACACTTGAAAAGATATTTCCTAAACTATTTTGGACTGAGCAACATGTTTTACTATTTCCCGAGGGGGATTATGTGATTTTTGACTGAGTAAGGCCGAGGGCCTGTGTTGTGAGGATACTTTTGGATCAGGATGCATGCCGCATAAGTGTTACACTAACACTGAGGCTGAGAGCCTAGACTTGATGCCACGAGATGGCTTGATATTGCGCTTGGGCCGTAAGGGCCCCCTCCCGGAGTCTGCACACCCCCAGTGAGCGCCGTCGACGATATATAGATCGGGCTACAAGCCGCAGCGAGATATGGATCGGGCTGCACGCCGCAGCGATATGTGGATCGGGCTGCACGTCGCAGTAGTTACTATATGATAATATTCTGAGAGTGAGCCCGAGGGGCTGGTACTGTGCTGAGATATTGCCCGAGGGACGAACCTTTATGTGTTCATCTTTCATATTTACTTGTCATTTTATCTGTTATACTGTGGTATTTGTGCCCGAGGGGCAGATTTTCTGTGCTTATCGGCAATAACTATTTTGCAATCATTGCGTAACTGCTGAAAAAGTCATTTTCAAAAGGGGTTTAAACTGAGCTAAGATATTTCTAAAGATTTCACAGCTTCACTGCTTTTCTCAAAGGGTTTTACACTGCTTCTATACAGCATGGTGATTTGTTATACGTGTTTTCTTACTGCTCAGTTGTTATTTACCTTTATTACTCATTGAGTTGGAGTACTCACTTTACTCCTTGCACATCGTGTGCAGATGCAGGTATTTATACTCCCGGTAGCGGGTTTTGGCTGATCGGAGGCAGAGACATAGGAGTTTAGCGAGGTGACAACCAGTGTTCGCAACATCGTTTTTTTTCTCCCTTTGTTCATTATTCCTGCTTCTTGTATTTTTAGACCTTGTAGTTGTACTTACACTCAAATAGATGCTCGTGACTTATGACACCCTGATTAGAGCTGTGTTGGGTTGTACTTCCGCTAATTAATATCATTAAATCATATTTAAACTGTTTATGAACTGTTTAACTATTTAAAAGAGGTGTTCGGTAATTGTCTGGCTGGCCTTGTCTTCACGAGAGGCGTCATCACGACCGGAGCAGGGTTTGAGTCATGACAAGTTGGTATCAGAGCCTAGGTTACATAGGTCTCACAAGTCATGAGTAGGTTTAGTAGAGTCTCGCAGATCGGTACAGAGACGTCTGTATTTATCCTCGAGAGGCTGCAAAACCTTTAGGAAAACTTCACATTCTTGAATTTTTATCGTGCGTCCTTGATTCAGCTGGTAAAGAAACTCTTGAAAATCCTTCCACGTGTTCGTATGCGCACATGAGGGCTCAGTATCAGATGTGCCTTGATGGCTTGTGATTCCCTAATCGAGGTACGAGATGTGATCTCTGTGAGTTTATGTTGGGCCAGTTTGAAGGACTTGAGGCCAGATCGTTGCCTATGGCTTGAGCACCGAGGTGCTGATTGTGTGAGCAAGTTTTTTGAACTTATATGTTCAGTATTGTCCCTATTAGTGGGAATGACGGCCGGATAGCTACGTGATGAGTATGTTAGTATTGCGAGACGTATCTATATGACTTGGAAGTGACAAGAAAGGTCTGTTGGATGACAGATGAACTATTAAGTGTTTAATTTCCATTATGATTGGATGTGTAGCCCCAAGTTATGGGCGCATGAATAACCTTTTCATGTCTCCTAGTTAGGAGTGAAGTAAATTTCATGTTGTGGCATGAGATCAGACTCAGAAAGACTAAGTGACTGTGTAATGTGTATGATGGTGGAAGGTATATAAAAATGTTATATTGAGGCGAAATAGGCGGGTTATCTCCTGCAGAGTGTTCTGAAGTGGTGTGATCCTTATGTGTATGTTAGAAGATCTCATGTGTAATTGAAAAGTACGTGTTGAAATTTAAAATTTCGGGTTGCTTAAGCGAGTGGGTTTAACTGTTACGAGAATGAGTGCAAGACTTGCCAAAGATTAATGTACTAGATGATATGTGTTTTCATAAGCCTACGAAGGATTTGAGTTTAATCTCACTATGGTATTATGGCATCAATGGAGTATAAGTGTTATGAGTTATCGAGTGTATTTTGATCTATGGCTCCGAGATAAGTGGGGGAGTCTGTTGATTAGTTGATGGCACGGTAAGGTGCTATGTTGGTTCCATTCTGAGGCGTGCGAGTGAATTAGTTATGGCTTGCGGAAATAGAGACCGAGGATGGTTTGAGTAAAGGAAAAATGTTGACAAGGGTTACATTATGCTTCATAGAGTAAGAAAAATCATGGGATGTCTTAAGTGATTATTGGTAAAGAATGCTCGGTGCATAGAGCAGGAAGTTGTTGGGTTGTATTGGGATGGGGATTTCATTCTGCGGTGTCAGAGTGCTCATGAGGCATGGGTGGTTCTGTTCATTAGGTCAGGTAAAGTGTAGCTTGAATAAGAGTGAATGACTTGCGGGAATAGTTCTAATGTGTTCAAGAGTCTGTATACATCAATTGAGTGCTCTAAAGTTGTGTATGTGGTTAGAAACTGTTATTTTCATTGGAAGGGGTCAAGACTTATGGTATTTCTATGTGAGTTATGGGATTCTATGTATCAGTATTGGGAAGGTAAAAGTAATGAACTTACATTGCAGGAAGTTCTTCAGAGTAAAATATTCTGGAATATGGTGTTTCTAGGAATATTTGAGAGAGTACTTTGCGGCTTATGGGTCTTAGACAGTGTGTCTTATGCTTGGGTCTCGTGTGGTGAGTCTGGGTTGAGAAATTGTGGTGCTACAGCAAGAGGGAATATCAAGTTGAAAATAAATCAGAAGGAAATTTAGATAGATGAATTAGCTTGATAGTAGATCGAATCGGTATGGTAAGGAGATGATTAATTCTTTGTATGTGTTTGAGGTAATGAGTTCTTACATGTATTTTGCAGCAATGCTCTTGGGTTTTGATAGCCTGCGTAGCTTGGTCTAGTTAGAAGGATTCAGTCCTGGGAGTTTAATTTGTGTAAACGGAATTGGGAGAGTTCTTGTTGATTTCTACTATGGTTGGAGAGGTGCATTTTCTATGGATGTGAGAGGCATTGGATGTGTAATGATTTTTCTTCTAGATGGGACCGATGGAAGTTCTTGACTAGTTGCGTGCGTAGATGTCTGTGGCTCAGAAGGAAGATAAAGTTTTCATGTTATCCGCGAATAATATGGTATATGTGGTGTGTTGTGGAGGACCGATACTTGCGTGTGTTAGGTTACAGTTCAATTCTGAAAAGAAAGTTCATAAAAACTCTTTGGCAGCGGGCAACCTCGGATAATTAAGGAAATGGTACTTCTAATTGAAAGTGATTTAACGAGAGGCTATGTTTCAGAAAAAGGGCAGTGTGATTAAGTTGATGGCACTTCGATGGTATTGCAGCACTTTCAGGCTAGATCGACTGGTGATATTCGGGTTTGCTTGGTGGTACAGGGAAATTTTAGAGTATCTATCGTGGAATGATTGGGTATTAAAGGTGTGGCATGTGTTTGGACGGCGAGATTGGGATCGTACATGGTGAGTCATGTGACGTGTGGATGTGGAGATGGAAGTTCTCCTATTCAGGCTATGTTGTGGTTGTGGATCGTGTGTACTAGCACTGTTTAATGACTACCGAGATTTGGAGGCCCGAGTGAATCTTTCTTTGATTGGTATGCTAGATTTTGGATATGATATTGGGGTTTAGACTGGTTGTCTCAGTGTTAGGTTATTATGGACCATTGCGCTATGGGCTATGCCGGAATGCCACGGATTGAGTGACGAGGTGCGTCGGAGTATGTCTGGTAGAGTGGTTTATGTTTCGAAGAACCAGCGGACGGATGGGAAGGATTGCTTTTCTTAATTGGGTCTTCATGATGGATGTCAGTGCAGAGGTTTCTATCATTGATTCAGTTCCAATGTTGAGGGACTTTTCGGATGCGTTTCTTGTAGCCGGGCATGTTGCCGGGTGAGGTTGTGGATTTCGGTATTGATTTGGTGCCGGGCACCGTATCGTATGGCTCCGGTAGTAGTTATAGTAGTGGAAGGAGCAGCTTCAGGCTTCCTTTGTAAGGAGTTCATTGGCAGGCGAATATGGATGCGTGTTCTAGCTTGAGTCAGTTTGGTTGGCCCCGAACTGTATTGATTGAGGGGCAGGTTGATTCAATCGTTATTGAGCTCATTAGTGATTAGGAGAGATCTATGAATTACTTTTCTGTGTTGCGAGATATTATGATTTGTTGATTATGGGCACATATGGTGCGGTTCTATTGAAGGTTCATAGTGGAAGTCGAGCGGGAAGAGTAATTGGGTGTTGCTTGGTGGATGGCGTATCGGTTATGTCCTATCGGATTTGTGTGGTATATGTTACTTGTTTCATCGTGGGTGTAATGATTGTTTTGGTTCCAGACATCAAATTGTGCAGGGTTGTCAATTTCGAGCATAGTGACTTGAGGTGTCCCATGTGAAGCAGTGTTGGGATAGGATTGTGCATTGTCGAGAAGCTATGTGGAGATATGGTCTTGCAGGATAGATTTGTATGTTCTATTCTATGATGTGGGACGGGTTCCCAGCCTTGTGTTGTGGTGGTACTGATGAGCTTGAGGTACAACTCTTTCATTTGAGTCATTCCATGATTTGAGTTTGTTCGGACAATTGCTTATTGGTGCGCGTATTATGCTAGTTGTGGCTTAGGCCTCTATTGATGTGTCATGTCACCAGAGTGGTGTGTTAGATTAGAGGAGATCGTTGGGATCATTAATGAGTACGAACGAATTTGATTTCAGCATGTTGGAAGGGTAATATCGAGGTTCAGATTAAAAATTTGCTATGGTAATTGCCAAAGGAGAAATGGCTTCATGAATGGTTGATCTGGGAAATGGTTATGGTTTATTGCATGCTTCATTTATCGTTGGCAGTATATGAAAGTGTTGGAATGAGACTTTAGCTGATAAGAGGTTTTCTATCGGTATTTGGTTGTTGTGGGCAACTGCTGTGAATAAAAGTTATTGTTGCGAGCGTTAGAGTTTTGCGGTTTATCATGTAATTGCACCTGAGGTTGCAGGTATAGGTTATTACAGCTGGTTTGGGCTTATTCAGAGTATAGATGTAAGATCTTGACCTTGTGGATGACTTCGGTAGTGGAAATGTGGTTCTATGGTTTATGGACTAGGATGGATTGTGAAATTTTAGTTATATTGTGTTATCGAACCTATATGAGATAGGGTGACGCGGAATCACCCCCGGGTATATGCATGGCAAGGTTGTTCAGCGAATGGTTGGCTTTTGGAACAACTCTAAGTACGTTCGAGGACGAACGCGTGTTTAAGTGGGGGAGGATATAATGACCCGACCGGTCGTTTTGAGACTTTGATTGCCAGTTCTCAGACATGACTTGCCCTGTATGATGTATTATGACTGATGTAGATCGTTGGTTTTGGTTTTCACGGAAATCGGTATGATTTTAAAAGAACAGTCTTAGTTGAAACCTTTAAATTTGAAAGGTTTGACCAAGAGGTGACTTATTTGTATATGAGCTCGGATCGGAATTTTTATGATTTGGTTAGTTTCGTTGGGTGATTTGTGACTTAGGAGCATGACCGGAATTGGTTTTGGAGGTCCAGTATAGAATAAGGCTTGAATTGACAAAGTTAGTATTTTGGCGAATTTCGGTTGATAAGTGAGATTTTGATCCGAGGGCCGGAATGGAATTCCGAGAGTTGCTGTAGCTTCGTTATGTCATTTGTGATGTGTGTGCAAAGTTTTAGGTCATTCGGACGTTGTTTGGTCGTGTTTTTGATCGAAAGTGTATTTCGGAAGTTTTTAGAAAACTTAAGCTTGAATTCAATGAATTTTGGGTAATTTGATGTTGTTTGAGGTGTTTTGGTGATTGGAACAAGTTTATATAAGGTATTGGGTCATGTTTGTGCTTTTGGTTGAGGTCCCGGAGGACCTCGAGGTGATTTCGGATGTTTAACAGGAAGAATTGAGGCTTGTACAATTGCAGGATTTTTGCTGTTTTTGGTGTTTTCACATATGCGGCTTGGGGACCGCAGGTGCGGTGTCGCACGTGCGGGAGAGGAGGCCGTAGATGTGAGAGTTAGCTTGGCGAGCAGTTTTCGCATAAGCGAACAAGGCAGCCGCATCTGCGAAGACGCAGATGCGGTATTTCGGTCGCATATATGGTTTGGGCTATTAAGTGAGTGACCGCAGAAGCAGTTGTTTGGGCCGCATATACGGTACCGCAGAAGTGGGTTTTAGACCGCAAATGCGGAAGGGCCTGGGCAGAAGTATATAATTCATCCTCCGCGATTTTTGAAGTGTTTAACCATTTTCGAACTCGGAATTGGGAGCTTTGGGCGATTTTGAAGAGAGAAATCAAAGAGATTTCGTTGAGGTAAGGATTTTGGACTTGTAACACTTTTCTATGGTAGAATTTCATGATTTGGGACTGAAATTTAAGAGATTAAAAGACTAAAAATGGAGGTTTAGGGCTTGAGTCTAAGAGGCCTTTAATGGAGGATTTGAGGGGTCATTTGAACTTCGATTTTGGTATTCTTGGTATGTATAAACTCGTGGGAACATGAGGATTCTAGTGATGTGAAAATTTCTGAGTTTCGAGAAGTGGGCCCGGGGCTCAAGTTTTGGTAATTTCGAAATTTGTGCCCGGTATTGATTGTTTTTGCTTGGGCTTTGTTTCCTTAGCATATTGTGATGTATTCGTTCTGATTTAGGTTAGATTCGACGAGCGTGGAGGCCGATTCGAGGGGCAAAGGCGTCGCGAGCTTGAGATATCGCCGGTTCAAGGTGAGTAATGATTGTAAATGATATCCTGAGGGTTTGAAACCCTTGATTGCACATCGTGGTGCTATATTGAGGTGAGACACGCGCTGGATGATGAGTGTGGGGTCTTTTACTGTTGGGGATCGTGACTTGGTCCGTCCCGATTAATTATTTTACCGCATATTTGACTGAAACTTATTTGTTATCACCATAATTTGTGCTGATTGCCATATTTGGGCTTCGTGCCAATTATTTGAACCCCTTCGGGGATGGTTGTTGATATTTCCTCACTGATTTGATTTTATAGTTGAACTCAGTCATGTATTTTCCACTGTTTTCAAAACACGGCCAAGTTTATTTTGCTTAAACACTTGAAATGATATTTCCTATAATATTTTGGGCTGAGCAGCATGTTTTACTGTTGCCCGATTTGCTTATGTGATTTTTGACTGAGTAAGGCCGAGGGCCTGTGTTGTGAGGATACTTTTGGATCGGGCTGCACGCCGCAGCATTGTTACACTGACACTACTATGAGGCCGAGGACCTAGACTTGATGCCACGAGATGGCTTGATATTGCGCTTGGGTCGTAAGGGGCCCCTCCCGGAGTCTTCACACCCCTAGTGAGCGTCGTTGACAATATATGGATCGGGCTGCAAGCCGCAACGAGATATGGATCGGGCTACACGCCGCAACGATATGTGGATCGGGCTGCACACCGCAACGATAGGTGCATCGGGCTGCACGTCGCAGCGGTTATTATATGATACTATTCTGAGAGTGAGCCTGAGGGCTGGTACTGTGCTGAGATATTGCCTGAGGGGCGAACCTTTATGTGTTCATCTTACATATTTACTTGTCATTTTATCTGTTATACTGTGGTATTTGTGCCCGAGGGGCAGATTTTCTGTGCTTATCAGCACTAACTGTTTTGCAATCATTGCATAACTGCTGAAAAAGTCATTTTCAAAAGGGGCTTAAACTGAGCTAAGATATTTCTAAAGATTTCACAGCTTCACTGCTTTTCTCAAAGGGTTTTACACTGCTTCTATACAACATGATGATTTGTTATACATGATTTCTTACTACTCAGTTGTTATTTACCTTTATTACTCACTGAGTTGGAGGATTCACTTTACTCCCTGCACCTCGTGTGCAGATGCAGGTATTTATTCTCCCGATAGCGGGTTTTGGCTGATCGGAGGCAGATACATAGGAGTTTAGCGAGGTGACTGCCAGCGTTCGCAGCATCGTTTTTTCTCCCTTTTGTTCATTATTCCTACTTCCTGTATTTTTAGACAATGTAGTTGTACTTACACTCAAATAGATGCTCGTGACTTGTGACACCCCGATTAGGGCTGTGATGGGTTGTACTTCCACTAATTAATATCATTAAATTATATTTAAACTGCTTATGAACTATTTAACCTTTTAAAAGAGGTGTTCGGTAATGGTCTGGCTGGCCTTGTCTTTATGAGAGGTGCCATCACGGCCGGAGAGGGGTTTGGGTCGTGACAACGGCCTCGACCGCGACCTCGGCCTCTGGTGGCCTCACTTAACCTGCTCATGACTCGCGAGACCTATATAACCTAGGCTCTGATACCAACTTGTCACGACCCCAAATACCGGTCGTGATGGAACCTATCACATTACTAGGCAAGCCGTTAAACCCATAATCAAAACCCATTTACCAATAACTTTAAGCCATTTTTCTAACATAAGTTTTTAAATGCGGAATTCATTATAAGTGTAAGAATGACAGAAATATGCTGAAAGTTAACATAGCAAATACTACACAGCCCCAACAATCTGGTGTCACGAGTCAAGAGCCTCTAATACAAGTCTGAACAACCTACTACATAGATAGTCTAGAAATGCAGAAAAATAATAAGATAGAAGGGAGAAATCAGGGTTGCGGACGCCGTGCAGCTACCTCGAAATCTCCGGCAAGTACTGGAAACAGCTGAAAGCTCTCACTCGGCCCCTTGGGCACCTGAATCTGCACACAAGGTGCAGGGAGTAACGTGAGTATGCCAACTCAGTAAGTAACTAAAGTAAATAAAGACTGAAAGTAGTGAAGAGCAGTTAAAAAAACATATAACCGAAATAACAACAGAATAATAGCTCAACTTTACAGTTTAAAAACCAGTTTCGTCATGAAATCAACACTTTTAGTTAAAATCTTGGAATCATATACTTAATAGTATTTCCAACATATGCTTAAATCAAAAGAAGAGTGAAATCAGTAAAATATCATAATTGGGCCCCACGGGCAAGGAATCACTCAGGATATGGCCTCTCGGGCAACCCCTCAGTCACTCAGTACTCACTTTCAGCACTCAGACTCATTAATATAGCAAAATAGAAGAAATCATGGTAACCATTGTGGCGTGCAGCCCGATCCATTATTTATAGTCGACTACGCTCACTAGGGGTGTGCAGACTTCAAAGGTGCTCCTACAGCCCAAGCGTCATATCGCTGCGGCCTGTAGCCCAATCCAATATATATATATCGCTGTGGCGTGCAGCCCAATCCAATATATATTTATCACTGCGGCATGCAGCCCGATTCATATAAGTATCACTGCGGCGTGTAGACCGATCCATAACTCACTTATATATATAATTATCCTCACAATTAGGTTCTCAACCTCTATCTTAGTCATTACCTCACAGCTTCTCGGGCACAATAATAGAAGCTAAGGAACTCAGCCCAACATTTCTCACAATTAGAAGTAGAGTTATACAACCAGTTTTAAACATTTAAGCAGGTAAAACATGACTGAGTATGTGCTTCTGGCAAGTGAAGTGAGGGAAGTAGTCAAAATGCCCCCTAAGGGTGTCTACAGGGCACAAGGCCCCAAACATGGCATACAAGCCATAATACAGTATAAATGACTGAAACATAGAATAATATAAATTTCTAAATCAATTACGCGGCTTAATAGTCGCTAGAGACGGACCAAGTCACAATCCCTACCGGTGCACGCCTACACGCTCGTCACCTAGCATATGCATCACCGCATTTACCAAATATAGTCAAATACCAAGGTTTTGTACCATCAGTTCCAGATTTACAATGGTTACTTACCTCAAACCGGTGAAAATACTACTCCGCGATGCCTTTGCCCCTCGAATCGTCTTCCACTCGCGTTGAATCTATCAAAGTCAGAACGAATACGTCATAATATGCAAAGGGAACAAAGCCCAAGCAAAAACAATCGAAACACCAAAAATCCTGAAATTATCAAAACCAGAGCCCCTGGCCCACTTCTCGAAGCTCTGAAATTTTTACATCAATGGATTTCTCGTCTCCCTACGAGTTCATACATATCAAGAACACAAGAATGGGGGTCCAAATCGCCCCTCAAATCCCCAATCAAAGTCCTCTTAAACTCAAGCCCTAAACCTCCATTTTTAGCCCTTTATTTCCTTTAATTTCAGTCTTAATCCATGAAATATTACCATAGAAGTGTGTTTCAGGTCAAAAATCCTTACTTTATCGAAGTTCCCTTGAAATCTTCCTTCAAAATCGCCCAAAAGCTCTAAATCCGAGGTTGAAAATGGTGAAAACCTTCAAAAATTGCGAAGGCAAGATTATATAGATTCTGCCTAGACATAGCCACATCTACGGTCCAAAAATCTGCTTCTGCGGTACCACATTTGCGGTCTAACCAACCGCTTCTGCAGAATTCACTTAAGGGCCCAAAACCGCATCTTCGGTGCACTCGCCGCATCTGTGGCTCCGCAGGTACGAGCCCTCTACCGCATCTGCGATTCCAGACATTTCTTCCCAAAACCTCTTCTATGGTTCTTCTTCTGCATATGCAACACTACACCTGCGGTCCCCAAACCGCAGGTGCGAAAACACCAGAAGCAGCAAAATTGAAGCTACAATTACACTTCAACTTCTCCGAAAACCATCCGAAATCACCCCAAGGCCCCCGGGACCTCAACCAAAAGCACAAACGTAACTCAATACCTTATTCAAACTTGGTCCAATCATCAAAACACCTCAAACAACATCAAATCTACCAAATCACCTCGAATCCAAGCCTAAGTTTCTAAAATCTTCTGAAATACGCTTTTGATCAAAAACCCAACAGAACCACGTCCGAATGACCTAAAATTTTACACACACATCCCAAATGCTACTACAACTCTCGGAATTCTATTTCGACCTCTATATCAAAAACTCGCCTAACAACCAAAAATCGCCAAAATCACAACTTCGCCAATTGAAGCCTAATTCTTCTCTACACCTCCAAAACCCATTCCGATCACGCTCCTAAGTCATAAATCACCTCCCGAAACTAACGAACCATCAGAATTCACATCCTAGCCCTAGAACACATAAGTCAACATCCAGTTGACTTTTCCAACTTAAACCTTCTTAAAAGAGACTAAGTGTCTCATTTCTTACCAATTCCTCTCCGAACCCAAACTAATCAACCCGATCACATACAACACGGATAAGGAAGTATAAAGAAGCAAAAAATAGGGAAGACGGAGTGGTAACTCATGAGACGACTGGTCGGGTTGTCACAAATTGATTCCACTTGGACACACGTTCTGTGAGAAATGTAGGCACAATGTCAGTGTAGATGCTTGTGAATTATGTGTCTGATTACTGAGGAATATCCAACTTGTTTTCCTTTTTTATGTTTGGAAACAAGTTGTTAACCCGAAAAACTCTGCCAAACCAGAAAAATTAGGTAAGGAATTCTGTTAACCCGAGAGAAGGTGTTAGGCATTCCCGGGTTCTGTAATTTTAGCACGGTCAGTTAGAAATTTATACTTAGCTTATTTTATCTAATTACTCATTTTTGGACCTATGTTTATTTTACCTTTTACTGCTACTAATCATTTGATAACCCGTATTTAAAGAATTAACTTAAGACGAGTTACGTGTACGTATACTCGTTTTAGTTTGGTGCATTAAGAATCACGTCACGTGTCGTGTACGCAATTCACAACACTTAGTTTATTTAAGAAAAAGTTTGGTCAAAGTCTAGCAAACACTTACTTTAAATTTATTTGAAAAAATCACAATCACGCCACGCGAACATGTACGCAATCATGATGGTAGTTTAAAACCGCGCTTAAAAGCATTTTTACGAGTATTTGATTAAGGCGTTTTAGTTACTAATAATGTTTGACCATGGTCACATAAACGTGTACCTTGGTTTGTTTTTGACATCACAACTATGTCATGAGTGCGTATACATAATTGTAGCAGTTAGTTCGATTATAAGTATACCTAAAGTTATGATTATGTCTCTAAGCTAAATGCAGATGTCATGTAACTAGGTGTGAAGGTCCAATACTATGTGAGACATTATTTGAATTAATTGGACATCTTACATATTAGCTGCCAAACAGGTCAAATGATTAAAAGACCTTGTGTAACGACCCGACCAGTCGTTTTGAATAAGTACAACCTCGTTTCCCCCTATACTGCTAAATTCATGCTTCACAGTTCTTATGTAACTTGCCGAATTTGGTTCAGGTTCGGAAAGGTTTTGAAAGGAATTGAGACACTTAGTCTCCAAGAAGAGAGCTTAAGTTGAAATAAATTGACCGGAAGGTGAAATATGAGTAAACGAATTCGGAATGGATTTTGGATGATTCCAATAGCTCCGTATGGTAATTTTGTATTTAGGAGCGTGCCCGAAAAAATTTTCGGAAGTTTGTAGTTTAATTAGGCTTGAAATGACGAAAATGAGAAGTCGAAGTTTGGAAATTTGACCGAGGGGTTGACTTTTTGATATCGAGATCAAAATCCAACTCAAGAAGTTGGAATAGCGCCATTATGTAGTTTTCTAAGTTCTTAAGCTTGAATCCGAAGTTGATTTGGTGTTTTGATGTTGTTTGGAGTGATTCTGAAGCTCGACTAGGTGTTAATGATGTTATGGGAGGTGTTGGTATGTTTAGGTTGAGGTCTGAGGGCCTCGGGTGAGTTTTGAGTGAGTACGGACATTCCGGAACTTAAAAAATGGATGGGGGCAGAAGTTGTAGTGCTGGGTGCGGAAATGGTCTGCGGTCCGCGGTCATGAAGATCCGCAGGTCGTCGGTCCAACTTTGGAAGCTCATATCTTTTGATCTATAAGGAATTTGGGGTTGATTCAAACACAAAAGTTGTAGATCTCTGAATCTAGTTTTTAGTAACATATTATAATAGGCATTTGGACATCTGTAGCGAATGTTATGGCCAAAATACTAAAGCCTATCACTACAGAGGAAAACCTGTGTGGTCGCGGTCGTTTTTGTGCGGACCACACTGGTTTTGTGCGGACCGTGGTTGATTTTGTACGGTCCGCAAAGGTGGAATCCGTGGGGTACCCTATAAATATGAGGTTTTGGGTTTTATTTGATATTTTGACCTAGAGAGCTCGGATTTTGGCGATTTTCGAAGGTTTTTTCAAGAAATTCATCGGGGTAAGTGATTCTAACTCGGATTTGACTAGAATACATGAATCTATCATTGAATCTATCATTTGATTTGTGAATTGGGGTGAAAATTTGGGGAAAATTTATAGAAACTTTTAAAATGAATTTTTTGGATCCGAAGAACAATCCGATGTTGGAATTTGATAAATTTGGTATGGTTGAACTCATATTGGAATGGGTGTCCGGATTTCATGAAAATCAAGTTGGGTTTCGAGAGGCGAGTCCCACATTGACTTTTGGTTGATTTTTTAATGTGAATTTTTAAGTCAATGTTTTATTATCCGAAATTGTTCCCGATGTATTTTAATGAAGTTATACAATTAATTTGGATAGATTCGAGTCTCTCGGAGGTCAATTCAAGCAAGAAGGCTATTTTGGAATATCGGCCTAACTTCAAAAAGGTAAGTGTTTGGTCTAACCTTAGCTTGAGGGATTAGGAGTTGTGTCCTTTTTTCTATGTGTTATTTGTTGAGTACGACGTATAGACATGGTGACGAGTATCTATACATTGGTGTCAAGCATGCCTGTGAGTCTTGTGTTATAAATTGTTACGACTCTGTTGTGGTTTATTGTGCCTCACATATTATTATCATCATATTTCCCTTGTTGGGATATTTGTTTGATATTATTGTTCCCTTGCCGGGATATTGTGGAGATATCATTGTTCCCTTGTCGGGATGTTTGTTGATATTATTGTTCCCTTGCCGGGATATATTTGAGATATCATTGTTCCCTTGTCGGGATATTTGTTTTGATATTAATGTTCCCTTGCCGGGATGTTTGTTTATTGTTCTTGTTCCCTTGCCGAGATTCTTTATGATTATTGTTGGTTTGTAAATGGAAACGGGTGGTACGCCTACCACAAGATATAATAAAATGGGAGCAGGTGGTACGCCTACCACAAGATATAATCAAATGGGAGCGGGTGGTACGCCTACTACAAGATATAATAAAATGGGAGCGTGTGACGACCCGGTCCGTCGTCTCATGAGATACCGCCCTGTTTTCCCCATTTTATGTTTCTATATGCTTCGTTATCCGTGTCATATGTGATCGAGTTGGTTTGGAGTGGTTTCGGTAGAAAATGAGATACTTAGTCTCTTTAAGGAAGACTTAGTTTGAAAAAGTCAGCTGGATATTGACTTATGAGTTAGAGGGCTCGGATATGAATTCCGATGGTTCGGTTAGCTCAAGGAGGTGATTTGTGACTTAGGAGTGTGATCGGAAGTGGTTTTGGAGGTCCGGTGTAGAATTAGGCTTGAATTGGCAAAGTTAGTATTTTGGCAATTTCCGGTTGATAGGTGAGATTTTGATTCGAGAGTTAGAATGGAATTACGAGAGTTCTTGTAGCTTCGTTATGTGATTTTGGATGTGTGTGCAAAATTTCTGGTCATTCGGAGGTGATTTGGTTGGGTTTTTGATCGAATGCGTGTTTCGGAAGTTTTAGAAGAACTTAGGCTTGAATTCGATGTAATTTGATGGTTTTGGTGTTAGTTCAGACGTTTTGATGATTGGAAAAAGTTTGGATGATGTTTTAGGATGTGTTGGTGCTTTTGGTTGAGGTCCCGGGGGCCTCGGGGTGATTTCGGATGGCTAACGGGAAGTTTGGAGTTGAAAAATGCAGCAGAAAATGTAGCAGTCAGTGCAAAGCAATTTTGGTCTTCACGATCGCAAGCCTGGGGATGCGATCGCATAGAAGGAAAAATGGGAGGCCGGATTTTGTTCATCGCGATCGCAGTTGGGTGTTCGCGATCGCATAGAGCTGGAAGGTGAAGCTTCGCATTCGCAATGGTCGAGTCGCGATCGCGTAAGAGGAGGAGCTAAAGCTCCGCGATCGCATTAGTCTAGTCGCGATCACATAGACCAAATTGGAGGCCTTGGAAATTTGTGCTTCTTGATCACAAGCCTGGGGCTGCGATCGCATAGAAAAAGCTACGGTGCCGGGGCAGAATGTTTAAGGACATTTCATCCGCGAGCCAAGTCATTTCTTTCACCATTTTTGGGCATTTTGAGAGCTACTTGGGAGCAATTGGAGGGATTCGAAGAGGATTGATTGGAGGTAAGTTTTATGAGTTAAAAACATGATTATATTGTGAAATTATCCTTGAAATTCTTGAGAATTTAGCTAAATTGGAAGAAACTAGGGCTTGGAATTTTAAAGTTTTAAATTAGAATTTGAGGGGCCATTTGTGGCCCGATTTGAGAGTTTTTGATATGTATAGACTCGTGGCGATAAGGAACCCGTTGATGTAAAAATTTCTGAGTTTCGTGAAGTGGGACCGAGGCTCAGGTTTTACCAATTTCGGAAATTTTGATATTTTTCGATTGTTTTCGATTGGGTATTGTTTCCTTAGCATAATGTGACATATTCGTTGTGATTTTGGTCAGATTCGACGCGCGAGGAGGCAAATTTGAGAGGCAAGGGCATAGCGAGCTAAAGCTTTGGCCAGTTTGAGGTGATTAATGATTTTAAATGATGTCCTGAGAGTTTGAAACCCTGGATTTGCACAACGTAGTGCTATACTGAGTTGAGACACACGCGTTGTGATGAGCGTGAGGTCCAATGCTACTAGGGATTGTGACTTGGTCCATCCTGAATGATATTTTACTACATTTTTGACTGAGACTTATATATTATCATTATGATTTGGGCTAGTTGCCATGTTTGAGGCCTTGTGCCGACCTGTAGAACTCGTAGGGGATTTTGACTGGTTTTCCTCACTTATTTGCTAAAAATCATATCCTCAGTCATGTTTCTAATTGTTTAAAATTTATATGAACCGAGTTATGAAATGTTAATCATAAATGAAAGAAATATGTGGGCTGAGATCCCTACCTTATATTATTGTGCCCAAGAGGCTGTGATTATAATGGCTGAGAGGGGTTGAGGACCCAACAATGAGGATATTATATATGATATAGATCGGGCTGCGCGCCGCAACAAATGTATATTATATATATATTGGATCGGGCTGCACGCCGCAGCAAATACATATATTGGATCGGGCTGCACGTCGCAACAAATACTTATATGGATCGGGCTGCGCGCCGCAACAAATGTATATATATATATATATTTGGATCGGGCTGCACGCCGCAGCAATATAGCACTTGGGCTGTAGGAGCCCCTCCGGAGTCTGCACACCCCCAGTGAGCGCAATTGACTATTATTATTATTATGGATAGGGCTGTGCGCCACAACGATATACGGATCGGGCTGCATGCCGCAGCAGTATAAATATTGATTTCAGTTATTGTGAGAAGTATATAAATTGAGTATTGAGGATAAGTAATAAATAAATGACAGAAATTCTCGAGGAGCAAATTTATACTGATTAATAACCGATGAGCTACCTGTTTTACCTGGTTTAAGGGATTTCACTTGATTTCTTCATTAATTGCTGTTTAATTGGTTTTACTGCTTTGATATAGAACTGCTTAGTGCCTTTACGTGATTTCATACCATCAACCATTATTTATTGTTATTACTCACTCGGCCGGAGTACTCACATTATTCCCTGCACCGTGTGTGCAGGTACAGGTGTTCCTGAGGTATAGAGCGAGCTTTCCTGCCGTTCAGTTTTCATCGGAGTTATCGAGGAAGCTGTATGGCGTCCGCAGACCCGATTTCTCCCTCTATCCTTCCTTACTATTCCGTATTTTAGACATATTTTTGTATTAGACTGTTGAAATCTTGTATTAGAGGCTCAGACTTGTGACACCAGATCATTGGGCATTTGTAGAGATATTATTATGGTTTCCACATATTTCATTTTTTATTTCAGACTTCTAATTATATCAAATTGGTATTTAAAGTTGTAAATAGGTAATAAATTCTAGTATGAAGGGGTTGTGAGTGGTAATTGGTATTCTAATATGAAGGGGTTGTGAGTGGTAATTGGTCGGGCTTGCCTAGCATTGTGTTAGGCGCCATCACGACTGGGATTGGGGTCATGACAGAGCGGGTGGTATGCCTACCACAAGATATAATGAAATGGGAGCGGGTGGTACGCCTACCACAAGATATAATAAAATGGGATCGAGTTGCACGCCTGCAACAAGATGTGATCTAAAAGTGAAATCTGCCTTTGTTTTCCTTATTCTTGTTAGTGGTTGGATTTTGAATTCTTTACTGTTGTGATCCTTCGTGTTAGAACCTACAGTGTTTGCAATATCTCACCGCATTTATACATATATATACATTCCAATACTTCAAACTTCAATAATTGTTACATCCTTAATTCAATTAGTTTCTCAATTATATCCCCTTAAACCGTTTGAGGTTGTACTTTACTTAAAAGGGATTTCTACTATGATTGATTTATTGATTTCTCTTATTAAAGGTAATAATTCATTCGATATTGTACTTTAATTGAAAAGGGTATTTTCTTTATCAAATGATTTCTAAAAATAACTTCATCTCTTCTTGTTAATTTCCTAGTTGGGTTGGGAGTTGTACTCTACTTTATGTTAAATGAATGAGGCTCCTTGAACATTCTTAATTGTATTGAGTTATGGAACCTTTGAACTGAGTAATATGAGGATATTATTGTGCAATATGAGGCAGAAATATGTGGGCACGAGGTGCCGTGAAAATATGAAAGTGGGATGAGACCTAAATTAATTATGATTATGAAATGAGGTGTCACAAGGTGACCTTTACATGAAAGAATTATATTCGAAAGATGCTACTTGTAAGATACTTATTTGAAGGAAATATATTTATTGAAAAGCATATTATCTTAGAGATTATTACTTGAAGGATTTATAGGCGAAAGATTTATATTTGAACGACTCGATTAATGAATTGCACTTATACTTATTATTTGTTGAGAAACATTTATGGCGTTTTTTGTTGCCTGCTATTTATATCATTGAATAATTATTGTTTCCATCATTGTTATCTGCTACAAATTAATTGCACAAGTTTATTTGGTAGTTTGGTCCTAGCCTCGTCACTACTTCGCCGAGGTTAGGCTAGGCACTTACCAGCACATGGGGTCGGTTGTGCTGATACTACACTTCTGTACATTTTTGTGTACAGATCTAGGTATTTGATCGATAGTAGCTATTCGTTGAGGTGGAGACTCAAGGTAAACTTGCTGCAGCGTTCGCAGTCCCCGGAGTCACCTTCAATTGTACTTATTTCCATATGTTCCCTCGTTTCGGAACAGTGATGTATTTATTTTATATAACCACTCCTAGAAAGGCTTATGACATGTACTACCGGTTTTGGAAATTGTAAATTGTTTAGAGCAATTTCATTTGAAGTTAATAAATATCAATGTTATTTCAGTAAATGTTAGGCTTACCTAGTTTAGAGACTATGTGTTATCACGACTCATTTAGAGGGATTTTTGGGTCGTGACACCTTGGTATCAGAGCTCTAAGTTCATCGGTGCTACAAGTCATAAGCGAGTTTAGTAGAGTCTTGCGGATCGGTACGGATACGTCTGTACTTATCTTCGAGAGGCTACAGAACTAGTAGGAAAAATTCCCACTTCATTCATTCTTTATCGTGCGACATTTATTTAGCTTGAAGCATATATCTTAGGTTCTTTTGCATCTACTCATGTATGGAATTTGCGCAATACACCAATGGTTTGTGATACCGTAAAAAAGGTTATAAGAGAGCCAGGGTTGCTCAACCGATGTTACCACATGTCGTTCAGAATCGAGGTTATGGAAGTGCAGAGAGATCTTTTAGTTGTGCGCATGGGAGTGCATCAGATTTTGACATCTTGTTGATAAGTACAATCTTAAGAAGGTTTAATTGGTTACATAATCATTACAAGTGGATGTAGATCTAAAGATAGTTGGTGGTATTAGAGACTATGTGATTCGTATGAGATTTCTAATTAGCGAAGAAGAGTACATACTAGCAGCCAAGACATTGGAGGAAGTGAGTTTAATTGTCAAGAGGATGACAAGTGCCAAGTAAATGGCTTGAGGTGTCTTATGACTGGTATCGTACGAGCGGTGAAGGTTAGTATTGTGGATCGTCGGGAATGTGTCTTATGATTTCGCACCAAGTGAGGGAAGTCCACTATCAACGATCAGATTGCGGGGTCATGTGTTATACCAATTTTGGACTGAGATGTATTTATGTGGTATTGAAATGTTTTCCAAAATTTGTATATGATCAAGAGCTGAGAATTGAATGAGATGATGATGAGACTTGAGATATTCCCGCATCCTTAATAATTCTATATTTCAGTATCAGCGGGGTCATGGAAACATATTCAGTATACTCGTAGTGCTTAAGTTAATCACAACACTTGCGTGGGGCAGTCATCTTTTAATGTACCAGTGGCATGGGATTCCTACAATGGTTATCCTAGTTATCCGGCACAGACTCAGTAAGAGAAGTTGGACCGCAGATTGGTTGTTATGAATATGGTGATACTAGGAACATCATGAGAAATTGTCCCAGACTTTGGGGAAATCTGTTCCATCAGAGCACACGTGCCATGTACTCCATTACAATTACTACTTCACTTACACTACTAATTAGGGGTGGAGGAAAAGCGGGTAGATGGCGCCTAAGAGGTGGAGGCCCGACCCATTGATATATTTGCTATGGTATAGCTAAGGTCGCTACACTAGATGAAGTCGTTACAAGTACAAACTCGAGTTATCATAAAGGAACAATTTCCTTAACTTGATTCGGTTATAAGTATCGAGGCAAGTCCTCCTAATATGCACCGCTAATGAGTGAGCTTCGTAATCCTAAAATTTACGTATGTGAATACTTCTGTTAGGAGATTATATGGAGATAGCTATGTCTATCGTTATGTGTTGGTCACTAAAAATAGTTGTGAGCCCAAAAGTGACTTTTGTTAATCATTTTGGTGAGTTTGATGTATTTTCTAAATAATTAATTTAAATTGTGAATTATATGCCCTACCGGTATGAGGGTTCATTATATGTGTGATTTTATTTGACGGAAATTATTTGAAAGAAGGAAGAAAGGAAATGGAAAATTTTAGTTGGCACAATGTGCAAAATACTTGTAATTCAGAGTTGAGGGCGAGATCCTCACATTTTTATATGATATGAAATATTTAAACCGGGATACAAGCTGCAGTGGATGTTATATAAGGACGAGGTTCTTGTGGTGAAAAAAATCATGTGTTTAAATTCTTCCTTTTTGAAATTTAAAAAAAATTGTACTATAGTACTTATAGGGAGTCATGCCTATGAGGCTTATTTGAAAATTCTCGTATGAATATCCCTGTGCATAATTTGCCAAATTTGTATTATAACTATTGAGTTTAGCCTACAAGGTGAGTGCCCAGGTGGCGTTAATTGTGAATCGTTAATTTGGGTATGTAATTATGAGGTCTTCATGCTACGTTGTTAGTAAAGTGAAAGCTTGAAACAAGAATTTGTTAACGTGAAGTTAATTGGCGATTTTGTAATCGATGATGAACAACGATTAAGACCAGAGATGTGGTTATGGACATATATGTGATCTGTTTCATGTCCAGATGTCATTATGATAAAACAATGCTTGTAATGCGGAGAATAGTAATTTTGATATATACATTGTGGTGTTTTGTTGGGCTGTGGATGTGTTGTTATGAGTGGTTTTGGTGTTACTCTGACAGGTGGATAGTCCCAATTACAGGGGAGACTCTGCCGAAATTTTTGAAAAATTTTGGGAGTTAGAAAAATTTAGGATATTGAGTTGTGCAAAGAAAGAGATACGTTACATTATGTGTTTGAGGACGGACTCTACTTATTATTTGAGGACAAATGACCCTAAGTGGGGGATAATGTAACACTCTGGATTTGAGGGGTGCAAAGGCACGAGTTGCTATATCCAATCGAGATTAATATCATGTGTTCGATGTGAAGAGCGGACCTTTATGGTAATGACTGGAGTGTAAGAAATTTGGTCTTAAAGTTTACAAATATGGATAAAGGAAATAATCTCAATTGAAATGGTATTGTCAGACCTATTTCGAATGCGGTAATATGGGATCAACCACGAGTATATGTGTGAAAGTAGAAACATCAAATTCGAAACCTCAGAATAATCTTAGTACGTTCGAGGACGAACGTTTGTTTAAGAGGTGGAGAATGTAACGACCCGACCAGTCATTTTAAATAAGTACAACCTTGTTTCCCCCTATAATGCTAAATTCATGCTTCACGGTTCTTATGTAACTTTCCGGGGAAATTAGGTTCAGGTTCGGAAAGGTTTTGAAAGGAATTGAGAAACTTAGTCTCCAAGAAGAGAGCTTAAGTTGAAATAAATTGACCGGAAGTTGAAATATGAGTAAACGAATCCGGAATGGATTTTGGATGATTCCAATAGCTCCGTATGGTAATTTTGGATTTAGGAGCATGCCCGGAATTTTTTTTGGAAGTTTGTAGTTTAATTAGGCTTGAAATGGCGAAAATGAGAAGTCGAAGTTTGGAAATTTGACCGAGGAGTTGACTTTTGATATCGAGATCAAAATCCAACTCAAGAAGTTGGAATAGCGCCATTATGTCATTTTCTAAGTTCTTAAGCTTGAATCCGAAGTTGATTTGGTGTTTTGATGTTGTTTGGAGTGATTCTGAAGCTCGACTAAGTGTTAATGATGTTATAGGAGGTGTTGGTATGTTTAGGTTGAGGTCTAAGGGCGTCAGGTGTGTTTCGGGTGAGTTTTGAGCGAGTACGGACATTCTGGAACTTAGAAAATGGATGGGGGCAGAAGTTGTAGTGCTGGGCGCGGAAATGGTCCGCGGTCATGAGGATCCGCAGGTCGTCGGTCCAACTTCGGAAGCTCATATATTTTGATCTACAAGGAATTTGGAGATGATTCAAAACTCGTAAGTTGTAGATCCTTGCATCTAGTTTTCAGAAACATATTATAATAGGCATTGGGACATCAGTAGCAAATGTTATGGCAAAAATACTAAAGCCTATCACTGCAGAGGAAAACCTGTGCAGTCGCGGTCATTTTTGTGCGGACCGCACTGGTTTTGTGCGGACCGCAGTCAATTTTGTGTGGTTCGCAGAGGTGAAATCCGTGGGGGGGGGGGTGGTTGGGTTTTATTTGATATACTGACCTAGAGAGCTCGGATTTTGGTGATTTTCGAAGGTTTTTTCAAGAAATTCATCTGGGTAAGTGATTCTAACTCGGATTTGACTAGAATACATGAATCTATCATTGAATTCCTCATTTGATTCGTGATTTGAGGTGAAAATTTGGAGAAAAATTATAGAAACTTCTAAAATGAATTTTTTAAATCCGAAGAACAATCCGATGTCGGATTTTGAAAAATTTGGTATGGTTGAACTCGTATTAGAATGGGTGTCCGGATTTCATGAAAATCAAGTTGGGTTCCAAGAGGCGAGTCCCGCGTTGACTTTTGGTTGACTTTTTAATGTGAATTTTTAAGTCAATATTTATTATCCGGAATTGTTCCCGATGTATTTTAATGAATTTATACAATTAATTTGGATAGATTTGAATTTCTCGGAGGTCAATTCAAGTAAGAAGACTATTTTGGAATATCGGCCTAACTTCAAAAAGGTAAGTGTTTGGTCTAACCTTAGCTTGAGGGATTAGGAGTTGTGTCATATTTGCTATGTGTTATTTGTTGAGTACGGCGTATAGGCATGGTGACGAGTATCTATACGTTGGTGTCAAACATGCCCATGAGTCTTGTGTTATAAATTTTTACGACTCTGTTGTGGTTTATTGTGCCTCACATATTATTATCATCATTTTTCTCTTGCCGGGATGTTTTTTTTGATATTATTGTTCCCTTGCCGCGATATTGTGGAGATATCATTGTTCCCTTGCCGGGATGTTTGTTGATATTATTGTTCCCTTGCCGGGATATTGTTGAGATATCATTGTTCCCTTGTCGGGATGTTTGTTTTGATATTAATGTTCCCTTGCCGGGATGTTTGTTTATTGTTCTTGTTCCCGTGCCGGGATTCTTTATGATTATTGTTGGTTTGTAAATGGAAACGGGTGGTATGCCTACCACAAGATATAATGAAATGGGAGCGGGTGGTACGCCTACCACAAGATATAATGAAATGGGAATGGGTGGTACGCATACCATAAGAGATAGATGAAATGGGAGCGGGTGGTATGCCTACCACAAGATATAATGAAATGGAATCGGGTTGCATGCCTGTAACAAGATGTGATCTAAAAGTGAAATCTGCCTTTGTTTTCCTTATTCTTGTTAGTGGTTGGATTTGAATTCCTTTACTGTTGTGATTCTTCGTGTTAGAACCTATAGTGTTTGCAATATCTCACCGCATTTATACATATATATACATTCCAATACTTCAAACTTCAATAATTGTTACATCCTTAATTCAATTAATTTCTCAATTATATCCCCTTAAACCGTTTGAGGTTGTACTTTACTTAAAAGCGAATTTCTACTATGTTTTGATTTATTGATTTCTCGTATTAAAGGTAATAATTCATTTGATATTGTACTTTAATTGAAAAGGGTATTTTCTTTATTAAATAATTTCTAAAAATAACTCCATCTTCTCTTGTTAAGTTCCTAATTGGTTTGCAAGTTGTACTCTACTTTATGTTAAGTGAATGAGGTTCCTTGAACATTCTTAATCGTATTGGGTTATGGAACCTTTGAACTGAGTAATATGAGGATATTGTTGTGCAAAATGAGACAGAAATATGTAGGCACGAGGTGACGTGAAAATATGAAAGTGGGCTGAGACCTATATTGTTTATGATTATGAAATGAGGTGTCACAAGGTGACCTTTACATGAAAGAATTATATTCGAAAGATGCTACTTGTAAGATACTTATTTGAAGGAAATATATTTATTGAAAAGCATATTATCTTAGAGATTATTACTTGAAGGATTTATAGGCGAAAGATTTATATTTGAACGACTCGATTAATGAATTGGACTTATACTTATTATTTGTTGAGAAGCATTTATAGTGTTTTTTGTTGCATGCTATTTATATCATTGATTGATCATTGTTGCCATCATTGTTATCTGCTTCCAATTATTTTGTACGCTATATTGTACAGGTTCATTTGGTAGTCTGGTCCTAGCCTCATCACTACTTCGCCGAGGTTAGGCTAGGCACTTACCAGCACATGGGGTCAGTTGTGCTGATACTGCACTTCTGTACATTTTTGTATACAGATCCAGGTATTTGATCGATAGTAGCTGTTCGTTGAGGTGGAGACTCAAGGTAAACCTGCTGCAGCGTTCGCAGTCCTCTGATTCACCTTCAATTGTACTTATTTCCATATGTTCCCTCATTTCGGAACAGTGATGTATTTATTTTATTTAACTACTCCTACAAAGGCTTATGACTTGTACTACCTATTTTTGGAATTGTAAATTGTTTAGAGAAATTTCATTTGAAGTTAATAAATATCAATGTTATTTCCGTAAATGTTAGGCTTACATAGTTTAGAGACTAGGTGCCATCACGACTCATTCAGAGGGATTTTTGGGTCATGACACCTTGGGCCTGATAAAGTGTGAATCCAAATGAACTCTGGCCTAAGACGCGTATTAGTAGTCATTAGAGTAACTAAATGAATTCAATCACAGATGATTTGGGTCTGGTGATGACTGAGTCCAAATGACTCTGGCCCAATGCACATTTAATTTGGACGAATTTGATATTGAAATTTCATGGTTTATTTCTGTAATGCCAATTATAGAATCTGACCTATATCTCATTTATGTTTGAAAATATGATGCTAAGAGATATGGAAAATAAACAACACAAGTCATTTATTCAAAATCAGTCCCAATTCGATAAATTTTACAGATTTCCTAAATATTTTTTTCTTATGTTAACACCATGTTAAAGTGATAAGTTTAAAAATCATATTGTGTATCTAAAAATTTAGAGAATAAATATCTTTAACCAAACTATCAACTCAATTCATTAGCAGAAAATCTAATAATACAATTCCATGGACCCAATTGGTTTGGGCCTCAAAATGTACCAAGTCTACTGTTCAGTTTGCTCAGAAAACTCAGTTTTTCATAATTTAAATTTTTTAAAAAACTACCAAATTGGAATTACTATATTTAATTGCTTTAAACAACACATTAAAGTTACTAACATATTAAATTAGCACGTTATATAAGAGAAAATATAGAAAGAACTAAATTATTACAACTTATTAACTAAATAATGAGTTTAATTCCTTATACATGTTGATGATAAATCTACATATTACTACTCTTAATAAATTTCTTTCAAAATGCTGTTTTTTTACTTCTACTTTCGTAGACAAATACATGGATCTTCAGGATATAATCTTTCTACCATGAACAAATCCATGAAGCTCAAAAAGATTTTGAGCAGCCTTCAAAAATCTTTAAACATAAAATTAACAAAAAACTAAGTAGAGAAACTTGGATAAATGACCCACTTTATACAGATTTGCAAATAACTTCAGCTAAATAAATTTTAATCAATATCGGTCATGCAATAACTTAACTCACATCCAAAACTACATTTAAACATACAAAACTTGACAAACACCAAATAATAGTCATGATACTGAAATTTGACAGAATAACAAAATCTTTAAATAAAACTGAAATTTACATTATCAGGATTAGTACCTCAGTAGCAGCAAGAAACCAAAATAAGATAGAAAATAAGTCTCTGAAAAATCTGAGCAAAAGCAGCAACAAGAAATACCAAATAGGAAAACCAAAACAGCTTCAAATTCGAACTCAGAAATCCCAGCAGGGGTTCTTTTCTGAAAGTGAAGGAAAGAGACTCAAAAGCAATGCTGAATCAGTGTATTTTTTAGGGAATTTTTCTGTGTGTTTTTTCTAATGTGTGTAGGTCTAGCTCTGTAAGTGTTCAGTGTAGTTATAATAAAGAAAAAGAGTTTTTATATAGAGTGAGTGAGTGAAAGGGATAAGGGTTAGGGTACCAAAAATGAATCTGCCTACATTCCTAAAATCAGCGAAAATGCATCTTTTCCTCAACCGAAATGGACAGCTGTCCAATTTTTAGTACCCTCTTATCTCAAAAAATAGACAACTGTCCAATTTCTGGATATTTTGGGATCTTATCCCTATCCTTCCTACTCAGCATTGGGACAGTTGCCCCTATTCTAGAAGTTTCTAGCAATTTCTGCAAAATTTTAAAATTAAGATTTCCTAAATTAACCCTTAAGGGTCTTGGAATTGCCTCAGAACTAGACTGGTTCTGGGCCTGAGTCAGGTGACTCTTGGCCTAAGGACCTTGGGCTCTTAAGTTTTTAACAAATCTAGACAGACCCAATTTATTAGCCAAGTGGAACGAGCCACTTCAGTGAGGCCCGGTTCTTAACCAACTACTAAATGAAAAAGCAAGCAATTAATTTAAACAAATAAAACATAACAATAATACTTAAAAAATAAACGTAAAATTAATAAAGGTAAAACAAATAATGATAAAATAATATCAAAATAGTAAAGCAAAGAGAAAAAAAGAAGTTATACCTAAAACTATGTTTACTTCTTCCTAAGTCTATTTGATTAAATAATTTAAACAGAATATCAGACAATAAAAAAAATAATAACGTAAATAAACACAAAATATAACGATGAGACACGTAATAAAGGAAAACAGAAAATAACATAAAATATACCTAAGAATCTGTTTTGAAAAAAAAAAAGAAATCTGGCCTCTAAAAACCCTCATGCCAATACACCCATCTGGGATTTCAGATCCCTGATGGGAGATATTGGCAGGAGGATTATTATACAGACTAGGTAGATTTTAGAGTTTTAAAAATCTAAGATCTAAGATCTGGAGTTTTCAGTAGGGTATTTTTAGGATCTATGGGTAGATTGAGATTCTAGGGGGTGTGGTGGTTGTAGGGTATGAGTTTAGGTAGGTATAGGGTTTTGCCGCCACTATAGGCGATTTTAGGCGGCAAATCTAAGGTTTCTAGGTTTTCGGATATGAGATCTGTTATTTTTGGTGAAGTTTTTGGGGATTTGGTTGGTAGGGTGAGATTCAGGGAGGTGAGGAGAGTGTAGGGGGTGAGTTTGAGAGGGTTTGGAGTTCCACCGCAGCCATAGGCGATTTTCGGCGGCGGGGCTAGGGCAGAGCTAGGGTTTCTCGCTCTTTTAGGTGTAAGATTTGGTGGTTTTTATGGTGTTTTGGGTTTTGATTAATGGGAGTGGGATTTAGGAGGAATAGGGAGAGAATAGGGTGGATTCGGGGTAGTTTAGGTTTTGTCGCCGTCGTAGGCGAAATCCGGCGGCGGCTAAAGGCGGTGGGTGGAGAGGCGGCTAGGTTTAGGACGGGGTTGTTAGGGCGGCTAGGGTTTTGGGGGCAGCTGAGGAGAGAGAGAGAGAGAGAGAGAGAGAGAGAGAGAGAGAGATGTAAGAGAGTAGGGGAGTTTGAAATGAGGGGGGTAGGAGGGGATTAGGACATTTAAATACTTAGGGGAAAATGAGTTCCGAGACGTTGGATCTATTGAAGATCAACGGCCATGATTGCTTGGCATCCAAACGATACCGTTTGGTTTAGGCGGTATTCGAACTGGTTTGGGGGTATTGGGCTTGGTAATTTTGGGCTGGTGTATTAGGGATTGAGCTGGTTTTAGAACTAGCCCAGTCCGACCAAGTCTAATTAAACCCCTATTTTCTTTAATTAATTTTAGATCTAACTAATTTTAACTAAATCCTAAATTAAGTACTAAATTATCTTAGATTATAAAACTAAACTAATTATCTATTTGTATTATTTAAATAATTAGTCAATCTTAAATTTTAAAAAGGAAAAATTACTAATTTACCACTAAGACTTAAAAGAAATGTCAAAAACAAATAATATTTTGTGATTTTCTTCTAATAATATAATCAAATCATGCAAATAGATGCTAGATGTAATAAAAAACCTAATAATGCTATATGATGAAGATTTAAATATTTTTGTTATTTTCCATGACTTCGAAATACTAAAAATGTAATGCAACTATATGGGAATAATTGCAAATAATTACCAAAAAGAAATATAAAGCACAAGTAAATGTAAGCCTTCAAGGAGGGAATCGTCTTTTTTCTCTCGGCGCACGTTAGGTGCTAACTAACCTGCGCCTCGCCGGAAATGGGAGGAAGAGGACGACCTAGGAAGAACGCTAGCAATACACTACTAGTAGAAAGGAAATTAATGGATCTTAGCACAATGGATCAAGGAAAACAATCATCAAAAGCAAAAGAGAAAATGCAGGAGGACGAAGATCTGAATCTGGATCTGGAAAGTGATGATGAGCTAAATTGGCCAGATCTGAGCGACACAAGAGCAAAAATGACAACACCGGTAAAGCCAGTCACCATTGCGACACCGGTGATGAATACCAGAGCTAAAGGAGCACATGCAACAATGATCTCAACTGGGGGTGCGAGTACGAGTTGTGAGCATGTGATTTTTGTCCTATATGAATTACTCCCACAAATTCAAAACAAAATATCTTTCCATTTGTTTGCAATTTCGTAGATTTTTGTTTATTATTGTTTGCATTTGTGTCACGACCCAAACCCCGCTCCGGTCGTGATGGCACCTCTCGTGAAGACAAGGCCAGCCAACAAACCCATATTGCCTTTTCAAAAATAGTTAAACATTAATAAACAGTTTAAATATGATTTAATGATATAACTAACGGAAGCACAACCCGACACAGCCCTAACCGGGGTGTCACAAGTCACGAGCATCTACTAGGGTATAAATACAACTTAAAGCCTGGAGTGTACAAATACAGACTAATGAAATGAGGAGAGAGAAAAGCAGTGCTGCGAATGTAGGCAACTACCTTGCTAAACCCTGATGACTCTGCCTCCGATCAGCCAAAACATACCTGAATCTGCACACAAGGTGCAGGAAGTAATGTGAGTACTCCGACTCAGTGAGTAATAATAATAAATAAAGACTGAAGGCAAGAAATCACGTAAAAACACAAGGCATTCCATACTGAAGCAGTAAAATCACTTTAAACAGTAAAGCAGTGAGAATTTCTGTTGAGAAATCAAGTGAAAATCCATTTTTCCAACAAGTAAAGCTAGTAGTTTACAAGTGAGTAACAAAATGATAGAAATGTAAACAGCCCCTCGGGCAAAACATGTACAACAAACCGCCCCTCCGGCAAAACATGTACAACAAATCGCCCCTCGGGCATAATATCAACAGAACCAGCCCCTCGGGCTCAATATCAGAACAGTAATAGCCCCTCGGGCTCACTCTCAGAATAGTATCAGCCCCTCGGGCTACCTCACAATCACTCATATCAGCCCCTCGGGCATAGTATCAATCACTCAGAACAATGGGTACCCGCGCTCACTGTGGGTGTGCAGACTCCGGAGGGGCCCCTTACGGCCCAAGCGCTATATCAAGCCACCTCGTGGCATCATCACTCAGCATATCCTCACATCACTCAAGCCACCGCGTGGCATATAAAGTATCTCAGGCCCTCGGCCTCATATCACTCGGCCTCACATCACTCAAGCCACCGCGTGGCATAAATAGTATCTCAGGCCCTCGGCCTCATATCACTCAGCATATCCTCACATATGGCCCTCGGCCTCACTCAGTCCGGAAATCATCATAAACCCCTCGGGCATTTGTAAAACAGTAGTTATCAGCCCAAAATACCATTTAGAAATATCATTTGAGTTTTCAAATATGCATAAAAGCGGCTCAGTTTGTAAAACAATAATTATCAACAGGACTGAGTTTAAATATAAGTCAAAACAGCGAGGAAATAGTGATAAAAATCCCCAAAGGATTCAAATAATTGGCACGAAGCCCAAGTATGGCAACCAACCCAAATCATGATGATAACAAATAAGTTTCAATCAAATATACGGTAAAATCATCAATCGGGATGGACCAAGTCACAATCCCCGGTAGTAAAAAACCTCGCGCCCATCATCCAGCGCGTGTCTCACCTTAATATAGCACTACGATGTGCAAATCCGCGGTTTCAAACCCTCAGGACATCATTTACAATCATTACTCACCTCGAACTGGCTAATCTTCTAGCTCGCAATGTCTTTGTCTCTCAAATCGACCTCCGAATGCCTCGAATCTAGCCACAATAAGTCGATTCAGTTAATAAAAATTATACGAATTAATTCCATATGAAATTCTACATTTTTCATTAAAAATCCGAAATTGCACTCAAAATTCACCCGTGGGGCCCACATCTCGGAACCCGACAAAATTTACAGAATATGAAACCTCATCCAACTACGAGTCCAACCATACCAATTTTACTAAAATTCGACATCAACTCGACCCTCAAATCTTCAAATTAAACCAAGAGGATTTTCAAGATTTTCCAAACTAAAATCATCAGTTAAATGCCAAAACTAGTAATAGATTCGGGTAATCTAACCAAAATTGAGTTAAAAACACTTACCCCATTGTTTTCTCTGAAAATATCCCGAAAATTGCCTCTCCCCGAGCTCCGATTTGCTAAAAATGGAAAATGGGACGAGTACCATTTTCAGAGCTTGAATCTGTCCAGAAAATGTCGTGGGCACTGTTCACGTGTACGGTACTGTTCACGACTGTTCACCGGGTACTGTACATGGTACTGTTCATGGGGTACTGTTCATGGGGTACTGTACACGGTACTGTTTCTGCAATTCTCTACAATTTTTCCTAAGTCCGAAATTACTCCGAGACACCTCCGAAACACTCCCGAGCCCTCGGGGCTCCTAACCAAACATATACACTAACTCAACAACATCCTACTAACTTAACCGTGCAATCAAATCTCCAAAATAACGTCATATACCATGAAATGAGCTTTAAAATCCAAGAATTCTTTTAAATTTCATAAAACATCAAATTTTCCATTTTGAGTCCGAAACACGTCAAACGACGTCCGTTTTCAACCAAACTTTACAGAAAGTGCTTAAACCATATATAAGACCTGTACCGGGTGTCGGAACTAAAATACCGGCCCGATATCATCACTTTCTAATCAAATTTTATTTTCATTTTCCTTAAATATTTTCAGAAAATAATTTTACTCAAAAATTCATTTCTCCGGCCTGGGACCTCGGAATTTGATGATTCTTGTTCCTATGAGTCACAAATAATTATATGAACACAGTCCTTCAATCGAAACTCAATTCAGAGCTCGTTTGCTTAGTGCGATACCCATTTCGCTCGTTAAACAAATAACATATGATTCGCGTGAAAAACCCAATCGCGACTTGATGAAATTAGACCAATATTTCCAGATCACTCCTATAATTCATTATCAAAATTCAAGAAGTCTCGAAATCAAATTTCGATCTCTAGAACTAAAAATGGACCTTTGGATAATTACATGCTTATGCTCAAAACGGCAAAATCTTCCAAAAACTCTTCCAAAACTTATCCGAGCCTCATGGGACCCCGACCAAAAATGCCAACATAATTCATAACATCATTCAAACATGTTCCAATCATCAACACAAATCAAACAACATCAAATTACCCAAAACTCATCGAATTCAAGCCTAAGTTTCCAAAAACTTCTGAAATACTCTTTCGATCAAAAACCCGACCAAACGATGTCCGAATAACCTGAAATTTCGTACACACATCACAAATGACATAATGAAGCTACATCAACTCTTGGAATTCCATTATGACCACTATATCAAAATCTTGAGAATCAATCGGAATTCGCCGGAATACTAACTTATCCAATTCAAGCCTAATTCTACACCGGACCTCCAAAACCAATTTTGATCACACTCCTAAGTCACAAATCACCTAATAGAGCTAACCAAATCATAAAAAATCCAATCCGAGATCAAATACACATAAGTCAAATTTTGGTCAAATCTTTCAAATTTCAAGCTTCAACTGAGAACTGTTCTTCCAAATTCATTCTGATTAACCTGAAACCCAATACCAATGATCTACATAAGTCATAATACACCACACAGGGCAATTAATGCCCAAGAACTGGAGAGCGAAGTGCAAAAGCTCAAAACGACCGGTCGGGTCATTAAATCCTCCCCCACTTAAACACACGTTCGTCCTCGAACGTGCTCAGAGTTGTTCTAAAATCCAACCAATAACTGAATAACTTTACCATGCATATACCCGGGGGTGATCCTACATCACCCTATCTCATATAGGTCCGATAACACAATGTAACTGAACTTTCACAATCCAACCTAGCACATAAACCTTAGAACCACATTTCCACTTGTGAAATCATCTATAAGATCAAAATCTCACATCTATACTTTTAATAAGTCCGAACAAGCTGTATTCACCCATATCTGCATCGTCAGGTGCAATTATATGACATACCATATAACTCAAACATATGTAGATATAAGTTCCATTCATAGCAGTTGTACGCAACAACCGAATACAGGTAGAAAACCTCTTATCAACTAAAGTCTCATTCCAGCACTTTCATATACTGCCAATGATAATGAAACACGCAATAAGCCATAACCACTTCCCAGATCAACCATTCATGAAGCCACTTTTTTTTTGGCAAATACCAAAGCAAATTTCTGAGCCGAACCTCGATATTATCCTTCCAACATGCTGAAATCGAATCCGTTTGTATTCATTGATGATCCAAATGATCTCATCTAATCCAATACAATTACTCTTCCCGCTCGACTTCCATTATGAAACTCCGATAGAACCGAACCATAGGTACCTATAACCAACAGATCGTAATGTCTCACAACACTGAAAGGTAACGCATAGATCCCCATAATTGCTAATATCTCAAAACAACCGAAGCAACACATCCTTCGCCAACAGCAACTCGAAGTCAACAAAACCGTCTCGATACCGGACACACATCCCATATTGGTCTACCAATGGACCATACATCAACTCTAGTTACACACAACGGATAAATAATCCTTCGAAGGTCCACAATGACTGAATCATAGCACATACTAATATCTGACTAACTTACCCACATTTTGCCATCCACAACCACAATCTAACATGTATATGAGAACTCCTAGTCTCCAAGTCCATAAAACACATGAATTACCATATCTGATCCCAATTCCGCCACTCTCATATATAACTCACCTCTAGTACCTAATCACTTCACGAGAGATACAAAAACATTCTTCTATGCCACCAAGCAAACTCGAATATCAGCAGTCAATCTAGCCAGAAAGTGCCGCAATACTACCGAAGTGCCATCCACTTTATCATGTTACCCTTTTTCTGAACATATACTATCGTCAAATCACTTCTAATTAGAAATATCATTCCCTTAACCATCTGAGGCTACCCGCTGCCTAAGAGTTTTATGAACTTCCTTTCAGAACTGAACTGTAACTCTACACATGCAAATCTCGATCCTCCACTACATACCGCACATACCATACAATCCTGGTATAACATGAGAGCATCATCTCCCTTCCGAGCCACTCGAATCTACGTACTCAACTAATCAAGAACTTTCCATTGGTCCCATCTAGAAGAAAAGTCACTACACATCCCATGCTCCGCATGCCCATAGAAAATATACATCTCCAAACCGCGGTAAAAACCATCAAGAACTCTCCGAATTCCCTTTGCACAAATCAGACCTGCCTGGACTGAATCCTTCTAACTAGGCCATGCTAAGAAAGCCATCAAAACCTAAGAGCATTGCTGCAAAATACTTGTAAGAGCTCATTACCTCGATCACGCACAAGGAGTTAATCATATCCTTACCATACTGATTCGGTCTACTATCAAGCTATTACATCTATCTAATTTCCCTTCTGATTCATTTTCAACTTGATATTCCCTCTTGCTGTAGCACCACAATTCCTCAACCCAGGCTCATTACACGAGACTCAAGCACAAGACCACACTGTCTAAGACCCATAAGCCACTGAATACTCTCTCAAATATTCCCAGAAACACCACATTCTAGAATACTTTACTCTGAAGAACTTCCTGCAAATCTAAATCAGTTACCTTTACTTTCCTGATACTGATACATAGAATCCCATAATTAACATAAAAATACCACAAGTCTTGACCTCTTCCAATGAAAATACAGTCTCTAACCACCTACACAACCTTAAGATACCCGATTGTTCCCTGTAGAATCTTGAACACATTAGAACCATTCTCGAAAGTCATTCACTCTTATTCAAACTGCAACTTACTTGACCTAACGAAGAGAACCACCCGTGCCTCATTGGCACTCCGATACCGCAAAATGAAATCCTCATCCCAATACAACCAAGCAACTTCCTGCTCTATGCGCTGAGCATTCTTTACCAACCACAACTCAAGTCATTCCCCGATTCTCGTACACCCATAAAGCATAACATAGACTTTATTGAAATTTCCTTTACTCGAGCCAAAACTGATTTACAAATACGCCTCAAACTGGAACCATTAGAGCACATAACCGTGCAATAAACTATTCAATAGCGGACTCCCCCACTTGGCTTGAAGCCATAGATCAACACACGCTCAATAACTCATAATGATTATACTCTATTGATGCCATGATACCATAATGAGATTAAACTCAAATCTTTTATAAGCTTGTGAAAACACAAATCATCTAGAATTTTAACTCTTTTGCAAATCTCGCATTCCACTCTCGCAACAGTTACACCGACTCACTAAGCGACCCAATTTAACTTGCAACACATATCCTTCACTCGCAAATCTAACAGACACATAAGGATCGTACAACCTCAGAACACTTCGCATGAGATAACCCACCTTCTTCGCCTTAAACTAACATTTATGTATACCTTCCACCTTCATAACCATTACGCAGTCACTTAGTCTTCCTGAGTCAGAACTCATACCTCAACATGAAATTTAATTCACTCCCAACTAGGACACATGAAAAGACTCTTTGCACACCCATACCTCGGGGCTATACCTCAAATCAAGATGGATACATCTCGTAGTACTAACATACTCATCACATAGTTATCCAGCCATCACTCCCACTAATAGGGACACTACCGAACATATAAGTTCAAAAATACTTGCTCACACAATCAGCACCTCGGTGCTCAAGCCATAGGCAAAGATCCGGCCTCAAGTCCTTCAGACTAGCCCAACATCAACTTACAGAGATCACATCTCGCCCCTCGATCGGGGAATCACAAGCCATCAAGGCATATCTGATACTGAGCGCTCATGCACATGCAAACACGTGGAAGGAATTTCAAGAATTACTTTTCAAGCTGAATCAAGGACGCACGATAAGAATTCAAAATGTGAATTTTTCCTAAAGGTTCTGCAGCCTCTCGAGGAAAAATACATGCATCTCCATACCAATCCGTGAGACTCTACTAAACCTGCTCATGACTCGTGAGACCCATGTAACCTAGGCTCTGATACCAACTTGTCACGACCCAAACCCCGCTCCGGTCATGATGGCACATCTCGTGAAGACAAGGCCAGCCAACAAACCCATATCGCCTTTTCAAAAATAGTTAAACATTAATAAACAGTTTAAATATGATTTAATGATATAATTAACGGAAGCACAACCCGACACAGTCCTAACCGGGGTGTCACAAGTCACGAGCATCTACTAGGGTATAAAAACAACTGAAAACCCAGAGTGTACAAATACAGACTAATGAAATGAGGAGAGAGAAAAGCAGTACTGCGAACGCCGGCAACTACCTTGCTAAACCCTGATGACTCTGCCTTCGATCAGCCAAAACATACCTGAATCTGCACACAAGGTGCAAGAAGTAATGTGAGTACTCCGACTCAGTGAGTAATAATAATAAATAAAGACTGAAGGCAAGAAATCACGTAAAAACACAAGGCATTCCATACTGAAGCAGTAAAATCACTTTAAACAGTAAAGCAGTGAGAAATCAAGTAAAAATCCATTTTTCCAACAAGTAAAGCAAGTAGTTTACAAGTGAGTAACAAAATGATAGAAATGTAAACAGCCCCTCGGGCAAAACATGTACAACAAACCGCCCATCGGGCATAATATCAACAGAACCAGCCCCTCGGGCTCAATATCAGAACAGTGCTAGCCCCTCGGGCTCAATATCAGAACAGTAACAGCCTCTTGGGCTCACTCTCAGAATAGTATCAGCCCCTCGGGCTTCCTCACTATCACTCATATCAGCCCCTTGGGCATAACATCAATCACTCAGAACAATGGGTACCCGCGCTCACTGTGGGTGTGCAGACTCCGGAGGGGCCCTTTACGGCCCAAGCGCTATATCAAGCCACCTCGTGGCATCATCACTCAGCATATCCTCACATCACTCAAGCCACCGCGTGGTATATAAAGTATCTCAGGCCCTTGGCCTTATATCACTCGGCCTCACATCACTCAAACCACCTCGTGGCATAAATTGTATCTCAGGCCCCCGGCCTCATATCACTCAGCATATCCTCACATATGGCCCTCAACCTCACTCAATTCAGAAATCATCATAAACCTCTCGGGCATTTGTAAAACAGTAGTTATCAGCCCAAAATACCATTTAGAAATATCATTTGAGTTTTCAAATCTGCATAAAAGCGGCTCAGTTTGTAAAACAATAATTATCAACAGGACTGAGTTTAAATATAAGTCAAAACAGTGAGGAAATAGTGATAAAAATTCCCAAAGGATTCAAATAATTGGCACGAAGCCCAAGTATGGCAACCAGCCCAAATCATGATGATAACAAATAAGTTTCAATCAAATATGCGGTAAAATCATAAATCGGGATGGATCAAGTCACAATCCCCGGTAGTAAAAGACCCCGCGCTCATCATCCAGCTCGTATCTCACCTCAATATAGCACTACGATGTGCAAATCCAGGGTTTCAAACCCTTAGGACATCATTTACAATCATTACTCACCTCAAACTAGCTAATCATCTAGCTCGCGATGCCTTTGTCTCTCAAATCGACCTCCGAATGCCTCGAATCTAGCCACAATAATTCGATTTAGTTAATAAAAATTATACAAATTAATTCCATATGAAAATTCGAAATTGCACTCAAAATTCGCCCGTAGGGCCCCCGTCTCGGAACCCGACAAAATTTATGGAATATGAAACCTCATCCAACCACGAGTCCAACCATACCAATTTTACTAAAATTCAACATCAACTCGACCCTCAAATCTTCAAATTAAACCAAGAGGGTTTTCAAGATTTTCCCAACTAAAATCATCAATTAAATGCCAAAACTAGTAATAGATTCGGGTAATCTAACCAAAATTGAGTTAAGAACACTTACCCTATTGTTTTCTCTGAAAATATCCCGAAAAGTGCCTCTCCCCGAGCTCCGATTTGCTAAAAATGGAAAATGGGACGAGTCCCATTTTCAGAGCTTGAATCTGTCTAGAAAATGTCGTGGGCACTGTTCACGCATACGGTACTGTTCACGACTGTTCACGGGGTACTGTACATGGTACTGTTCACGGGGTACTGTTCACGATACTGTTCATGGGGTACTGTACACGGTACAGTTTCTGCAATTTTCTGCAATTTTCTCTAAGTCCGAAATCACTCCGAGACACCTCCGAAACACTCCCGAGTCCTCGGGGCTCCTAACCAAACATATACACTAACTCAACAACATCCTACAAACTTAACCGTACGATCAAATCACCAAAATAACGTCATGTACCATGAATTGAGCTTTAAAATCCAAGAATTCTTTCAAATTTTATAAAACATCAAATTTTCCATTTTGAGTCCGAAACACGTCAAACGACGTCCGTTTTCAACCAAACTTTACAAAAATTGCTTAAACCATATATAAGACCTGTACCAGGCGCCAGAACTAAAATACCGGCCCAATATCATCACTTTCTAATCAAATTTCATTTCCATTTTCCTTAAATATTTTCAGAAAATAATTTTACTCAAAAATTCATTTCTCGGGCCTGGGACCTCGGAATTTGATGATTTTTGTTTCTATGAGTCACAAATAATGATATGAACATAGTCCTTCAATCGAAACTCAATTCGGAGCTCGTTTGCTTAGTGCGATACCCATTTCGCTCGTTAAACATTTAACATATGATTCGCGTGAAAAACCCAATCGCGACTTGATGAAATTAGACCAATATTTTCAGATCACTCCTATAATTCATTATCAAAATTATGGAAGTCTCAAAATCAAATTTCGATCTCTAGAACTAAAAATGGACCTTTGGATCATTACATGCTTCTGCTCAAAACGGCAAATTCTTCCAAAAACTCTTCCAAAACTTATCCGAGCCTCATGGGACCCCGACCAAAAATGCCAAACATAATTTATAACATCATTCAAACCTGTTCCAATCATCAAAACACCTCAAACAACATCAAATTACCCAAAACTCATCGAATTCAAGCCTAAGTTTCCAAAAACTTCTGAAATACTCTTTCGATCAAAAACCCGACCAAATGATTTCCGAATAACCTGAAATTTCGCACACACATCACAAATGATATAATGAAGCTACAACAACTCTCGGAATTCCATTATGACCACTATATCAAAATCTTGAGAATCAATCGGAATTCGCCGAAATACTAACTTATCCAATTCAAGCCTAATTCTACACCGGACCTCCAAAACCAATTTTGATCACACTCCTAAGTCACAAATCACCTAACGGAGCTAACCAAATCATAAAAATTCCAATCCGAGATCAAATACACATAAGTCAAATTTTGGTCAAACCTTTCAAATTTCAAGCTTCAACTGAGAACTGTTCTTCCAAATTCATTCTGATTAACCTGAAACCCAATACCAATGATCTACATAAGTCATAATACACCACACGGGGCAAGTAATGCCCAAGAACTGGAGAGCGAAGTGCAAAATCTCAAAACGACCAGTCGGGTCATTACAATTTGTTTGTGCATGTTTATTTTATTTAATTAATGAAAAATACAAAAATATGTTGCATTTGCATTTAGGATTTAATTTTACATTTTACGATAAATTGAAAAATTATTTGTTTTATAAAAATGGGAAAAATTACAAAAAAATAGTTTATTTTGTATTTTAATTAAAATTTTGAATTTTGATAGTTTTTCCTTTAATTTGTTTTTTTAATTATTTGTGGTAAGTATTATTTAGAGTTAATTAATTCAATGTGGTAGGGTTAATTTTATTTGGGAATTAGTTTAGGTTTTATTTTAGTTTTAAATTTGAAAAGAAATCAAAAAGTGTTTGAAAATAAAAAGGAAATTTCAAGAGAAGTTGAATAAATAGAATTTTTGGGCCAAAATTAATGGATTTTGCTCCCAACCTAATTGTTAATACCCAAAATCCGTTCAAGCAACCCACCCAGTCTAGTTGACCTGGTCTAGACTCCCACTTAAATCGAAATGATGTCGTTTCGTTAAGCTTTGATCTGAGCCGTTGATCGTTCATAATCCAACGGATGGGAATTGGATTCCCGTTAGTATATTAGTGTCCAAACTCACCCTCCTACCCCCCCTCATCGTCTCTTTCACAAAGACTCTAACCTGCAAACCCTAACGACGCCGCCTCCATTTTCACCACCTTAACCCGACGGTGCCACCTCAAATCCACACCAGACTCACACCATAACACCCTCTTCCCCACCTCATGTTGAATCCATCGTTGGTTTTTCTAGAATCACCGTGGAACTCGTCGAATCTGCAATCGAAAGTTAGACCAAAAACCAAACTTTTCCCAAATTACCCCAAATTAACACCTAGAATCCCTGTGGGCCTATCTTTCCCAATCTCAAACTCTGGACTCTCGAGTCACCTTCAGGCTCGTCGAATGTTGAATCTGAGCTCAAGCCCTAGAAGCCAAATCCCGACCAGTGCATGCAAGGTTAATGCTCCAGTTTCTTATGAGTATTCAGTGCCGATTTTATCACGAAACAATGTAATTTGCCTGCTCTTGACAAAGAACAGGTGATTGACATTATTTCACAGTTTAAACTGGAAGACCAATCAAGTTCGAGCCCTGAATCGGTGAGTTTCTCTTCGTCGTTTGTTTGTTCTTGATATTTCACCTTCTGTTCTTCTTCGTCGTTTCCTCTCCGTGTAGATGATATTTCTTCCTACTGAAACTAGTTTGAACCCAGCTTCTTCCATTTTAGGTTAATTTATTTCTTCATACTTTCTTCCCTTCATGTTTGGTTTTTCCTCGCAAATTGCTAATATCTGTGCCCCAATTTTGTCTGCTCATTTTTGCTTAGGTTTTAGGGTTTAAATTTCTGATTTCCCCTCCTTTTTCTCACTGATCTTTTACAATGTAGCATTTTCTGTTTTATTTGATTAATTTTATTTGTTTCATTTTTTTGTTTAATTAATGATTCATAATAGTCAATTCTGAGTTTGAATTAACTCATGCCTTAAATTAGAGGTGCTTGTATTTACCCTCAAGTTTTGGATTTGTTCTTTCTCTAGTTTTGTTTGGTCAGTTCTGAGAACCCAAGCCCTCATAAGTAACTATGGTCACCACTGACCTAGTTAAAGGGGCTGGTTTAGTTGGACTTTGGGTTAACTTAACCCAAGTTAACAATTGAGGGGTAAATAATAGGGGTTTTAAGGGTAGTCTAGGAAATCTAAGGAAGAATATTTTAGTAACTGAATAGGAAGCTTCTAGGAAGCTGGGGGAGGGGGACTGATTTGAAGCTCTGAAATTTAAATAAAGGAGTCCTAAGCAAAAACAAAAATTCCAGAAGATTTTAAGTGCAAATGTGAATTCTTTAAGGTTGCCCTAATGCCTTGCCTATAAAGGCATCATAACTTGGAATTTAGGAGGGGGGATTTTTTTTGGGGAAAAAAAGAGACTGAAAACTGAAACGGCTGAGTCCCTTTGGGAAATTCTGAATTCCATTACATGATTTGTTTAGAAACTGCTCAAACTCTGCTCATTTAGGAGTCTTCTGATTTCATTTGGTGAACAAAACTTCTGAAAAATCATAGCATCTCATTCTGGGATTTGAAATGGATTGAATTTGGGTCTTGAAAAGAGTTTTGGTTTAAGTTCTGCTGGTTGGTCACTTTTCTATTGGTTTCCCTGGGCTAATTTCATTGTTCGATTGATTGAAACTGGGGCTGTATTCTGCTACTGTTTACTACTGATCCTTCATTTCTTTTTCCTCTGCAAATTCTAGGTATGCCTTTGAAGCTGTCATGGAATTGAAGCCTGACTGAATCTGTGTAAAGATCTGGGAACTTGAATTGGAATTTAAATGGAAACACTAGTTCTTGATGTGATTACTGCTAGTTTCTGCTATCTTATATTATTAAATTCCCCAGTTTTGTAGTAATTTAATTCTTTTGTATGTGTTGGTTTTCTTGTTCATATTAGCGGCTTAAGGTGGCGTTGGTTATTTAGGATAGATGTTTAAAATTCAGAATATTGTAATAATGTTTGAACTCTATTGTATGAGTGAACTATTAGACATGTTGTAGTGGAAGATTGCTTGAGGGTGTTAGTTTAGTGTTCCTATAATGTGAAATCATAATTTGTCAAATTGAAGTGTTGTCCAGGGTCCTGCTTTGCAATTTGGAAAGCATTGCAGTATTGTACTTAGTTAAAACTGCCTTTTAAATGGTCTAAGTGAGCTTAGGTCTCCTATGTTTGTTTGTGGAATTAGTTTGGAGATTAAATACGAGCATGAACCTCTGTTGCTTGTTATCAGTGCACTTGATGATAGAAGTGTTTGGTGAGCTAATAGCTTGTGGAGGCTTTTGTGTTGGATAAGACTCGACATTGAGTCCTGATTTCCAATTTTAGTTCTGCAAGTCTTTGGTTCATGAAGCCTTAGACTTCTGGGCTATTTACAAAAGAATATGGCACGTTGGATGCATTGGGCTTGTCTGCTGAGCCCAATAGCTTGTATTATTGTTCATTTCATATAGCAGACCTGATTCAATTGCTTGTTAAAAATAAAATCAGAAATTTAGTTTAATTAATTTGTGCCAATTGTTTTAAACCATGGATTAACCTGCTAATTCGACTTCATGTTCCCTGTTGGTATTAGTTGATTGACATTCTGGATTAGCATAATAATTTGGAGCCTAGAAATCGGGCTTAGCACAGGCCCAGCTGAAGGGTATGACCCCTGAGCGCCTTTCTTCATCAGGAATTGGGCTTGGCTTGAGCCCAAAGCTGGAGGACATTTTTAAAAAGGGGTCTGTTCAGTGGTATGATTGTAGTAGTTTCCCTTTGGGCCTTTAATTCTCTAATACAATGCGTTTTAGTAAACTTGCAGGGTAGAACCCTTAGTTAAAAAATAATTAGAATTCCCATAAGTTTTCCCTTAATTAATTAGATTTTTAAAAAGTAGAATCAAGGTGTGCCATGCCGAATAAAATCTTCAAACGCATGGCCCTCACTTAATTATTTCTTTTAAAATCCTTAGAAATTGAGGTGTACCATTTAGTCAAATTTTCATGGCCCTCGCAAATTTGAAGATGCGTAGTTGCTTTAGGCGCGTTCTTTTAATAATTTACCTTCTTAAACTCGGGTGCGCATTTATGTGACCCAAATCCAAATCCCAACAACGTTAAATAAAATGTGTCGCGGACCGCGGGTGCATTTATGTGGCGTGGTTCAAGATGTATTTTAGATGACGTTGAATCTTTCTCCTAAAAATAATTAATTAAAGCAGTTATAAAGTTAAAATTGCACATAGGATTAAACATGTTTAAAATCAGATAATTAGGCCAATAATAACAATTGAGCGACCGTGCTAGAACCATGGAACTCGGGAATGCCTAACACCTTCTCCTAGGTTAACAGAATTCCTTACCCAGATTTCTGTGTTCGCGGACTGTTAAACAGAGTCAAGCTTTTCCTCGATTTGGGATTCAACCGGTGACTTAGGATACCATAAATCTCCCAAGTGGTGACACTGAATCTTTTAATAATAAATCCCATTTCGATTGTCACTTATATTGGAAAAACTCCCTTATATACTACCCTTTACGGGGGTGTAGGTAAGAAGGAGGTATGACAGCTCTGACAACTCTGTTGGAGATCAAATCCACGACCACGTGGTTTAGGGTTCAGAATTCGAGCTTAGATAAATTGTTATATTTCGTTTTATCTGATTTTGTTACATGTTTGGGCCTAATGTGCTATATGATGCTTTTACCGCTTTGATATTATTTGAACTGTAAATAAACTGCTACGAAACCCTTATCTTCTCATCTTCGGGGATGTGCTCACTGGTCGAGACTCCTTATTCTGTTAGTGTCATACCTTGAAATAAGAAAGAGGTTCGGACGAGTTACTAAGCTGGATGGCCTTTTGGTTCCCGGTACATAGCCCCCTCCTCGGCTCTAGTTGTCCGCTCGGGTACACAGTCTAGAACATATACCCGGGTTTTGAACCTAGAATAACTCAACCTCATGCCGGATCCCTAGTAGGAACATTTTGTTTGCATCATGTGTATTTGACGTTGGAAACTCAACATAGGGGTTGGGTTTGTCTAGGACATGTGTACCCGAAATGTAAAGACCATTATGATGCATCTTACTTGCTACTTGTGCATTCATCTGCTTTAGATTTTCATGTTGACCAGCTTATAAGGAAAATTTAGAAAGGTTAATGAGATGGTTGAGAGGGATAAATGCCTGTTTTGAAAAACCAATGTCCCAAACTATATCGAAACTCTACCGAAATTTTGAAAAAAAAGAATTTTGTGCAAAAGAAAAAAGAAGGAAAATCTTTGTGTATTTGGAAAAGACAAAAAAAGAAGTTGGTTTATATTTTTTAAAATTGCTCGAATTACGCCAGTTTGATTCTCACAAGGTGTGAGATACGTAGGCAACTCCCATCGGGTCCAACTTTCTTTTTGCAAAAATAGCCCGAAAAAAAACAAAATTTTATTTTTATGGTTAAGGTGATGCCATTTTTGTCAAAAATAGCCGATTGTTCTCAAAAGAACGTCGGAAGGCTGTTTTTGCAAGAATAGCCGCCTTGGTCTCTTTTTCAAATTTTTAGCCGGTTAGTAAGCACAACCTTAAAACCTTTCTCCGGAAGTGCTGAAAAGCCGTATTTGCAAAGCTGGATTTTTACTTTTGAAATAAAATCTAAAAAGTGTCCGCTTTGTTTTTGAGTCAATTGAATCGTGATTTTTGCTTAACAACCCTAACAAATGTGCACAATGAGCATAAGTCAGAATTGCCAATAATAATCATGAACAAGATCCCTTTGAAGTTGCATATGTGGTGGGATGATCTTGGTAAATCGGGACAAGAGACGGTCAATCTATACTTGGGAGGCCTCACTAGGTTGTTGAAGATTAATCCTAGGGGAGACATCATAAAGGCGTTAGTTACATTTTGGGACCCGGCCCACAACGTATTTCATTTCTCAGATTTTGAACTTACCCCAACATTGGAAGAAATAACCGGATATATTGAGGGTCCCAAAGTTCCCCTGAGACACCAGTACCTGATTGCTCCAAGGGCCGTAGCCGTACACAGGTTCCTAGACTCTTTGAAAATAAGCAGGGGGTCTACAACCCAGACTTAGCAGCTGGTTTTTGTACTTTGCAGTTTATATACAACAGATATGGTCATATATGGGGGTTCAACAAGCCGTAAAATAAAATCTGCAGCAGAGGAAACCTCCTTAAGTGGGAAGAACACAAGTGTTTTTGCATTTATGGTAGTCTTTTTGGGACTTTTGGTGTTTCCTAGAAAGGATGGGAATATTAACATACGAGTAGCCGGGGTTGTCAGCACTTTGCTTACTCAGGCCAACAACACCCTTGCACCCATGATAGTAGCTGAAATCTTTCGCACTCTCATAGCCTGCAAATCCGGAGGAGACTTTTTTGAGGGGTGCAACGTGTTGTTGCAGATGTGGATGATCGAGCACTTACACCATCGTCCTCAATTTATGAGTTATGGGTCGACAGAGAAAACATGTATAGAGAAATTTTATACAAGGGTTGATGAGATCAGCCTGTTAGAAGGGGTTACAGAGTGGATAGCACGCCTCCGTTCCATCACTACAAACCAAATAGAGTGGACATTTGGATGGCTTCCTGTGGATGAGATCATATACATGCCCACCACTGGGCCTCATTTCCTCCTGATGGGACTCAGGAGTATCCAACCTTATGCCCCATATCGGGTTTTGAGGCAGCTGGGGAGATGCCAAATAGTTCCAAGAGATGAAGATCTTAGTGCCCAAGTAGTCGAGATCGGACCTAACGGTTAGTTTCATGAAGTAGCGGTCCGCCAAATTTGGAGCGAATGTCAATACTTAACATCAAATACCTGTGTACGTGATCGATCCAAAGGTGAGGTTTCAGCAGGGTACTTTGCTTGGTACAGAAGAGAAATTGAGTTTGGGAGGCCGGCCAAAAGACCCCACCTTCAGGAATTCGTCGAGGCGTCATAAGAACAGTAGGCCTGGTTGGCCAAGGAGAATGAGTACAGGGCCACAATAGAAAGGTTGGAAAAACAAGTCAAGGAACTTCAATTCGAGAATAGCATGCAAGCCACGACGGACAAAGGTGAAAAGAAAAAGCTAGCTAAGGAAAACGAGGACCTTCGAGCCCAAATTCAGGAAATGAAAGTAGCGGCAGAAAACCCTGCCCGAAGTGCCAAAGATGAAAAACTTATAGGTAACCTGAGGCATAAAGTGAGTGACTATCATTTTGATTTGAACAAAGCAGAAAGTGAACTAGCCAGGGCTCGAAAGCAATTGGCTAAAAACGTGGATGAACAAGCACACCTAAGCAGTTGAAAGAAAAGTACGACAATGAGGTCGCGGGATTAAAGAAAAGAGTCGTTGTTGCAGAGAACAAAGTGATCAAGCAGGCGAAAGACTTTAAGATAGAAAGAGAACATTGTTATACAGCATTGGCACAATTAGAAATGGATTTACAACAACTTCAGGAGCAGAATCATGTGATCGAGCAAACTTTGGAAGCCAGGGCCCAGCAGATCGGGCGTTTGTTGCAAGAAAAAAAAGTCATAAGAGAAAGAATTAGAACCATAGCCGATTACATCATTGTGAAGTGCCAAGACTGTGAGGATATGACTCGCTCCACCTTCTTCGTGGCAGTGAGGACATTTGTTAAACAGATAATGAGTGACTTGGATAGGCTTCAAAAGGATCTTGCATATAGGCCCGCGGCGAGACCGAATGATGTCCCACGGGTACCAAGAGCATTAATGTATTCATGATTTTTCATTTGAGTTTGTATTTCCTTTTTCATTAGAGTCTGTCTGTTGTTTTGAGTCTGTATTTTCTTTTTGCTGAAGTCTGTCAGTTGTTTTCAAGTCTGTATTTTCTTTCGTAGGAGTATGATAGTCTATATTTGGAGTCTGTATTTCGTCCTTGCATCAGAGTCTGTTAGTTTCTGTTTGAGTCTGTTAGTTTTGAGCCTTTGTAATCAAAGCATTTGTTTTTTTATGAAAATTGAAAATCCCAAAAATGTTTTATTATTTACGTTTACACTTATCTCCCAGAACTACGCTCGGTCTGATTCATGCGGGGTCATGATACATAGGCAAAAAAGAATAAAAAGATAAGGAAAAGCCGGGATGACGCAAGCAGCCGATCAAATACATAATAGAAACGGTTAACTGCTTAGGTGCATTCATTCCCCCAAATGTGCGGTTACCAATTTGTTAAAGCCCTAATCACTAACAAGGTTGTTATTGATATACTGAGTCCAGGCAGGTGGTTAGTTGATTGGCATTCTGGCAACTCACTCCTACAACACCCGATCAAAAGACAAGCTAAACATGGCCAACCAAGAACCGGAGACAAGTATTGTTGATCCGTCAAAAGAGGTGGAAGAATTGGATGTTAATACGATGAAGGAAGAGATGTATAAGTTAAAGTAGTAAATGGCTGAAATGTACCAGGCCTAGGCAAAGGGTCATCCACCACCGGTTTATCCCGCCAACCCTGCTTATATCCCACCATCGGCCCAACCTCAGGAGCCTCCCACTGTGAACTCATCTCCAGCCTTTCCCCTCTACCAGCAATGCTATGGCACCACTTCCCATACTTCTCAAGCTCCACCACCCAAACAAGTCCCATACCCTCCTCCACCAGTCACTCCCATTTTTGTGGCACCTCCACCTGCTGTATTACACCGATCTTCCAGTGAACCTCTATTCCAGACCCACAACAACCAGTATTATCCCCTTAAACCCACCTTCAAAGTTCTGAAACCATATTCTTACACCCCTCATCTTGATCTCCCGGCAGAGACCGAGAAGCCACCCAAAAACCCCGAACATGAGGAGATGATCAGAAAGGTCAAAAGCTTGGAACAATCATTCAGAGATATGAGGGGGTTGAGAGGCCAAGTAAGTGTGTCCTATAAGGATTTATGTCTGTTCCCAAATGTTCAGTTACCAGCAGGGTTCAAGATGCCCAAGTTTGATATGTACGACGGGCATGGTAACCCAGTAGCACACTTAAGAGGATTTTGTAGCAAGAAGAGAGGGGCAGGCGGAAGAGATGAATTACCGATGACATATTTTAGCCAAAGTCTGAGCGGATCAACATTGGAATGGTTACCAGACAAGATCACAGCAGGTGGTACACATGGGACGATTTGGCCCAAGCCTTCGCCTACCATTTTCAGTACAATCTTGAAATTATCCCAGACCGTCTGTCATTAACGAAGATAGAGAAAAAGCCCAGTGAGAGTTTCAAGGAATATGGATTCCGTTGGAGAGAGCAAGCAGCAAGGGTTGACCCTCCGATGAAAGAAAGTGAGATGGTTGATTATTTCTTGCAGGACTTGGAGCCCACTTATTTTGGTCATTTGGTGTCGGCAGTGGGAAAGTCCTTTAATGAGGTTGTAAAAATAGGAGGCATAGTTGAGGAGGGACTCAAGTCCAACAAGATCATGAGTTATTCCGCAATCAAAGCGACTACCAGGCCATTCAAAACGGTACTGGGGGTGTACTTGGGAAAAAGAAGAAAGAGGATCTTGCGATAGTTGAATTAGAAGCTTGGGTCGAGTCTATGGGCCCTTCACGTTACTACAATCAGCCTCGACCCTATCACCAAACTTACCCCCACACTCCATATAGCCCACCACAACACTACTAACCACCGCCAGATCCCTATTTTTCCGTCCATCACGTAGAAACCTATACCCAACCTCCTGCTCACGCACAATGGCATGCACCAGCTCCACAAAATAGCTATCCACCCCCAAGAGCCTACAGAAATCCCCCCTGTGACAGATTTTCGGCCAAATCAAGCCTTCAAGAATGAGAGGTTGCAGAAGCAGAAGACTTTCACTCCATTGGGAGAATCATATACCAATCTATTCCACAGGTTGAGACAGTTGGGTATGTTGAATCCGATCGAGGCTAAACTGCCAAATCCCCCTCCCAGAAATCTTGACCGCTCGGTGAGTTGTGAGCATTGTTCAGTAGCCCCGAGGCATGACATAGAGAAATGCTGAAAATTGAAAATAACTATTCAAGAGCTCATCGATACCAATCGGATTGAGGTCCAAGCCCCAGAGGCACCTAATATCAATCAGAATCCTTTGTCGGCCCATCATGAGACCCATATGATCGAGTTGATACACAAAGGAGGGGAACTTAAGAAACCCTCACAAACGGTAATGATGATTCGCTCTAGCGAAGTCAAGCCAAGTGAAAAGTCAACAAGTGAGAAGTCTGTGATCAAGTTGAATGGGGAAAATAGTGAACCACCTGCGGTGGTCAAGAAGGGGTGATCAAGTGACATTGCAGGGAAACATGAAAGAGCGAAAGTGGTTGTGCCAGGAGTGGCGAACAAGCCTGTGGTAATTGTGGAGGGTGCCCGCACAGATCCTATCATTATCAAGCCGGTAACCCATTTACCAATAGTCAACAGCTAGACGGTCCCATGGAATTATGAACGAGTGATGGTGACTTACAAGGGGAAAGAGGTTAAAGAAGAAGTTTGTGAGACCCATGGTTTGACTCGATCGGGGAGATGCTTTGCCCTCGAAGAGTTGAGAAAAGCTAAGATCTCCAAAGATAACCCAGTATTGGCAAAGAAAGCTGTGATCGAGGAAGAAGCAGAGGAGTTCTTGAGAAAGATGAAAGTGCAGGACTATTCCATTGTGGAGCAGTTGAGGAAAACACCAACTCAGATTTCATTATTGTCATTATTGATCCATTCGGACGAGCACCGCCGAGATTTGATGAAGATCTTTAATGAGGCCCACATTCCTGGCAAAATCTTAGTAAACCACTTGGAAAAGATAGCTAACAAGATATTTGAGGTAAACAGAGTCACTTTTTTTGATGATGAGTTACCCGTGGAGGGTACTGAGCATAATAGAGCCCTCTATCTGATGGTGAAATGCAAAGATTCCGTGGTTACTCGGGTACTGGTTGACAATGGTTCCAGCGCGAACATTTGACCCCTCTCCACTCTGAACAACTTGAAGGTGGATGGTGAAAGAATTCACAAGAACAATATCTGCGTTCGGGGATTCGACGGTGGAGGGAAAGATTCAGTCGGGGACATAGTGATTGAGCTTACAGTAGGGCCAGTTGAATTTACCATGGAGTTTCCAGGTGTTCGATGTGGCTGTTTCTTATAATCTGTTATTAGGTCGACCCTGGATTCATGCTGCCAAAGCAGTCCCGTCTACTTTGCATCAAATGGTTAAGTTTGAATGGGATAAACAGGAAATCATTGTGCACAGCGAAGATAATTGGTGTGTTCCTAGCGATGCCATTATTCCGTTCATAGAGTCCGAGGACGACAAGGGGCCATGGGTTTATCAGGTTTTTGACACGGTATCGGTAGAGAAAATTCTAGAAGGGAAGTGCGTGCCAACTCCAAGGGTAGCAGCTGCATCAGCCATGGTAGCTGTTGAAATGTTGAAAAATGGTTTTGTACCGGGCAAGGGTTTGGGTGCATCTCTGCAAGGTATCGTACAACCGGTTTCTCTTCCTAAAAACTTGGATACATTTGGTCTGGGGTTCAATCCCATAGTCGCAGACGTGAGAAGAGCCAGAAAAATGAAACAGAGAGCATGGGCCCTTCCAAAGCCGGTCCCGTGTCTTTCCAGATCATTTGTCAGGCCTGGTATCAGAAAGCGCCCAGTGACGACGGTTCCCAGTTCGGTGGTTGATATGGATGGAGATTTTATTGAAAAGTTCGAGAGGATATTCGACGAAGTGAATATGGTGGAACTGGAGAGGGTTCTAGCAAGGCGGATGTGCAATTTGTTGGGCCCACTGCGAAGATTAACAATTGGGAAGCTACTCCTCTCCCCACCAGGAAGGAGTTTTGGTAGTTTGCTTTGATTTTATTTCAGTATATCTGGATTATTCCACGGTTGTAATTCAGATTTTATGTTCCGTCCGTTTGGATGTATAAACCTAGTTATTTTTAATTTCAATGAAATGTAATTTCTCTTTTTCTTCCTTCTTGATAGTTTTATTTTTGTTTTTCTTTTCTTCCTTGTACAGTTCTTTTTATGCTGGTTTCAATGACATGACATGCATGAGGAATCTCCGACCCAGTCTTAAAAGCCAATCTAATTCTAAAATAGTAATTCAAGAAATAGAGTGTGATGGTGAATCGGAATATGATGAGGATGAAGCCTTTGAAGAGATTAGTAAAGAATTAAGCCATTTTGAAGAAAAACCCAAGCCTAACCTGAGTGATACAGAAGCAATCAATTTAGGGGACCAAGATAATGTCCGGGAAACTAAAATAAGTGTCCCTCTTGAACCACAACTCAGAGAGGAGATAATTAAAGCACTATTCGAGTATAAAGATGTTTTTGCATGGTCCAATGACGACATGCCGGGTCTAAGCACTGACTTGGTGGTTCACAAATTGCCCACTGACCCGGCATTCCCCCCTGTCAAGTAGAAGCTGATGAAGAAATGAAAGCAAAAAAAAAAAAAGAAAGAGAAAAGAGAAAATCACTACAACAGAGTAATTTCTATGCCATGAACTACGTTCGACCTGATTCCTTTTAAGGATACGTAGGCATCCTCACGGTTCGGTCTCATCGAAATAAAAATCCAAAGTCCCCAAGCAAGAAACTAGGGCAGAAGTTGTGGTGGTTGTAAAAAATGTGGTTCCGAAAGTTGTAATTTTGAACCCATGTGAATTGTTTTGAGCCTTTTGATACCCTTTCTTTCTAACCCCATCCAACAGCCCACGTTACGGTCCAAAGAAAGACCTTCCGATAAGTCTTTGATAGATGCCAAGTCAAGCAAGGAGAGGTGATTCATATCAAGGGCAACACTCTAGTCCAAGCAGAAAATATTAAAAATGAGAGAATCGTATTGGTGAAAACCCTCACAGGCACATAAGGCGACGAGAGCTGAGAGAAATAATAAAAATGAGAGAGTCTTATTGGTGAAAACCCTCACGGGCACCGTAAGGTGAAAGTGAGTTGAAAGATGAACAAATGAGAGAGCCTTGTTGGTGAAAACTCTTCAAGGCACTGCAGGCCGAGCAAGGTCAAAGTTTTGGTGAAGAAATCAGGTTATGGAGATTCCGGGGTAATAAAGTGTGGCAACTGAAAGTTGATTGGTTGGACAGATTGGGCCGATTAATCCGAAATGTATGTCACGATCATCGGTGCCAGCTGCTCCACTCTGATAAGTCTCTTTTCTTCTTCCTCTTCAGATAGTCTTCCAGTATAGGATTTTCTTATCCTTAACTCTAAGTCATTGCATTTCATTTCTTTTGGGTTTATTTCTCTAAAATGGTCCCAATGTCAGTTCTGTTTAAGCAAATAAGAAGGAATTTCAAAGCTCACTACCAACTTCAAAAAATTGCAAAGCATAGTGCGGCCAGAGTATACCGAAGATAGCATGATGTAAAATGGGATAAAGTTCCAGCAAAAGTTCTATCGGCAAAATGATTTAGTAATTTCATGGGAGATACAGAGGTTCAGTTAAAGGGGTCATAGGTGTGAAACAACGGTTCGGGTATAGAACACTTGGGTCATCCAGGGTCATAGTGTTTGAAAGTTAGTCAGACAGTCAAGCGGTTCAGGGCCAGTTCGGGGAAAGCCAGTAAAAAAAACAATGCAGTGGAGAGACCTTCAACAAGAATGACATCAACTAACCACCACATTTTAAAACTGACAAATTTTTCTTTGATTAAAACAGGGGCAGGAAATTTCGGTTGTTCCGGAGAAACCCTCCATGGAGAAAGGCAGACACCAAAAAGGTTTGATTTTGATTTTCAGGACCCTCCTGGAAAATGGGACCTAGTTGAAAATTCAAAACAATTATGAGTAGTAAGATCTAGCATAGGTGCGCCCCAAAGGAACATAAGTAGGCTTCAAAGTCTACATGTTTGAGATAGGATTCAATTAGGAGTTTTCAGGACCCTCCTGAATAACGGGACCTAGCTTTAGGATTTTCATTGGATAACAAGGTTTAGAGTTAGTTCTGTTGTAGGGTAGTGTAATTCAGCCGTAAAAATTGTCACTTTTAAGATAACACTTGATTTTTGATTTTCAGGACCCTCCTGGATAATGGGATGTAGCTTTGAGACCCTCTTAGATAACAAAATTTAGCGGAAGTCACACCTTTAGAAGATATAACTTAGATTTATAATGGTCGTTTAATTGAGAGTTGTCAGGACCCACCTGGATAACGGGATTTAGCTTTCAAATTCTTACGAATATTTTGTAACACTGTTTAGTTTAACACTCACATATGAGCTCAGCCACCAAACTGGGGTAGAAAGTTTTCTTTGTTTTGTCTATTTTGTTGAAATTAGGTACCCACTTGAAGTGCATGGGAACACATTTCAAGTTCAGCAGTCAGGAGCCCGCCTGGAGAGCAGGGAATACATTTCAAATCAGTAATCAGGTACCCAGTTGGAGAGCATAGGAACACATTTCAAGTTCAGTAGTCAGGAGCCCGCCTGGAGAGCAGGGAATGCATTTCAAGTCAGTAGTCAGGAGCCCGCCTGGAGAGCAGGGAATACATTCAAGTCAGCAATCAGGAGCCCGCCTGGAGAGCAGGGAATACATTTCAAGTCAGTAGTCAGGAGCCCGCCTGGAGAGCAGGGAATACATTTCAAGTCAGCAATCAGGAGCCCGCTTGGAGAGCAGGGAATACATTTCAAGTTAGCAGTAAGGAGCCCGCCTGGAGAGCAGGGAATACATTCGAGTTCAGCAGTCAGGAGCCCGCCTGGAGAGCAGAGAATACATTTCAAGTCAGCAGTCAGGAGTCCGCCTGAAGAGAAGGGAATACATTTCAAGTCAGCAATCAGGAGCCCGCCTGAAGAACAAGGGAGTATAACTCAAGTTTTAGCTTTCAAGTTCTTATTGATATTTGGTAATGTGGTTCGTTTTACATTTACATATGTGCCCAGATACCTAAACTGGGGCAGGAAATTTTCTTGGTTTTTTTCTATTTTGTTGAAGTCAGGAGCCCGCCTGGAGAGCATGAGAACACATTTCAAGTTCAGCAGTTAGGAGCCCACCTGGAGAGCAGGGAATACATTTCAAGTCAGTAGTCAAGAGTCCGCCTGAAGAGTAGGGAATACATTTCAAGTTCAGCAATCAGGTGCCCGCCTGGAGAGCACGGGAATACTATTCCAGTTCAGTAATCAAGCGCCCACTGGAGAAAGGGGAAGCCTCTCAGATCACAATTCAAGTCGGCAACAAGGGGATTTCACTGGGAGTATACAAGTCAACAAGGCAACAAGAACCACAAGAGCATGTTTGAAGATATAGATAGGATTTTTGTAATGCATAGATCATAGTCTAGTCTAGCTTCTTTTTATTTCGACATGGTGTAATAAGGGGTTCAGTAAGCAGTAGTAGCAACAGTGAGATCACATCTACATGGTAGTCCCAGCTACCGAAACTTTTTGAACTACACTGACCTGATTCCTTTATAGCCAAGGATATGTAGGCAACCTCGGAAGCAGGGTGCGGTCAAATCTTTCAAAAATGCTTCCTATGGAGTATTCAAATGGGCAAAAATCACTCGTATCCGCTCACTTATCTTTGCACGAAAACTCTTCATGTTTTCGAGCAAAGAGGGGTAGCTATGAGCACGTGATTTTTGCCCTATATGAATTACTCCCGCAAATTCAAAACAAAATAATCTTTCCATTTGTTTGCAATTTCGTAGATTTTTATTTGTTATTGTTTGCATTTGTCTGTGCATGTTTATTTTATTAATTAATGAAAAATACAAAAAGATGTTGCATTCGCATTTAGGATTTAAAGTTACATTTTAGGATTAATGAACAAATTAGTTGGTTTATAAAAATGGGAAAAATCACAAAAAAATAGTTTATTTTTCACTTTTAATTTTAATTTTGAATTTTGATAGTTTTTCCTTTAATTCGTTTTTTTTTAATTATTTGTGGTAAGTATTATTTAGAGTTAATTAATTCAATGTGGTAGGGTTAGTTTGATTTGGGAATTAGTTTAGGTTTTATTTTAGTTTTAAATTTGAAAAGAAATCAAAAAGTGTTTGAAAATAAAAAGGAAATTTCAAGAGAAGTTGAATAAATAGAATTTTTGGGGCAAAATTAATGGATTTTGCTCCCAGCCCTATTGTTAATACCCAAAATCCGTTCAAGCAACTGCCCAGTCCAGCTGACCCGGTCCAGGTTCCCCCTTAAACCAAAACGACGTCGTTTCGTTAAGCTTTGATCTGAGCTGTTGATAGTTCCTAATCCAACGGACGGGAACTGGCTTCCCGTTAGTATATTAGTGTGCAAACGCACCCCCACCCCCCTCATCGTCTCTTTCACAAAGATTCTAACCTGCAAACCCTAACGACGTTGCCTCCATTTCCACTGCCTTAGCCCGGCGGCACCACCTCAAATCCACACCAGACTCACACCATAACACCCTCTTCCCCCCTCATGTCGAATCCGTCGTTGGTTTTCCTCGAATCACCGTGGAACTCATCGAATCTCCAATCGATATTTAGACCAAAAACCGAATTTTTCCCAAATTACCCCAAATTAACACCCCAAAATCCCCGTGGGCCTCTCTTTCCCAATCTCAAACTCTGGACTCTCAAATCACCTTTAGGCTCGTCGAATGTTGAATCTGAGCTCAAGCCCTAGAAGCCAAATCCCGACCAGTGCATGCAAGGGTAATGCTCAAGTTTCTTATGAGTATTCAGTGCCGATTTTATCATGAAACAATGTAATTTGCCTGTTCTTGACAAAGAACATGTGATTGACATTATTTTACGATTTAAACTGGAAGACCAGTCAAGTTCGAGCCCTGAATCGGTGAGTTTCTGTTAGTTGTTTGTTTGTTCTTGATATTTCACCTCCTATTCTTCTTCATCGTTTCCTCTCTGTGTAGATGAGCTTTCTTCCTACTGAAACTAGTTTGAACCCAACTTCTTCCCTTTTAGGTTAATTTGTTTCTTCATACTTGCTTCCCTTCATGTTTGGTTTTTCTTCGCAAATTGCTAATATCTGTGCCCCAATTTTGTCTGCTCATTTTTGCTTAGGTTTTAGGGTTTAAATTTCTGATTTTCCCCTCCTTTTTCTCACTGATCTTTTAGAATGTAGTATTTTCTATTTTATTTGATTAATTTTATTTGTTTCATTTTTTTAATTGATGATTCATAATAGTCAATTCCGAGTTTGAATTAACTCATGCCTAACATCAGAGGTGCTTGTGTTTACCCTCAAGTTTTGGATTTGTTCTTTCTCTGGTTTCATAATAGGGGTTTTAAGGGTAGTCTAAGAAATATAAGGAGGAATATTTTAGTAACTGAATAGGAAGCTTCTAGGAAGCTGGGGGAGGAGGACTGATTTGAAGCTCTGAAATTTAAATAAAGGGCTCCTAAGTAAAAAAAATTCCAAAAGGTTTTAAGTGCTAATGCGAATTCTTTAAGGTTGCCCTAATGCCTTGCCTATAAAGGCATCATAACTTGGCATTTAGGAGGGGGGATTTTTTTTTGGGGAAAAAAAGAGACTGAAAACTGAAACGGCTGAGTCCCTTTGGGAAATTCTGAATTCCATTACATGATTTGTTTAGAAACTGCTCAAACTCTGCTCATTTAGGAGTCTTCTGATTTCATTTGGTGAACAAAAATTCTGAAAAATCATAGCATTCTCATTCTGGTATTTGAAATGGATTGAATTTGGGTCTTGAAAAGAGTTTTGGTTTAAGTTCTGCTTGTTGGTCACTATTCCATTGGTTTCCTTGGGCTAATTTCATTGTTCTATTGATTGAATGTGGGGTTGTATTCTGCTACTGTTTACTACTGATCCTTCATTTCTTTTTCCTCTGCAAATTCCAGGTATGCCTTTGAAGCTGTCATGGAATTGAAGCCTGACTGAAACTGTGTAAAGTTCTGGGAACATGAATTGGAATTTAAATGGAAACACTAGTTTTTGCTGTAATTACTGCTAGTTTCTGCTCTCTTATTTTATTAAATTCCCCAGTTTTGTAGTAATTTAATTCTCTTGTATGTGTTGGTTTGCTTGTTCATGTTAGCAGCTTAAGGTGGTGTTGGTTATTTAGGATAGATGTTTAAAATTCGGAATATTGTAATAATGTTTGAACTCTATTGTATGAGTGAACTGTTAGACATGTTCTAGTGGAAGATTGCTTGAGGGTGTCAGTTTAGTGTTCCTATAATGTGAAATCAGAATTTGTCAAATTGAAGTGTTGTCCAGGGTCCTGCTTTGCCATTTGGAAAGCATTGCAGTATTGTACTTAGTTAAAACTGCTTTTAAATGGTCTAAGTGAGCTTAGGTTTCCTATGTTTGTTTGTGGTATTAGTTTAGAGATTAAATACGGGCATGAACCTTTGTTGCTTGTTATCAGTGCACTTGATGATAGAAGTGTTTGGTGAGCTAATAGCTTGTGGAGGCTTTTGTGTTGGATAAGACTCGACATTGAGTCCTGATTTCCAATTTTGGTTCTGCAAGTCTTTGGTTCATGAAGCCTTAGACTTCTGGGCCATTCACAAAAGAAGATGGCACGTTGGATGCATTGGGCTTGTCTGCTGAGCCCAATAGCTTGTATTGTTGTTCATTTCATATAGCGGACCTGATTCAATTGCTTGTTAAAAATAAAATCAGAACTTTAGTTTAATTAATTTGTGCCAATTGTTTTAAACCATGGATTAACCTCCTAATTCGACTTCATGTTCCCTGTTGGTATTAGTTGATTGGCATTCTGGATTAGCTAAAAGCACGAAGGGTGATGTCGCGCCTATTATATTGATTCTTATGGTGAGGACGAGAGTAAAAGCATGAAGGGTGATGTCGTGCACTTATCTTTGATTTCTAATTCTTGTTGATAACTGAATTATAGTGTTCCTTATATTTATCTATTATTTTCTTCCTATTGTTACTTGTTGTTCCCCGCAGCATGTTTCTTCCTCCTATTCTTAACTGTAAATTTCTGCCTTTATTTTCCGATGTATATGATTTAACTGCATAGGGTTAAAAGAGACTTTCTATTACTTACTACAGTGGGTTTTGATGTGATTTCAAGATAATTAAATTCAATTGTGATTTTCTTTGACGAAAATTATTTAAAATAAGAAAGAAAGGAAATGAAAATTTCAGTTAGCACAATGTGCAAATACTTGTGATTCAGAGTTAAGGATGAGATCCTCAAATTTTTATATAATGTGAAATATTTTAAATCGAGTTACATGATGCGGTGGATGTTATATAAGGACAAGGTCCTGGTGGTGAAAAGTTTATGTGTTTAAAATTCTCCTTTTTATGAAGTTAAAAATAAAAATTTTGTACTATATTTTAAATGGGAGTCATGCCTGTTAGGCTTATTTGACAATTCTTGTATATTTTCTATTCATATTCAGCCATTTTTGTGTTGTAAACATTGAGTTTTAGCCTATGAGATGGGCGCCCAGGTGGCGATAAATGTGACTCATTAATTCGGGTGAGTAATTATGAGGTCTCCATGCCTCGTTGTGAGTAACTTGGAGGTTTGAAACAAGATGTTTGTTAACATAAGGCTAATTGGCAATGTTGTAATTTATAAACAACTTTTATGGCCAGAGACGTGGTTATGGGCATACATATGATGTGTTTCATGTCTAGATATCATTATGATAATGTGATGCTTTCAATGCTGAGATTAGTGTTACTGATATATACATTGTGATATTTCATTGGGTTGTGGATGTGTTGTTAGGAGTTGTTTTGGTGTTACTCTGGCAAGTGGATAGGCCCAATTACAGGGGAGGCTCTGCCAAAATTTCTAAAAAATTTGGGAGTGAGAAAAATTTGAGACATTAAGATGTGCGAAAAAAGAGATAAGTTACATTGTGTATTTGAGGACGAATGACCCTAAGTGGGGGAGAATGTAACATCCTGAAGAAAACAATTTCGAAGTATTTAAGCGCTATTAAAAGTTGAAGTGTATTGAAATAAGACTAATGCAGTGTGATGATGTGGAATTCGGATCCTATACGAATGGCAGATTTTGAAGTTTGGGTCTTGTCCTAAGGTTATGGACTGAGGATGAGGTGAAACATTCAGTTAAGTTGAAGGATCAGTTACAGGAATATGTTTGATAAGGGTTTTATTCGGCCCAGTGTATCACCTTAGGGTGCCCCTGTCATGTTTGTGAAGAAGAAGGATGGTTCCATGCATACGTGTATTGATTATCACCAGTTGAACAAGGCTACAGTGAAGAACCATTATCCTTGCCTCGTATTGATGATCTGTTTTACTAGCTTCAGGGTGCACATGTATTTTCTAAGATTGAATTGCGCTCAGGTTACCATCAGTTGAAGATTCGGGAGTCAGATATCCCGAAGACTGCTTTCAGGACTCGGTATGGTCATTACGAGTTCCTTGTTATGTCGTTTGGGCTGACCAATGCCCCAGCAACCTTTATGCATTTGATGCAAAGTGTGTTCCGGCCGTTCTTGACTCGTTCATCACTGTCTTTATTGATGACATTCTGGTGTATTCCCGGAGTCGGGAAGATCATGAGCATCACCTGAGGACAGTGCTTCAGACTCTAAGAGAAAAGAAATTATATGCAAAGTTTTCAAAATATGAGTTCTGGATGTATTCCGTGGCATTCTTAGGCCACGTGGTATCGAGTGAGGGTATTCGGGTGGATCTAAAGAAGGTAGAAACAGTGTACAGTTGCCCAGACCATCCTCAGCTAGAGAGATCCGCAGTTACCTACTAGCATTAAGAGGCCTATGGTGATGGATGTTCAGGCCTTTACCAGCCAGTTGTGAGGTTGGATCTTTCAGAGCCTAGTCGGATTTATAACCCGGTGCCCCAACTATGAGCAGGTTAATTATAAGCACAGAGACCCGGTGGGTTAGTTCGAGCCGAGTGAGGTGAGATTATTGGGCACAAACTTGGTTCAGGATGCTTTGGAAAAGTTTAAAGTTATTTAGGATAGACTCTGTATAGCCTCATCCAGACAGAAGAGTTATGCAAAGCGGAAAGCTCGTGATGGTTCCACTATGGTTGGAGAGAAGGTTCTGATTCGCGTTTTTCCTATGAAGGGCATTATGAGATTTGGGAAGAAAGGGAAGTTGAGTTTGAGGTTTATTGGCCCTTTTAAAATATTAAGGCATGTTGGGGAGGTGGCTTATGGGCTTGCCTTACCTCTCAGCTTAGCAGGAGTTCATCCGGTATTTCATGTTTCGATGCTTCAGAGGTATCACTGTGAACCGTCGCACGTGTTGGATTTCAGTTCAGTCTAGTTGGACAAGGATCTATGCTATGTTGAGGAGCTAGTGGCAATATTGGACAGGTAGGTTAGAAAGTTGAGGTCAAATAACATTGCATCAGTAAAGATTCAGTGACAGGGTCAGCCGGTTGAGGAAGCGACCTGGGAGACTAAGCAAGATATGCGCAGTCGTTACCCTCATCTCTTCACTACTTCAGGTATGTTCTTTATGCTCGTTCGAGGATGAACGAATGTTTAAGTGTGGGAGGATGTAATGACCCGACCGGTAATTTTTAGAATTTACGTCCCGATCCCCTATTAACTACTTCCCCTAAGTTCATTTCGGCTATTTTGGTTTGCCGGGATGTTTGGTGTTGGGTTTCGGAGAGTTTTGGGACACTTAGTCCCTAAATGAGAGCTTAAATGTTGAAAAATTGTCCGTAGTTGGAACAGTGTGAAGACGACCTCGAAATGGAAATCTGATGGTTTCATTAGCTCCGTTAGGTGATTTCAGGGTTAGGAGCGTGTTCGGAATGTATTTTAGAGGTCCATAGCTAATTTAGGCTTGAAATGCCGAAGTTTGAATTTTTGAAGTTTCCGGTCCGATAGCGAGATTTTGATCCGAGTGTCGGAATGGAATTCCGGAGGTTGCAGTAGCTCTTTCATGTCATTTGGGATGTGTGTGCAAAATTTCAGGTCATTCGGACGTGTTTTGGGTAGGTTTTTGATCGAAAGCGTGTTTTTATGAAATTTGAAGTTCTTAGGCTTAAATCATTGATTAATTCGAGTTTTCGACGTTGTTTTAGGTGGTTTAAGGATTGATACAAGTTTGAATAATGTTATTGGATATGTCCGTAGGTTTGGTTGAGATCCCGGGGGCCTCGGATGTGTTTCGGATGCTCGACGGGACATTTTGGAGTTGTGAAAAGTTGCAGATTTTGCTTCAGCTGTTGCAGACCATTTTCCTTCTCTGCAATTGCATCCTTCTCCCTGCGATCTCATAGTGTAAATTGGGAAGTTGAATTTTTGTTCTACGCGATTGCGGAAGTCAGCTTTCCCCTTCTTCGCGATCGCATGGCCATGTTCGCGATCGCTTAAGCCTGATCATTCCTCTTCTGCGATCGCAGGCCTAAGGCTGCTTTCACATAGGCCATTTTCTAGGCCTTCAAATTTTACTCTCCGCGATCGCATGCCTACTCCTGCGATTGCATTGAACAAAATCACTGGGCAGACAGATTTAATCTTAAATTCGAGGGTTCACCATTTTTATCACATTTTGACTTCTAGAACTTGGTTTTGGGAGACATTTCGGAGGAATTTTGCGGGCAACGATTGGGTAACGATTCTCTACTCTCTTATGCTTAATACCTACTAATCTAATCATTAATTCCTCCTTATTTTCTGATTTTTGGATGAAAAATGGGTCAAACTTCATAGACTAAATTGTTGAGTTTTGAGTGGGTATTTGACCTTCGATTTGAGAGATTTTTATATGATTAGACTCGTGAGAGTACGAGGGTTCTGAAAATGTAAAATTTATCCGATTCCGAGATGTGGGCCCGAGGGGCATTTTGGTCATTTCACATAATTTCGTGCCTTAACTTTGAATTTACTAGTAGAATCTGTTGCTTGAGATGTTATTTACAATATTCAATTGAATTGAATAGATTTGAGCCATTTGGAGTCGGATACTCGTGGCCAAGGCGTGGTTTCTAGTTGAATTTGAGAGTGGCTTGTCTAACCTTGTGTGGGGGACCTTTCCCCTTAGGATGTGATATTTGGTAATTGAATGCCTTGTAAGTGAGGTGACGAGCGCGTACTTGAGCTAATTATTGAAAACCCGATCTTTACTTAAATTATTTGAACTGAGATTCTTTCGTATCTGCTTTATTCTAATTGCCATTATAGCCTGTGTTAGCTTAGAGAAGCATGTTTAGTTGATCTGAATTGCCTATTTGCTTAAGTTGCCTTAATTGTACTACGTGAAGAATGTTAGGCTAGAACTATTTGTTGCTTTGTATTGTTGTACTTCATTTCTGAATATTTTCTGATTGTGCTTGCGCATTTACATTGGGACTACGGATGTGGGATTCTGGTAGCTCCCCCCCCCCTTGTTTGTTTACTTTGGGACTACGGGTTAGATTCCCGGGAGATCCCCCCTGCATATTTACTTTGGGACTACGAGTTAGATTCCCGGGAGATCCCCCTGCACATTTACTTTGGGACTACGGGTTAGATTCCCGGTAGATCCCCCTGCACATTGATAGTTGGACTACGGGACGGTATCCCGGGAGATCCTTCGGATATACTCTTATGATGGACTACTGGACAGTATCCCGGGAGCTCCTTGGACAGTTGATGAAATGGACTACAGGACGGTATTTTAGGAGATCCTCGTTGTTGGTACTAATATTGAGTTGATTACTCTATGTTATCTTATTCTCTGTGTGTTAATTGCTGTTTTTATAACTTGACTTACTTCATGGCTGTATTTCATTATTTCCAATTATTCCATACTGTTGCCAGATTTATTATTATATTTTACCTCAGTAGGGCCCTAACCTTCCTCGTCACTACCCAACCGAGGTTAGGCTTGGCACTTACTGAGTACCGCTGTGGTGTACTCATGCCCCTTCTGCGCATATTTTTCATGTGCAGATCCTGGTACCTCCACCCAGGCGTACTATCCCCGAGGCGGAGAGATCTAGCAGAGACTTTGAGGTACATCTGCTGCGTCCGCAGACTAGGAGTTTCTATCTTATTCCAGCTTTAGTATATGACTTTCCTTTCTTTCAATTGTTTAGACATTCTGGAGTTAGAGCAGTGTATTACATTTCTATTAGCCTATGTTTCCCGTGAGTTTCCGGGTTTTGGGATGTTGTTTTAAGATTTCGTGATGTTGGGTTGTATATGCCAAGTGGCACTTATATACAGTTTCACTTAGCTGCTTAGATTTTTAGTTATTTACTTCCGCTAGTTATTTGGTTTCCGCATTGTTAGGCTTACCTAGTCGTAGGGACTAGGTGCCGTCACGACATGTTCACGGAGGGTAACTGGGGTCGTGACAGCCTAGCTTTCAATAGTAGGTGCCATCACGACTCCCGAGGGTGAGAAACCCGGGTCGTGACAAGAAATAATAAAAAGATATAGAACAATACATCTGAATTTTTTTTGAATAAGATTGGTAAAGTATTCCAGAGCTATATTTTATTTTCATTTTGATTTCACTGTTAGGAAGATCTTAAGTAAAAAAATTAATTTTTTCCTCTCAACAAACATCTTTTTTTCTAAAAATAATTCTGCAACAAATTGACTTTATTTTGGTCAAGTTTCTCAAAACCTCAAGGAGTGGGCGAGAGAGACTCGCAAGGTCCCAATTAAAATAAAAATGCATAATTAGTCCATGAAATGTGGATCTCGGCCCATCTAATAGGTCTGTTGGGAAGAAAAAGATGAAGTGTTAAGAAAAATGAAATGAACTAAGAAAGAGAAAAAGAGAGGTGTATTTGCCTAAGAAATTACATCGAAGGAGAAGAAGTTTAATAAATGGGCCCACAATTTATGCATGTCATTAAATAAGAGCCTCGGACAAGTATTACATGGCATATGATACTCAAAGTAAAATTTCTCAAAAATTCAAAAATAGCCAGATTTATAAGTGGTCATTCAAGAAGAGTCACAGTTTAAAAAGTAATCGAAATTTAGCCACCTTTCATGTAAAGATAAATATGAACGAAAATACTGTTCAAAATCCGGAAAATACTCTAGCATAATATATTGGAATTCCAGCACAAGTATACTGGAACTCCAACATATTATAATAGAGTTCCAGCATAAGTATACTGGAACTCCAGCATAATATACTGAAGTTCCAGTATAATATACCGGTCCAACATAATATGTTAGAAGTTCATACACAGGTACTCCAATCTCCAGTATATTATGCTGGAACTTTTCGCGTGTTGGAGTTCCAACATAATATGCTGGAAGTTCATACACAAGTGCACCAATCTCCAGTATATTATGATGGACCGGTCCCTGTTACAGCAAAATAATAGCTATTTTTAATGACTTTGCAAACGCTAGCTATTTTTGAATGACCGGTCCAAAAACTGGCTAGCCCATGCTATTTCAACCTAAATACAAAATCTAAGCAAAAGTTATTGGACTTGTACTTTATATTCTATGTCCGCCCAGGATACATAGCATTGCATTATATTTATTAGGGCATCTCTCTTGCAAGAAAATGTGCTTAGGAAAATAAACTTTCCTAAATATGTTGATATACCGATCGTATATAAATACATACTTTAAAAAATGACACTATATAGCCGCTCTCAAAATAATAGGCGAAAAATGTATATTTTTTGTATATATATACATTCTTTACATTATATTAAAAAAGTATACAAATTTTATACACTTTTTTGGCTACCAAATATAAATAGTTTCTGGTTCGGGCTAAAAGTGATAATACCCCTAAATCCATATCTTCAATTTTATTGCACTTTCTGGTAAGGCATTAATCTTTAAGTATACTGTTGAAACTGTAACGACCCGACCGGTTGTTTTGAACTCTAGCACATCGTTCAACAGTCATAGGCTATGATCAGCTTCATTTCAGGTATTATGACTTGTACGCGTGGTCGGAATTGAGTTTCGGGAAGTTCAGAGTTGATTTGGAAAGAGAATTCTCATTTCGGAAGCTTAAAGTTGAAAGAATTAACTAGGATTGGAATTTTGAGTAAATGACCATGGAATTGGGATATGAAGGTTCCAGTAGGTTTGTATGATGATTTCAGACTTGGGCATATGCCCGGATCGGGTTTTGGATGACCCGTGAGCGTTTTGGCGCCTATTGTGGAAAGTAGCATTTTGAAAGAAATTTCATAAGTTTGGCTTGAAGTGCATTTCAGTATTATCGATGTCCGTTTGGGATTCCGAGTCTGGGAGCAACTCCATATGGTGATTCTGGAGTTGGGAGCGCGATCGGAAGTGAATTCGGAGGCCCGTATGTCATTTTGGCGCCATTTCTCTAAAGATAGAAATTTGAAGGTTTTTGAGAAGTTTGACCGGAAGTGGACTTTTTGATATTGGGGTCGGAATCCGATTCTGAAAGTTGTAGTGTGTCCGTAATGTCGAATATGACTTGTGTGCAAAATTTGAGGTCAATCGGGCGTGATTTGATAGGTTTAACCATCGAAAGTAGAAGTTGGAAGTTCTAAAGTTCATAAAGCTGGAATTCGAGGTTGATTCATGATTTTAACATTGTTTGATGTGATTTGAGGCCTCAAGCAAGTCCGTAATGTATTTTGGGACTGCTATGTGTGATTGGTCGGGGTTCCGGGAGCCTCACATGTGTTTCGGGTTGTATCGCGCTCTTATTTGATGTTTCAACGCCGTTTCTTTGGACATAAAGGGGTACCATATTAAGCAAATGAGATCCAAATTAAGTTTTTATTGAACCATTTATTACAACCCATATCCACATGTGTTAGTTCATGCCATATATTAGTTAACATAAATCCAAGAAGGAATTATCGTTGAGATGATAAGATGTCAATCCTATTGGTCTTAAGTGATACAAGAGTGTATAAGGGTAATTAACAAGTATTAGAAGTTAAACGAATCAAGGGTGTTGTAACTCGTATTTTCAGGTAATCTAGCGGTGCTTAATACACTCAAGAGGTCATTTAGTAAGCTATTTTAATCATATAATATCCGTATCATAAGTCTTGAAGTCAAACGAATTATGAAACAAAAGTCGACAAAAGTTGTCGCAACTTAGGTTCATAATTTTACTTAAACATTAGGTCAAATGTTTCTAATCTTTTCTCATAATTTACAAGGAATTATGGGGTGATCTACCAACCAAATTAAAGATCTATGAGTCTATTCTCCAATGCATTAAACCGTTCATCGATACGATCTCGGAGTAGAGAGATATTCGCGTTTTCGCGAGACTGCACCAAGCACCTCTCTATGGGGCCCACTAAGGCGGTTTAAGATATTTGGACCTATATAGGATGCCTCCAACCCATTTTAAGTCATTTCTTCTCACTATATTCAGACCTTAGAACCCTAGGAACATCCTCTTAAGGTTCTCTCAAGATTTAAGACCCAAAAAAGGGGCAAACAACACAAATCAAGTGTCGGGAATTCCGTGGTGCTAGTAAGTCTCTTGTTCTTCTTGTTGTTGCTAATTTTTGTGTCATTCCAGCTCGTGTGGGAGGTTGTTTTAAAGGGTTTATGTTCTGTAAATACTCCCTCATGTTCTTAATATCAATCCTAGGTGATTTCAATCCTTCTAAAGTGATTCTAGTGCCGAAAAACACTAATTGATCGCTAGTTTCGCTTTTTTGTTGTTGTGGCAGCATTGGAGGGATATTTCATGGAAATTTAAGGTCAAATTGGAGTTGTTCTTTCTGTATAAAGGTAAGGAACCTCTTACTCTATATGTATTTAAGATTATCCAAGTTGCGGCTAAGACATTGAAGCTAGAACTTGTGAAATATATATCGAAAGGCTTGGTAGTAATGTTATTATTTTGTGGACTGTTTTGAGTTGTTGTTGGGCTGCGTATTTAACTACTATCTTGTGGATTTTTGGAGGAGGAAGGGTGTGGAGAAACACCATATATATGTAGGGTTATGGGCTGATAGTTATTCATAACATTTCCAGGTTGTTTGACACGACTACGGTGGTCGTCGTATGTATGGAGTGATTAGGCTGTGTATGGACTATTTTGGGAGGCTCAATATGTTTATTATTGATGTTGTTTGGGCTATTTGGTGACTGTTTTGAATGGTGTGAGGTCATATATATAGGGGAGGTGCTGTCCGTTTCATCGTAAAATAGGTTGTGGTCGATACATAATAGTTATAACGCTTAAATGACAACGATAGTATCGTTTCTCTTATTGTAGACTAAGGAGTTTTGACAATTGCATAGCTTGAAATTGTGGCAGTATATACAAGGTATGTGAGGCTATCCCTTTCCTTCTTTTGCACGACTCCGATTGTACATAATGTAATGAACGAGCTTCCAAGATACTCTACTCTTAGAAGCTAGCAGTACTTACATTGTTTTCCCTCTTATGGAACGATTGATGTTAATGTTGCTTCTCTTATTCTTATGTTATCAATGTTGTTCGTACTTCCTATATCTTATAAGGTTCATAGTGAAGAGTTAGTCCTAATAACGTGTACAGAGGATACCGACCTTACGTCACTCCGAAAGGTTTAGAATGTGATTCCATGAGTCGAGCATGCATTATATATATGTATCTATTTTACTCTACCGAGCCACGCTATAGTTGGTCGGGTACGACACCTATTATTCAACCACTGATCAGTTGGGTTTTACCGAGCTCCACGTGGCCGGGTACGATTCCACCGAGCCTTATGATGGCCGGGTACGTTTTTTTACCGAGCCTATTATGGCCGGGTACGATATGATGATGATGATGCCCACAGAGGCGAATGTTTTAAGGGTTTATGTATTTATACATATGTATCATACATTTCATGTAAGTATCCCTCAGAGGTACTAAGATGTTACAGGTTGTATATTCTCTATCCTTGCTTACATTACTGATCGTATTTATGGTTCCCTGCCTTACATACTCAGTACTTTATTCGTACTGACGTCTTTTTATTTGTGGACGCTACATGTCGTGCTGCAGGTCCTGATAGATAGACAGGTGCAGCTCCCCCACCACAGTAGGCTGTCCAGTTCAACGGTGATTGGCGAGATCCTATCTCCGGACTTGGCTTGGTCTTCGTATGCATTTCTGTTATAGACATTATGGGTATGTCGGGGCCCTATTCCGGCTATGTTGCAGCACTTACGTTCCTTTAGAGGCTCATAGATAGGTGTCGACTCATGTATAGTTTGGTATGCCTTGTCGGCTAGTTTTTGTTGTATAGTCTTTCATAGTAGCGTGGTAGCTATACCTTATATGTAGTTTCTTGATTGTCTAGTCATCCCCTGCTTTGTCTGTTCATGCCATCATATTTTATTGCTGGTTGTCCATGATCCAGGTCTACCATTTATATTGATCTCGTCAGCCCTAAAAGATAATAATGAAGGTTAGATGAAATGTACGTTGGTGCTCGACAAGTGTGGTCGGGTGCTAGTCATGGCCCTCCAGTTTGGGTCGTGACAAACTTGGTATCAGAGCAAGTCTGTCCTAGGAGTTGTCTATGAGCCGTGTCTAGTAGAGTCTTGATTATGGATGTGTAGCGCGCCACATTTATAATCAGGAGGCTACATGACATCTAGGGTTGTTACCTTCTTCCTGAATCTAGATCGTGCGTAGAGTTGAGTCGTAAGTGTTCGTCTTTAATATTCACCTTGTTTTTTTCAGTGATGCCTTCGACTAGGAAGCAAACGATTAGTAGACGGCTTGATACAGCAGCGGGAGAGGGTACCAGTCAGGTGCCCCAAGTCAGAGCAGGACAAAGTGAGGCTCAGAGTGAGATGCCCTCTCATACCTCATCTACTCCATCTTCTCCAGAGGATATTAGAAGGAACCCAGCGCCTCCAGTTCCTCCGTCTGGCACTCCAGACCAGGCTATGCGGAGTGCTTTGCAGTTATTGACTAGCTTGGTAGCTGCTCAGGCTCAGAGGCAGAATACAGGTGCTGCTGAGAAACCAGTTAGTACAAGAGTTCGTGATTTTATTAATTTAGATCCTCCAGTGTTTACCGGATCAGACCCCAAGGAGGACCCACAGACTTTTATTGACCAGATTCATCGTACACTTCGGGTTATGCATGTTAGTGATACAGAGGCAGTAGAATTGGCTTCTTATCGGTTACAGGATTTAGCGGTTCTCTGGTATGATAGTTGAGAGAGATCCAGGGGTTCGAACGCTCCTCCAGCTATGTGGAAGGAATTTTCTGAGGCCTTTCTTCGTCACTACTTTCCAGTTGAGATACGGCGAGCTAGAGCTGATAAGTTCTTGAACCTTAGACAAGGTAATATGAGTGTGCGAGAGTACATTATGCAGTTTGATTCTTTGGAAAGGTATGCTCCCCATATGGTGGCCGAGATGAGTGATAGGGTGCATATGTTCGTGAATGGGTTGGGACCACATCTGATAAATGAGTGTACGACAGCCTCCTTGGTGGAGGGCATGGATATTTCCCGTATTCAAGCTTATGCCCAGACCCTAGAGGATCGTAAGCGCCAGCAGAGGGCAGTTAGGGAGCAGGATAAGGGCCAGCATAAGAGGACGAGATTTGCAGGGTATTTTGATGACTTCAGAGGCCGCATCAGGCCACAGTTTTCGAGGAGTTCGGCGCCACCTGTAGCTAGTGCTCCTCCACAGTTTCAGAGGCTTCGATATGATCGATCCTATTCTGGTCCAGGTCAGTGTTCGTGGGCATCTGGCTCACAACATCATAGGGATACTAGTCAGATGAGACCCCCAACACCACATTGTGATCAGTGCGGCAAGGCCCACTTTGGACTGTGTCGTCGAGGTTCTTATGCATGCTATTCGTGCGGACAGCCTGGCCATATGATGCGGGATTGTCCTAATAGAGGAGGTGATGGTATGGCACAACCGACTGGATCTATGTCTGGTTCTTCCTCATCAGTTTGACCTCCAGCACGGGGTTTTCAGCAGTTGACAGGTCGTGGTAGGGGTAGAGGTGCAGTGCCGAGTTCGAGTGGTGCTCAAAATTGAACCTATGCTCTAGTAGGTCGACAGGATCTCGAGTCGTCTCCAGATGTTGTTACAGGTATTATATCTGTGTTTTCTTATGATGTATATGCGCTGATTGATCCGGGATCTACATTATCATATGTTACACCCTTTGTGGCTAATAAGTTTGGCATTGAACCTGAATTGATAAGTAAACCCCTCGCGGTATCTACTCCGATAGGAGATTCTGTGATTGCTAGAAGGGTATATCGAGGTTGCACTGTGATGATTTGTAGTCGTCAAACCTCGGCAAATTTATTTGAGTTAGAAATGGTTGATTTTGATGTGATAATGGGAATGGACGGGTTGGCCTCATGCTATGCAAATGTTGACTGTTGTACGAAGATGGTTAGGTTCCAATTTCTGGGTGAACCCATCATTGAATGGAAAGGGAACATTGCTACACCAAAAGGTAGGTTTATTTCCTATCTTAAGGCAAGGAAAATGATCTCAAAAGGTTACATTTATCATCTCGTTCGCGTTAGGGATGCGGAGGCGAAACCGCCTACTTTATAATTAATCCCTATGGTCAACAAATTCCCAGATGTTTTCCCAGATGAACTCCCAGGCCTTCCTCCTGAAAGGGAGATTGAGTTTAGCATTGATGTGTTGCTTGACACTCAACCGATCTCTATTCCTCCATATAGAATGGCCCCGGCAGAGTTGCGAGAGTTGAAGGTGCAGTTGAAGGACTTGCTGGATAAGGGCTTTATTAGGCCTAGCACTTCACCTTGGGGTGCACCAGTCCTATTCGTGCGGAAGAAAGACGGGTCGTTACAGATGTGTATCGACTATCGACAGTTGAATAAGTCTACTATAAAGAACAAGTATCCACTTCCAAGAATTGATGACCTGTTTGACCAACTCCAGGGTGCCAAGTATTTCTCCAAGATTGATTTACATTCAGGGTATCATCAGGTGAGGGTTAGGGATAAGGATATTCCCAAGACGGCCTTCCGGACAAGATATGGGCACTTTGAGTTCTTGGTGATGTCGATCGGGCTAACAAATGCCCCAGCAGCTTTTATGGATCTCATGAATACTATATTCAGGCCCTATCTTGATGTGTTTGTGATTGTATTCATTGATGACATTCTAGTGTATTCTCATTTGGAGGCGGAACATGCGGGCCACTTGCGAATAGTATTACAGACGCTTCAGGATCGTAAGTTATATGCTAAGCTCTCCAAATGTGAATTCTGGCTGAACTCAGTAGCATTCCTTGGCCATGTGATATCTGATGAGGGTATTAGTGTCGACATTCAGAAGATCGATGCAGTAAAGAATTGGCCGAGACATACAACACCATCAGAAGTCCGCAGCTTCCTAGGACTAGCAGGATATTATAGGCGGTTTGTAGAAGGATTTTACTCTATATCATCATCATTGACTAAGTTAACACAGAAAGCTACCAAATTCCAGTGGTCTGACACTTGTGAACGTAGTTTTCAGGAGCTGAAGAATCGATTGACATCTGCACCAGTGCTCACTCTTCCTGAAGGAACAGAAGGTTATGTGGTATATTGTGATGCCTCAGGTATAGGTTTGGGGTGCGTATTGATGCAGCGTGGGAATGTGATTGCTTATGCATCAAGACAATTGAAGAAGCATGAAAAGAATTATCCAACCCATGATTTGGAATTGGCTGCAGTAATATATGCTTTGAAGATATGGCGGCACTACTTATACGGCGTCCATGTTGACATCTACACAGATCACAAGAGTTTACAATACATCTTCAAGCAGAAAGAGTTGAATTTGAGGCAGCGTAGGTGGCTTGAATTATTGAAAGACTACGACGTCGAGATATTGTATCATCCCGGTAAAGCCAATGTTGTGGAAGACGCTCTCAGCCGTAAATCAATGGGAAGCTTAGTACATATTGAGGCAGGTAGATGGGGGTTGATTAAAGAGCTTCATCAGCTAGCCAATATGAGAATCAGATTGTTAGACTCTGATGACGGATGTGTTACTGTACAGGATACATCAGAATCATCTTTGGTAGCCGAGGTAAAAGCACGACAATATGAAGATCCTATCTTCGTACGATTAAGAGAAAGCATTCAACAGTGTAAAAGTATGGCTTTTGGGATCGGAAAAGACGGGGCACTGAGATACCAAAGTCGATTGTGTGTGCCTAATGTGGCAGGGTTGCGAGAGAAGATTATGAATGAGATTCATCAATCCCGATATTCCATTCATCCCGGTTTGACAAAGATGTATCATGATGTCAAGGAGCAGTATTGGTGGGATAATATGAAGAAGTCTATTGCAGAATTTGTAGCCCAGTGTCCCAATTGTCAACAAGTAAAGATAGAACATCAGAAACCCAGTGGATTGCTTCAAAATATAGAGATTCCGACCTGGAAGTGGGAGGTGATTAAAATGGACTTCATTATTGGATTACCTCGCTCTTATCATAAGTTTGACTCCATTTGGGTGATAATTGATCGACTTACAAAATGTGCCCATTTTCTGCCAGTGAAGACAACTTACACGGCTGAAGATTATGCGAAGTTGTATATCAAGGAGATTGTTAGGCTTCATGGTGTGCCCGTATCTATTATATCAGACCGAGGAGCTCAATTTACAGCTAACTTTTGGAGGTCTTTCCAGAAGGGTTTAGGCACACAAGTAAATCTCAGCACTGCATTTCATCCGCAGACTGACGGACAGGCTGAACGAACCATTCAGACACTGGAAGATATGCTACGAGCATGTGTTCTAGATTTTAAGGGGAATTTGGATGATCATCTTCCACTCATAGAATTCGCCTATAATAATAGCTATCATTCCAGTATTAAAATGGCCCCATATGAGGCACTATACGGGAGGAGATGTAGATCACTAGTTGGATGGTTCGAAGTCGGTGAAACAGAATTATATGGGCCATATTTGATTCACCAAGCTATTGAGAAGGTGAAAATGATACATGAGCGATTGAGGACGGCACAAAGTAGGCAAAAATCTTATTCTGATGTCCGACGTCGTGATCTAGAGTTTGAGGTTGGTGATTGGGTTTTCCTGAGGATCTCACCAATGAAGGGTATTATGCGTTTTGGGAAGAAAGGTAAGCTGAGTCCAAGGTATATCGGGCCGTATAAAATTCTTCGACGAATTGGACAGGTTGCTTATGAGTTAGAATTGCCATCCGAATTGGAATTTGTCCACCCGGTATTCCATGTATCTATGTTGAGAAAATGTATTGGAGACCCTTCTCGAGTCATCCCTATCAAAGATGTACAAGTTACAGAGGACCTATCATATGAAGAAGTGCCAGTGGCGATATTAGATCGGCAAGTCCGCAAGCTGAGAACAAAAGATGTAGCTTCCATCAAAGTATTGTGGAGGAACAAAAATATGGAAGAAATGACATGGGAAGCAGAAGAGGAGATGAAGTCTAAATACCCTTACTTATTCCAGAATGAAGATAACAAGGATGCTGGTGGAAGATAGGATACATTGGAAGGTGAAACGGCTCTACGAGGTAAGCAATAATTTGAGAATACTCCTCCTTAATACAAAATGGTGATATGTAGATAATGTAAATACGCATAATGCCTTGTGTAGCCTTGTGAAGCCATATGTTGGGCTTAATTACTTGCAAGTTTTTCTAGTGACCAATTTATAGGGAAAAATTAATTGGATATTTCCATTGGAATCCACGATGATTTAAACTCCCCATAAACCCTTACAATCCAAATTAAGTTTTTATTGAACCATTTATTACAACCCATATCCACATGTGTTAGTTCATGCCATATATTAGTTAACATAAATCCAAGAAGGAATTATCGTTGAGATGATAAGATGTCAATCCTATTGGTCTTAAGTGATACAAGAGTGTATAAGGGTAATTAACAAGTATTAGAAGTTAAACGAATCAAGGATGTTGTAACTCGTATTTTCAGGTAATCTAGCGGTGCTTAATACACTCAAGAGGTCATTTATTAAGCTATTTTAATCATATAATATCTGTATCATAAGTCTTGAAGTCAAACGAGTTATGAAACAAAAGTCGACAAAAGTTGTCGCAACTTAGGTTCATAATTTTACTTAAACATTAGGTCAAATGATTCTAATCTTTTCTCATAATTTACAAGGAATTACGGGGTGATCTACCAACCAAATTAAAGATCTATGAGTTTAGTCTCCAACACATTAAACCGTTCATCGATACGATCTCGGAGTACAGAGATATTCGCGTTTTCGCGAGATTGCGCCAAGCACCTCTCTATGGGGCCCACTAAGGCGGTTTAAGATATTTGGACCTATATAGGATGCCTCCAACCCGTTTTAAGTCATTTCTTCTCACTATTTTCAGACCTTAGAACCCTAGGAACATCCTCTCAAGGTTCTCTCAAGATTCAAGACCCAAAAAAGGGGCAAACAACACAAATCAAGTGTCGGGAATTCCGTGGTGCTAGTAAGTCTCTTGTTCTTCTTGTTGTTGCTCATTTTTGTGTCGTTCCAGATCGTGTGGGAGGTTGTTTTAAAGGGTTTATGTTCTGTAAATACGCCCTCATGTTCTTAATATCAATCCTAGGTGATTTCAATCCTTCTAAAGTGATTCTAGTGCCGAAAAACACTAATTGATCGCTAGTTTTGCTTTTTTGTTGTTGTGGCAACATTGGAGGGATATTTCATGGAAATTGAAGGTCAAATTGGAGTTGTTCTTTCTGTATAAAGTTAAGGAACCTCTTACTCTATATGTATTTAAGATTATCCATGTTTTGGCTAAGACATTGAAGCTAGAACTTGTAAAATATATATTGAAAGGCTTGGTAGTAATGTTATTATTTTGTGGACTGTTTTGAGTTGTTGTTGGGCTGCGTATTTAACTACTATATTGTGGAGTTTTGGAGGAGGAAGGGTGTAGAGAAACACCATATATATGTAGGGTTATGGGCTGATAGTTATTCGTAACATTTCCAGGTTGTTTGACACGGACTACGGTGGTCGTCGTATGTATGGAGTGATTAGGCTGTGTATGGACTATTTTGGGAGGCTCAATATGTTTATTATTGATGTTGTTTGGGCTATTTGGTGACTGTTTTGAATGGTGTGAGGTCATATATATAGGGGAGGTGCTGTCCGTTTCATCGTAAAATAGGTTGTGGTCGATACATAATAGTTATAACGCTTAAATGATAACGATAGTATCGTTTCTCTTATTGTAGACTAAGGAGTTTTGACAATTGCATAGCTTGAAATTGTGGCAGTATATACAAGGTATGCGAGGCTATCCCTTTCCTTCTTTTGCACGACTCCGATTGTACATAATATAATGAACGAGCTTCCAAGATACTCTACTCTTAGAAGCTAGCAGTACTTACATTGTTTTCCCTCTTATGGAACGATTGATGTTAATGTTGCTTCTCTTATTCTTATGTTATCAATGTTGTTCGTACTTCCTAAATCTTATAAGGTTCATAGTGAAGAGTTAGTCCTAATAACGTGTACAGAGGATACCGACCTTACGTCACTCCGAAAGGTTTAGAATGTGATTCCATGAGTCGAGCATGCATTATATATATGTATCTATTTTACTCTACTGAGCCACGCTATAGTTGGCCGGGTACGGCACCTATTATGCAACCACTGATCAGTTGGGTTTTACCGAGCTCCACGTGGCCGGGTACGATTCCACCGAGCCTTATGATGGCCGGGTACGTTTTTTTACCAAGCCTATTATGGCCGAGTACGATATGATGATGATGATGCCCATAAAGGCGAATGTTTTAAGGGTTTATGTATTTATACATATGTATCATACATTTCATGTAAGTATCTCTCAGAGGTACTAAGATGTTACAGGTTGTATATTCTCTATCCTTGCTTACATTACTGATCGTATTTATGGTTCCCTTCCTTACATACTCAGTACTTTATTCGTACTGACGTCCTTTTATTTGTGGACGCTGCATGTCGTGCTGCAGGTCCTGATAGACAGGCAGGTGCAGCTCCCCCACCACAGTACGCTATCCAGTTCAACGGTGATTGGCGAGATCCCTTCTCCGGACTTGCCTTGGTCTTCGTATGCATTTCTATTATAGACATTATGGGTATGTCGGGGCCCTGTTCCGGCTATGTTGCAGCACTTACGTTCCTTTAGAGGCTCATAGACAGGTGTCGACTCATGTATAGTTTGGTATGCCTTGTCGGCTAGTTTTTGTTGTATAGTCTTTCATAGTAGCGTGGTAGCTCATACCTTATATGTAGTTTCTTGATTGTCTAGTCATCCTCTGCTTTGTATGTTCATGCTGTCATATTTTATTGCTGGTTGTCCATGATCCAGGTCTACCATTTATATTGATCTCGTCAGCCCTAAAAGATAATAATGAAGGTTAGATGAAATGTACGTTGGTGCTCGACAAGTGTGGTCGGGTGCTAGTCATGGCCCTCCAGTTTGGGTCGTGACAATCGTAATTTCGGAGCCATAGCAAAAAGAATCGTTGAATTTGGATATCGTTTGAGGGTGTTATGCTCATTTCCGTGTCGAGAAAGTGTTGGTTGCTGTCATATTTCTGCAGAAGCAGGACCACAGAAGCGGAAATTTTCCGCTGAAATGGAAATTTTTCCGCAGAAGCGGAAAATGCTGGAGGCAGAGAGGTTTCTTTAAAATTCGAAGTTTGGCTCATTTTCACTTCATTTCTTCCATGGGAGCCGATTTTGGAGCAACTTTGGAGTGCCATTTTCATCACCAAGCATGAGGTAAGTGATTTCTACTAGTTTTGAGTATATACAAGGTTTATATATGGATTTAGACTTGGAAAATTGTAGAAAACTTGGGGTTTGAGGGGAGACCTAGAAAATTAGTATTCTTGGAATTTGACCACGATTTTGGGTATGGAATTTAGAGAAAATTATATATTTGAGTTTGTGAGGCTATGAGTAAACTTTATCTTCGAAAAATTTCGGATTCCGTGCACGTGGGCCCGAGGACATTTTTGTCAACTTTTCGATCGGGGTTAGGAATTGTTATAAATTGGATTATAATGATTACCTTAGCATATATTAATGGGTTTATATAATTATTGGCTAGTTTTGGATTGTTGTGCATCGATTCGAGTCTTCGGAAGGGCGTGGAACGCCGGTTATGGATCTTCGGAGCGAGGTGAGTCTCCTTTCTAACCTTGTATGAGGGAATTGTCCCCATAGGTGAGTTAATTGGTTATGTGCTCCTATTTGTGGGGGCTACATACGCACGAGGTGACGAGAGTCCGTGCGTAGCTACTATTATGCTATTGTCCGGGTAGTCTAGGACCCAAATGCATGCTATACTTGTATAAATTGTAAACTTATTGACATCTTGAATTTCTTAAATCACGTTGAATTAGTAAATGAATTTCAAAAAGGATTAAACTTCATTTTCTTAAATTGTTAAAAGAGAATTGGCTTTTATTTGGATAAATATTCCCGATAAATTCTTAATTGGCAATTTGAACATGTATTTCTATATATACCTGCGTCGCATAAGTGATTTGCGAGCAAGGTATATGTTTATTTTTTTTGTTGACCATGTCGCAGAATAGTTCGCGAGCGGGGTAATAGATGCATCTATGGTTCGAGCCGTTCGACCCTCGGTAGTACACAATTTACATCTCTGTTGGATCGGGCCGTACGTTCCTCGGTGTTACTTGCGCATGCTTGTATTGCCTGCCTTGATACTTATTGAATTTGTTGCTGCCTCTTCCCGGTTTAAGAATATTTGTATAATTGATGAAAAGGAATAGTTTCCTTTAAAAGAAAGAATTGTTTATTCGCTTTAACCCATTGAATTATAATCATGTTTATAAAAATCCACGGTTTAATATATTATGGATAAATCTTTATTGGACCATTAGTAAATGTCGAAGTCGACCATCTCGTCTCTACTTCTTCGAGATTAAATGGGATACTCATTGGGTACACGTTGTTTTCATACTCATACTACACTTCTGTGCATTTTTGTTGCATAGGCATATGTATCTCTAATGGCTTACTAGGCGCAGCAACATGGTTGACACGAAGACTAGGTGGGATGTATTTCCTTGAGTCGACCCGCAACTAGTATAGTTTCTCTCAGGATTTTATTTATTTTCTGTCCAATTGTATTCCGGACAGCTGTGATACTGTATACATTTTTTCTTAGAAATTGCTCATGCACTTGTGACACCGGGTTCTGGGAGGATTTTTTTTTGGATTATTAAATGATAAGTTTTATTAAAGATTTCGTGGTTATTTCTGTAAATTTTATTATTTAATGTATAAAGAAAAAATGATTTCCGCAAATACTAAAATTGGAGGTTAATTATGCATTCTTGGTTGGCTTGCCTGACAGCGGTGTCCGGCGCCACCACGACCCTTAGTGGATTTTGGGTCATGACAACATGGTATCAGAGCACTAGGTTCCCGTAGGTCTAACGAGTCATGAGCAAGTCTAGTAGAGTCTCGCGGATCGGTACAGAGACGTCTGTACTTATCTTCGGGAGGCTACAGGGCTGTTAGGAGTACTTCCCTTCTTGATTCCTTATCGTGCGATTTGATTCTTGTGAGGCTTATGCCTTTGTTTCATTCCTACTCAATCTCATGCAACGCGAAGCGCTTGTTATAAATCGAGAGTTGAAGAATTGTAATGGCACTACGAGTGTGGTGCGGGTGTTTCTCCCTGCGGGGTTATTGAGCTATTATCATCGCTTTATGGAAGGATATTCTATTGTTTCGGCTCTGTAGCGGTACTTCTGAGAGCTTTGAGATTAGGCACAAGTTGCCATGATGCTTATGAACAACTGTCGCACAGTATTGCTATGATGGTAGGATGTTTGCCTACGTGTCGAGGCAGTGAATGACTTGAAGGGAGGTTTACTCAGTGCATGATATAGAGATTTGGTATTTCATTCCCGGAAAGAGGAAGACAATCGGGCTGAGAATGTTCAGGTTTGGGTTGATGGGGTAACAAAACTCGGCATTTGCGAGCATGGTGGAAGTTTTCTTCTATGATGAGGTGTTGTTGTCCTTATTGAATGTACTAGATTCTCCGGTGTTATGATCTTCTACAATTCGCCTTTGGATCAGGATATTGTAGGTCAGTATTGAAGAAACAACTGTTAGATGTCGCAAGGAAATGTGGTTCAGGGTTAAATCGACATTTATAATATTGGCAACTCGAGAGAGATGATCTCCGGCAAAATTTAGAGTTAGTAGCGATTTGTGGATTCAAGTGCTACGAATATAGATTTTATTAAGGCAACAACTGAGTAGCAAAGGATGAGGAAAGATGTGTGGAAAGTGTCAGACAGTGGCTAAAATTCCTAGAAGGCCAGGTGTATGAAGCAAAGGTCAAGTAGTTGATTAAAGAAGTGAGTTTGCCCAAAGTGGGAGAGTGGAGAATGTTGCATATGGGCTTGGTGGTAGGATGATTACTCACCTTAAGGAGAGTTTGGAATGATTTGGGATTTTAGTGGCTGGCAAATGAAGTCTACGGGTTTAACTGGAAGTATGGGCTAATATGCAGAAATAGGTCGGTTGTGCGAATGTGGTGGATGATTCAGAGTATAAAAAAGGGGTTTTACAGAAAGAATTCGAGAATTTAGGCGGTTGATTGCGCAAGATTATGTCAATAAGAGATAAGAAATACCGGTGAGTTCCAGAGTTGTGTAATAGTGGCTTCAAGATAAGTAGGAGAGTCCCACCGCCTATGATTGGGTTGCATGGTTAACCACTTGCAAGGTTTTCTAGTTGTTAGCATATTTCTGGTTTATTTCGGCTACGTGAAAAGGACATAAATGGTTATTTGAGCAAAGGAATTATTAAAGGGTGATATGGTTGGCCTTATTGGCTTATGTTCAGGCTTGGGAAAGGATGCAAGATTTATGCCTTGTATAGATGCAGGTTTCAAAGGAAGTGATTTCCGTCGGGTGCCTCGATGAGGGGGTATTCATGTGTTGTAAGATTCATGGACTTGTTTAAATTTGGGGCCAAGTCAGAGCGGGCGGCTCTCAGCAACGGTCCTAGTGGATTCCAGGGGTAGAGTGTAGTGCCTAATGATGTCGAGATATAAGTACAGTTAAGAATCAAGCTTTTGCAACAGCTTATGAGTGGATGCCCAGAATGTTCTATGATGTTTTGACTTGCAGTGTAGCACATGAGAGGGAAATGAGAAAGGACTTCGGATTCGTAGAAGGATTAGTAGAATGGGCATATCAGTTGAGGGTGCGAATGTGCGCACAAGGAAGGTGTGAAATGGTTCATGGGATTTGAAACAACATGGTCTCGCGATTCAAGGTCACTCGGGGTCAGTGCAGATGGAACGTGTTATGTGTTGAATGGAGTTATTATTATTTCTAAGGTAATCAGGGTAAATCAAAGGAAGATATGTTGGTTAACCACAGTTGAGTTGGCATATTAGTGGTAGAGATCAGTTCCTTCAGCGTGATCAAGTTATGCATGTGATTCGTGGCGGTACGTGTGAGGCTTGTCGGCCACCGTAATTGATGTTATTCAGAATCATTCTACTGTTATGGCTAGTTATGTGGAAGCGGATTCCAGAAGGGCTATGGTGTCTTAGACCACTACTTCGATGTTTGCATATTTTACGGTTATAAGAATTTACTGTGTGTTGCTATGTTTCTCCTAAAGTGAGTCCAGTGAAAAGCTTTTATTGGCAGGTTGGGTGCAGTGAGTGGTATGGAATTTGAAGTGAGGATCAAGGTTGCAGTACGGTTCTTACTCTGATGTCACGAGATCGGATGAGCATGAAAATAGTTTCGATGTTTAAAGAAAGTTGGTATTGTCATCAGTGTTACTTGGGATCGATATTTTGTGAAAAAGGCTTTGCATCCTGGTTAGGGATTCATGATTGCTTTTCAGCATTAGTGCGGCCGATGGTTTGGATGTGCGGACCTGTTATTTGTTTCGGAAGGTTGTGGGAGCGGGTCCCACAGGAAGATCATATAAGTGTGACATGTAGCCACTCAATTGATCAAAGATTTAAACCAAGTATGAGGATTGTGGTAATATCATTAATTTGAGAATTCATGCCTGGAGGGCACTCTATTTATTGGGTTATGGACTGTGGAGGTTTGCTCTGGTTACGATGGTTGTACTTATGTGTTATGAGAAAAAGGGAGTTATTATGGACCTTTGAAAGGTTATTAGCCTAGTTGGTGCAGTTAGAAATCAGCTTGATATAAGTGGATGGATTTAAATGTGAACAGGGGCTTTATATCAGGCCAGATGTGTTCATCTCAGCAATGCGCTCCTTATGGAAGAGAGTTGGGATGTTATTTCGTTGTCAGCTATTTCATGTAATGATGTATTGCATCATGCGAGTTGTGAGACGCCTTGGTGAATTTCTTATGTATTGAGGTTCCGCATAGAGATGAGTTTATATGAGCAGGATGGCTCTTGAGATTCAGATCGTATATTGCACCTCAGTTGTGCTCGAGTTTGTGGGTTATAGCATTATATGTCTCCCCACGGAATGGTATTATACAATTAGCGTGTTTATGACCGATATTCGGTATTTTGTTGTAATGAGCAATTTAGCTCGATGTACATCTCCTTAAGTGAGTTACATGTGTGGATCGGGTGGCACACTGCCATGGGTATGTTATTTGGATCGGGTGGCATGCCACCATGGTTACGTTGCTCGGATCGGGTTGCGCGCCGCAACAGTGTGATATTCAGTACAGTTCCCCATATCTGTTTATTATGTTCTGTTCCCTACTTTCTGAAGGAAGCTAATATTAGCTGTGCACCCGCGTCGCATGTATGATTCGCGAGCGGGGTAATTGAAATTCCTTTTCAGAGTTCTTTTTCCTTTTTGTATCGCATTCTAATTGGTAGCCTATTGGCACATTGTGGCATCATATGAGACTTTTGGTCATGTCGGGGTGGCTTATTGCCTAAGCAGTTCGTACTGGGTGAGACGAGATCGTTGGATTTAGGATCAGTGCAATCTGATTATATGGAGTATATTAAGGAGCTAAGATCATTATTTGGTTCAGAATGAGGTAATGTTTCTTGTCAGAATTATAAACTCAATGATTGGTTGACTCGGCAGTTGATTATGAATTTCTGCACATCTCTTCCGTCGTAGCGGTCTTGTAAGAGTTAGAGTAAGACCTGTGTATGTCATGGGGTGCAATGGGAGCATCAAATTCGTGGAATTTCGACTAAGTTTATCAGAAAATGTTATTATAGTCCGGTGAGTAAAGTGATGCAAGATGTGAATTCAGCAAGGTTATGCAGTCATATTGGGTACCGCGTGTAGTGATTGATATGGTAATCGTATGTTGGAAACAGGTCGGGCATAGAGTTTCGGATGTTGGAATTGGGCTCTAAGGCTTATTTGCTTGAATAAAAAGGGAATATCTTCAGAATTGATTGAGTTGATGTGCTCAACAAAGTTGTGGTAGAATGGGAAGGTGCATGAGAAGTTAAACAGTGATTTCAGACTACTCCAGCGTAGTTCTCAGCACGTTTGAGGACGAACGTATGTTTAAGTGGGAGAGAATGTAACAACCCAACCGGTCGTTTTTAACTCTAGCACATCGTTCAACAGTTAGAGGCCATGAGCAGCTTCATTTAAGGTATTATGACTTGTACGCATGGTCGGAATTGAGTTTCGGGAAGTTCAGAGTTGATTTGGAAAGAGAATTCTCATTTCGAAAGCTTAAAGTTGAAAGAATTAACTAGGATTGGAATTTTGAGTAAACGACCTCAGAATCGGAATCTAAAGGTTCCAGCAGGTTTGTATGATGATTTTGGACTTGGGCGTATGCCCGGATTGGGCTTTGGATGACCAGTGAGCGTTTTGGCGCCTATTGTGGAAAGTAGCATTTTTGAAAGAAATTTCATAAGTTTGGCTTGAAGTGCATTTTAGTGTTATCGCTGTCCATTTGGGATTCCGAGTCTAGGAGCAGCTCCTTATGGTTATTCTCGAGTTGGGAGCGCGATCGGAAGTGAATTCGGAGGTCCATAGGTCATTTTGGAGCCATTTCGCTAGAGATAGAAATTTAAAGGTTTTTGAGAAGTTTGACCGGAAGTGGACTATTTGATATCAGGATCGGAATCCGATTCCGAAAGTTGGAGTAGGTCCGTAATGTCGAATATGACTTGTGTGCAAAATTTGAGGTCAGTCGGGCGTGATTTGATAGGTTTAAGCATCGAAAGTAGAAATTGGAAGTTCTAAAGTTCATAAAGCTTGGATTGGAGGTTGATTCATGATTTTAGCATTGTTTGATGTGATTTGAGGCCTCGATCAAGTCCGTAATGTGTTTTGGAACTGGTTGGTGTGATTGGTCGGGGTCCCAGGGGCCTCGGGTATGTTTCGGGTTGTATCGCGCTCTTATTTGATGTTTCAACGTCGTTTCTTTGGACATAAAGGGGTGCCATATTAAGCAAATGAGCTCCAAATTAAGTTTTTATTGAACCATTAGATCCATATCGTAATTTCAGAGCCATAGCAAAAAGAATCGTCAAATTTGGACATCGTATGAGGGTGTTATGCTCATTTTCGTGTCGAGAAAGTGCTGGTTGTTGTCATAACCGCAGAAGCGGGACTGCAAAAGCGGAAATTTTCCGCAGAAGTGGAAATTTTTCCGTAGAAGCGGAAAATGCTAGAGGCAGAGAGGTTTCTTTAAAAATCGAAGCTTGGCTCATTTTCACTTCATTTCTTCTCTGGGAGACGATTTTGGAGCAACTTTGGAGTGCCATTTTCATCACCAAGCATGAGGTAAGTGATTTCTACTAGTTTTGAGTATATACAAGGTTTATATATGGATTTAGACTTGGAAACTTGTAGAAACCTTGGGGTTTGAGGGGAGACCTAGAAAATTAGTATTCTTGGAATTTGACCACGATTTTGGGTATGGAATTTACAGAAAATAATATATTTGAGTTCGTGAGGCTATGGGTAAACTTTATCTTCGAAAAATTTCGGATTCCGGGAACGTGGGCCCGAGGGCATTTTTGTCAACTTTTTGATCGGGGTTAGGAATTATTATAAATTGGATTATAATGAGTACCTTAGCATATATTAATGGGTTTATATAATTATTGGCTAGTTTTGGAGCATTGTGCATTGATTCGAGTCTTCGGAAGGACGTGGAATGCCGGTTATGAATCTTCGGAGCGAGGTGAGTCTCCTTTCTAATCTTGTAAGAGGGAATTGTCCCCATAGGTGAGTTAATTGGTTATGTGCTCATATTTATGGGGGCTACGTACGCACAAGATGACGAGAGTCCGTGCGTAGCTACTATTATGCTATTGTCCGGGTAGTCTTGGACCCAAAGGCATGCTATACTCGGATAAAGTGTAAACTTATTGACAGCTTGAATTGCTTAAATCACGTTGAATTAGTAAATGAATTTCAAAAAGGATTAAACTTCATTTTCTTAAATTGTTAAAAGAGAATTGGCTTTTATTTGGATAAATATTCCCGATAAATTCTTAATTGGCTATTTGAACATGTATTTCTATGTATACCTGTGTCGGATGTGTGATTCGTGAGAAGTGTATTTGTTTATTTTTTTTTGTTGACCGCGTCGCAGGATAGTTCGTGAGCGGAGTAATAGATGCATCTATAGTTCAAGTCGTTTGACCGTCGGCAGTGCACAATTTACATTTCTGTTGGATCGGGCCGTACGTCCCTCGGTGTTATTTGCGCATGCTTGTATTTCCTGCCTTGATACTTATTGAATTTGTTGTCGCCTTCCCGGTTTAAGAATATTTGTATAATTGATGAAAAGGAATAATTTCCTATAAAAGAAATAATTGTTTATTCTCTCTAACCATGGAATTATAATCATGTTTATAAAAATGCACGGTTTAATATATTATGGATAAATCTTTATTGAACCATTAGTAAGTGTCGAAGTCGACCATATCGTCTCTACTTCTTCGAGATTAGACGGGATACTCATTGGGTACACGTTTTCGTACTCATACTACACTTCTGTGCATTTTTATTGCACATGCATATGTATCTCTAATGGCTTACTGGGCGCAACAACATGGTGACACGAAGACTAGGTAGGCTGTATTTCCTCGAGGCGACCCGCAGCTAGTATAGTTTCTCTCAGGATTTTATTTATTTTTTGTCCAATTATATTCTGGACAGCTGTGGTACTGTATACATTATTTCTTAAAAATTGCTCAGTATTTTTTTTTTAAGTTCACTAGGCAATTGCCTAGGGTTAGTTTTATATATAATCATTAAAAATACGAAATACAACGTCATGATATCCTACGAACTGATTGAAATATAGTTTGAACTTAACAAATATCCTATTATCAAAATTGAGTGATGCACTCAACATTGATATCACATTAATGCTATTAAACTTTGTAATATAATTCAACATCCCCGAATGTGCATTTGAAAGGCATAATGCAACGTTCCTTCTATTAATTGCGTGCACTCCATTTGCAAGTGTCATTTTGTATCCTCCGATGTACTTTTGTATGTCATTTGCGTTCCTCCATGTTTTAATACGTTTCCAGCATACGTTCTTGAGGTTCCACATGCTGTTGGGAAACCAGTGCACAACATTAAGCTTGCACGCCATTTGATTTGTGGTCGACATCTGTTCTTGAAGCAGCAGACATCTGCTTCGTTCTTGTTGCATGACAGTGCTGAAGTCGAAGAGTGAAGATCCCTTTGCTCAACAACATGTGTTGTCTGCCATGCCTTTCACATTAAACCATGTGTGCACATTAAAATATTCAGAATTGCATGCTCTTTGTCCCTTGGCATTTTCAGTTGCTGTGTTTAATTACCTTCGCGTGTGCATTAATGTTGTTAATGTCGATCTTCTGTAGCCATATGCTTGTTGTTCTTGCTGTAAATTCCACTCCAAAAAGTGTACGTCTCTCTCACAAATTCAGCATAATATTATAATCTCTCCCACATGTTGATCTCGTGAAGTTTGACAAACATTATCGTGCATGGCAGCTGCACCTTCTTTCCCCTTGCGCGTTCCTATTTCTTTTTCCATTGAGCAGATTAAAGGAGACAGCTTTGTGTTGGAAAGCACGTGAGCTCCACCTACAGCTGCATCATAAAGAAATATATCCCATAGTACCTTCTTCCTAGAGTATTGCATGCTTTTATGTATCCTAGATAAATTTCCATGTGCATTCACTTTTTCATTTGATTCCTTTGCTCATCAGCATGTGTTGTCTGCCAGGCCTTCCCCATTAAACCTTGTTTGCATATTAAAAGATTATTTAATCCGAAAGTGGATTGAAGCATGCTAAATAAAACACATTGGCCTTTGTTGCCTGCTTTACTCGAAAAAATATTTGCTGCACATGCTAGTTGTGTTTCCAATGCCATTTACTTCATGTTGTGCTCGAAATGAGTAGGAATCATTTTTATATTCCAATATCCTACTTGTAACTGAACCATGCGTGTGATATTAAACACTTCTGCTCCATGCTGGTTGTATATCCAATGAACTGAAAGCACGCTTTCACCCCATGCTAGTTGGGTTGCCAATGCCATTAGTCTCTGTTGTTGTGCTCGCTTATTTATCTGTGTTTGTTCCTTAGTATCAATTATCTCGAAAGTTGCCTCATGGAGTGCCTTAAGCATCTTAGTGTCACCTGCAGTAGATAAAAGATAGTTAGAAATACCAACCATTATATCCTCCTCCCTTAGGATTTGAATATATTGGTCAGTTAAGTTGACATGCCTCCTGCTCTTCCTTTTCTCTTTGCTTCCTATCTCCTGTTCACCTTCACCCTTAGATTTGGACATTGCAACTTATCTTCATTAACCAACCTCCTTCCCTGTGCATCTAGATGCCAGAATTGTTGGCATTCTATTTCTCCATGATCTAAAGCAAAATTAGCCAAGTGATCTGCCAGCTTGTTGCCCTCCCTATGAATATGAGTAACTGTGTAATTGCCCCCATTCATTAGTTGCATCATTTCCTCTACTTGCTCATATATGATCCATGGTGGTTTCCAGATCCCATCCATTATCTTTTTTAATAACATTGAGTCAGTTTGAAGCCATACATGAGAGTATTGTTTAAATCTGCAGAACCTTAGTGCTTCTACCATGGCCTTCGCTTCAGCTATTGTGTTTATTGTCTCCTCAATCTCTTTCCCTACTGACTTGACTATGTCACCATTTTCATTTCTTATACAAAAACCTATTGAGCTCCTGCCTGGATTTCCCCTCAATGCACCATCCGTATTAACTTTTAGCCATCCTGCACTTGGAAATTCCCACATGACTTTTGTAACCTTAAGTTTATGAGTGGAATTTTCCATCACAGCTAATAGATCTTGCCATTTGTGAGGTACCATGATCATCCCAGGCTTTCTCACTTTCACCAAAGCCTGAAGATTTGATGAAACTTGATAAATCACCCTGCTTGTTGTCACTCCATCACCATACTTCATACTATTTCTTCTTTTCCAAAGTTCCCAGACTATGCATGAGGGGAGTGCTTGCATTATTGGTTTTAGCCTTAAGCACACATTTGCAGTCCAACATTTTGTGATTGCTTGGTGCATTGTAAGTCCCTCCACATCTATTCCTGCCCTCGATAGAAAATACTTCCAAGTTGTCTTTGCAGTTTCTGATTTAAAAAACAAGTGTTGAAGAGATTCCTCATCAGGCTGTATACAACACCAACATTTTGATGGCATGCAGTAGCCTATCCTTTTCAAGAAATCATCTAAAGGTAGCTTTGCTTTCCACACTTTCCACATGAAAAATGATATTTTAAAAGGCAGTCCCTTTACCCAAATCATTCTATAAGCTGTTCTTGGTTCGTCTCTTCTTCTCGTATACTCCCATGCTGACTTAACACTGAAATATCCTCTTGTTTCCAGCATTAAACAAGGCCTGTCAAGAACCTGCATCGGTGAAGGTGGTTTGATTTTCTCCATAATGTGTACTGCTAAGTCTTCAGGAAGTATTTCATATAGCCTGTCCACATCCCACTCACCATCTAAGGTAACATCATTTACATTATGTACATTTTCATCAATGCCAAAGTCCTGAGGAACTAAAAAATATAGTGCCCCAAGACCTGTCCAATTTTCATACCAAAATAGTGAGGATCCCATTTTTGTCTGCCAAAGGATTTGATGTTCAATCAGATCACTGCATTCCAACATTTTTCTCCAGATGTGAGACCCCCTTTTCCACGGAACAATTACAGGATTTAATTTTTTACAGTATTTCTGACATATGAAAGAGCTCCATAGGCTCGGTTTTGTTCTGAAATTCCACCACAACTTACTGAATAACGCCTTTGCTACATCATGCAGTGAACTGAAACCTATTCCTCCTTCCTCAATTGGCATGCATAAGGTATTTCATGAAGCACAATGCCTAATAGTTCCTCCTACAGTGCTGCTCCAAAAAAATTGAGCAAACAATTTGTGCAACCTATTTATCACATACTCTGGAGGGTTTACAACTGATAGTAGATGCATAGGCATGCTTTGAAATACATGGGATATGAGAACTGCCCTGCCCCCTACTGATAATAACATGCGCTGCCATGATTGCAGTTTGTCCATTACCTTAGTAATTAGGGGCTTATAGAATTCCAGCTTTCTCCTTGCATAAAATATCGGACAACCTAGATATATGATAGGGAAATCATTCCTATGAATGCCTGTGATCCTTTCTACCTTGCTGACCACTTCCAAGTTTGTTAAATGATGCAGGTACACAGCTGATTTGGTCTTGTTAACAAGCTGCCCAGATGCATTTTCATATGCCTTCAGCACTTGCATAATCAGTATCAGATATGTTTTATCTGAGGATGAGAAGATAATCATGTCATCTGCATATGCCAAATGATTGATCTTTGGACTCCACTTTGGCATCCCAAATCCACAAAAATACAGGTTAGTGTGTAGTGCATTGAGACCCCTAGATAATGCTTCTGCTGCCAATATAAACAAAGTTGGAGATACATGATCACCTTGTTTTATTCCCCTTGAGGACTTAAAGAACCCATGAGCTTGACCATTTATTAGAATAGAATACCAATTGTTTGAAACTAATCCAAAGACAATCCCTATCAACCTTTCTGTGAATCCCATCTTTCTCAGTACCTTGGTTAGGAATAGCCAAGATATTCTATCATAAGCTTTGGTCATATCTAGCTTCAGGATGACATTAGGTCCAGCCTTAGTTCTAAGCCTAATGTCAGTCACTATCTCCTGAGTTAAAAGGATGTTTTCTACTATATTCCTTCCCTTAACAAAACCTACTTGTTCCTCCGATATCAGACTTGGGAGAAATTTCACTAGCCTTTCATGAACCACCCTTGGTATAACCTTATTAGAAAAATTACTGAGACTTATTGGTCTTAAATCAGAAAAGGTGGTAACTTCTTTTTTCTTTGGTAGCAGAACTAGGTTTGTGTGTGTTACACACTTGGGTAGCGCATGGACATTGAAAAAATCCCTCACCATGTCGTACAGGTCATCCCCTATTAAGTCCCAACAAGAATGATAAAATTTTCCTGACATACCATCTGGCCCCCAGCACTATCACCATTAAGTCCAAGTACTGCCACTTTAACCTCCTCTTTTGTTGGTTGCTTAATCAATTATGCATTCTGCTCAGTGTTAATCAGATTAGGAACATGCTCTATGATATCAAATAATGAAGGAGTAGCTTCTTTTGTGAACTGTTCCTCGTAGAATTTGATAGCCTATTCTGCAATTTGTTGTTCTTCTTCAATCCAGGTTCCTCCACTGTTTTGAATTCTGTTAAGCTGAAGTCTCTTCCTTCAACCTCTCACTTGTGCATGGAAGAACTTAGTTTTCCTATCCCCTTCCTTGAACCAAGTCATACCTGCCTTTTGTTGCCAATATTTCTCCTCTAGTGCAAGACATTTGATCAATTCCGCCTGAACCTTTTGTAGTCTTTCCCTGTTCATTCCTGTAGGATTTGCTTCAAATTCTACTTCATGAACCATCACTACCTCTTCCATACTTGCTATCTTTTGGAAAATATCTCCAAATGTAGCCTTACTCCACAATGAAAGGGCCTTCTTTAATTTTTTTAACTTGTGATTAAAAAGAATAAAAGGATTTGCACTGAAATCAGCAGATCAATTCTCTTTCACCACACCTTTAAAAGTTGCATGTTCCACCCAAAAATTCAAGAACTTAAAATGTTTTTTTATAGGTGGAGTCTCAATATCACACTTCAAAAACATTGGACTATGATCAGAGCCAGTATTTGACAAATGTTGCACCTCTATTCCTGGAAATTTTTGTTGGAACTCAACATTGGCCAAACATCTGTCTAGTCTTTTGAATATACAGTCTTCCTCTACTCTTCCATTCCACCATGTGAATATGCTGCCTTTAAATCCAAGGTCGAATAGATTGCAAGTATTGATGCAGTGTCGAAAATCATCAATTTCATTCAATGACACAGGTAACCCACCAAATTTTTCTTTTTCATCCCATATTACATTGAAATCACCTCCTACAAGCCATGGTGCATCCATATCCCTTGCCATTGCATATAATGAATCCCATAATTCTATCCTCTCGATTGCATCACATTTTGCGTATATCAATGTTAGGACAAACTCCACATGCGATTTAGTATGAAACAATCTTAGTGTTAATTGTTGCACCATATTGTACATAACAGTTACCTCAAATACCTCATCTATAAAAGCCCAGATCTTGTTGGAAACATTTGAAATTGCCTGTGCAAGTCCTATCTTGTTTCTGTACCTTTCCAATTTTTTTGCTTGTTGCTTTGGCTCCATTAATCCTACAAAATCATAGTGATTTTGCCTATGCATTTTTGTCAACCTTTCAAAGGCCTGCTGTGTGTTGACTGACCTTATATTCCAAATGAGAGCATTCATCACTGATTGCTGGATTTAGTCATCGTTCTCCTTATGTGCACCCCATCTTTTGGTGCTACAAAATTATCTTTTTGTTGCTTCTTCTTACCTTTTGCTGCTGATTATGCCTTTTCCACTTGCGTAGGTGATAAGTCACCTTTCCTTGCAGCAATCATAAGGTGTTGGGTAGTTGATTCTTGATCCATGTCGTATCCTGATTTACCAGGTTCTTCTCCTTCTTCATTGTCTTCCTTCCCTCCTGATGTAGCTCCAAATGCATTCTTTTTAGTGACCAAGGCTTTCTCTTCTCCTCTTTTTAACAGCTGCAACTGGTTTTTCTCTAATGTAACAGTAATATTTACTATTTCTGTTTTTTGTTTTGGTTGTTTCAACTTCTCTGTTGTGTTGTGTCCTTGTGGGTCTTCTTGTGATTTCTGAAGTTGATCATCTTTTGTTCCTCCAGGATCATTTACCTCTGGGCCTCTTCCTTCATAGTTACTAATTTCTGTGACTTCTGCCGTCTGAAAATTATTGATGTGCTCAACATTTTCTGATCCTTCCTTTATTAAATAATTACCAGTTGTATTGTTGTCATTGGCATGGATCTCTCCATTTACACTTTGCTCATCTTCTTCTTTGTCATTCTTATTTGGTTCATCATCATCTTGTGCTCCTAGTGGTACTTCGTTCTCCTCTAAATCATATTCCCTTTGTGCCTCCCATAGCCTGCCTCCACATTCTTGCACTCTTTCTTTAAATGTAGACGATTTTGACCCTTCTGCTTTAGAATTTGGCTTTTTATTAAGTACCTTGTTCACTAATGTCTCTTGTGATGGGATTTCCTTGCATGGTTTATTGATCTTCACTATTCCTTCTCCTGTTTTATCCTTGAAGCTTCTTTCTACCCATTATGCGGTATCGTTTTTTGCTTTTGATGCCTCCTTTCCATTGACTAGACCATTAGTCGAACTAATCCCCGATGGGTTAAGATGAAAAGCTTGTGCTGCTGGATTTAACTTTCCCTCATTATTGACCATATTTTTTGTTTTTTGCTTTGTAGATGCTTGGTTATGAAGTGCTGAACTGTTTGTTGCTACATTATCTGCCACCATTGCCAATTGATTAATAGGTTCTTCCTCTTCATCCATCCCTTGTAATATTGCAAACTTGTTAGCTACTTGAACATGATCATTATCTTTATTGTCTGCTGCCACCAAATCCTTACCACTGTTGCTGTGTGCTTCTACTTGTCTCCCTACAGTGCTTGTACTCTCCTTGTTCTTAATGTTTTCAAACTGCTTAGCTGGTGCCATCTCCATTCCATTATTAGTGATACTAGTATTTTGATTTACTACATTTCTAACTCTGTTGTCCTTCACTTCCTTCCATTGCTCTTTTGCTGTAACATTCACATTACCCACGACCTTTCCACTAGATAACATCATTACAGGCTGTGAGTTCCCTATGTCCTGTTTCTTAGCAGTATCTGCTTGGTTATCATTCTCCTTCTCCACATATAGTTCAGGGTGTATCCTCCAGCATTCAAATTGATCATGCCCTTGAAGTTTACAATGTCTGCAGTATTTAGGCAGCATGTCATATTAAATTCTCACCCATTCAGTTCTTGTTGTTCCTATAGCTTCGTTGACTATGTCCATCCTCACCTTTTTAGGCAGATCTGCAAGTAAGTCCACTAGTACCTTCACCCTTGCACAACTAGGTCTAGTTTTATTAATTATTGCCATGTCTAGATGCATAGGTTTACCTACCGCTGAAGCTAGAGAAAATAGATATTCCTTTACAAAAAAGGTTGGCAATAGACCTGGGAATGAAATCCAAGCCATTGCCTTGGGTGTTTCTTCATCTGCTCTAAACTTTGAGTCATAAATCAACGGCCTAAGCTAATATTGATAGCCATCCCTGTCCTTTATGTAATGAGTTTTTGATGAGAAATGAAGATAGTCCTGCCTTAACGTCATTCTAATTAAAATATGTCTATCCCTTAGAAAACCAATGTTACATTCACCTTTAATTCCGCATTGAATTGGTATTAACTTACGCAGTTGTTGAATTTCTGGGCTTCCATAAGAACATTTGCCAACTATTGCATATTGTAATCCTTCGATGATATCCATCCTTTCTACTTCTGCCTCTGTGAACTGAATAACATGTTCTCCATTCAATATTGTAGGTGGACGAATAGGAATTGGCTCAATTTCCTGTTGCTCCTGCATTGAAGCATTTAAAGTGTAAGGTTTCAGAAATTTGGAGTAATCCATCGGCTGTTTGTTGTTATTTGTGTTCCCTGATGTTTGTGCAAAGTTTGGAGGAGGTTGTTTAGGTAGCGCAGCCTCCAAATGAGGTTGGCCACCTGCCTGTGTGTCCATTACAACTGTAATTCTTTAGCACTTTATTTGCATGACACAGTACAACAGCTTTGCAAGAAAACGATGCTACTGTAATTTGAACTAACTTGACTTTACTTCTGTATGGCTGTGAATCCAATTTCACAGTCCGAAATGAAGCTTAGAAATAAAATTGATCTTAGAAGAGAAGAGAACACTTTCACGTTATCAAAACAAGCTATTGTGCTCAACAGTAGTGCTGGAATTAGCTGAATTGCTAAAATTGAATGAAGAACACTGTCTGCTACAGTAACTCGTGAAAATGAAATTAAGATCTGCAAAAATAGACTATAGATCTGAAGTTGAAACCAATTGGGTATTATTTGTAAGGAAATTATGTATCTTTTGACACCAAGTTTGGTTAGTTCCACCACCGGATCCCGGAGTTATGACCGGAAAATGATGACGAAATTACTATTCCTCCTCTTCCTAGAGAGAAGATAAATAATTCCGGAAATTTCATGCACTTATGACACCGGGATCTGGGAGGATTTTTTTGGATTATTAAATGATAAGTTTTGTTAAAGATTTTGTGGTTATTTCTGTAAATTTTATTATTTAATGTATAAAGAAAAAATGATTTCCGCATATACTAAAATTGGAGTTTAATTATGCATTCTTGGTTGGCTTACCTGACAGCGGTGTCCGGCGCCACCACGACCCATAGTAGATTTTGGGTCGTGACAGAAACCATTAATTGAATTTCTGGATTTGACTCTTTGTTTAATGATTATAGTGTTGGAGTAGCTTGTTTATGTTAGGCTTGTTGAGAAATGTCATGATCCAAAATCCACTAAGAGTCGTGGTTGCGCCGGACACGCTGTCAGGCAAGCCAACCAAAGTACTTAATTAAATTCTCATTTTAATAATTTTAAAATCTTTGATTTTTCCTTAAATTTTACAAGTAAAAGATAGTCGTTTAAAATCAAATATAAATGTTAGAAAGCTAATACAAGATGCCCCATAATCATCCTAGAACCCGGTGTCACAAGTGCATGAGCATTTACTAAAGAATGACATAAAAATACTGTGATTGTCCGGAATACAAGTGAACAGGAATGAAAATACAGTACAATACTCTAAATGAGACTCTGTTGGCTGCGATCGTCTCAATAAATGCAACTCACCTAAGTCTCCGTATCAACCATGTCGATATGCCACTAAGCCACTAGCCACACATAAACTTGTGCAACAAAATGCACAGCAAGTATAGTATGAGTACGAAAATAACGTGTACTCAACAAGTATCCCGTCTAATCTCGAAGAAGTAGAGATGAAAGGTCGACTTTGACACTTGCTAAGGGTCCAATAATAATATAGTGAAGATGTAAGGAAAACATGGATTTATCTAGCAGTTATAAGTCATAAGCCGGAAAGCAGGTAACACCTTCTCAAATAATAAGGAAAATCCCAAGATTTACTTTTCATTATCTTTATTAATTTATATCGGGCCATGAAAGGCAATATCAACCTCAATAAGTTTCAAGGTAAGCAATACCAGCATGCGCAAATCATGTCGAGGTCGTACAGCCCGCTCCAACAGAAAATAAATTGTGCACTGCCGAGGGTCAAACAGCGCAAACCATAGATGTATCAATTTAATCTGCCAAGGCATTCGGCCCGCTCCAAAAATAAACACACACAGATAGTCAATCAAGAAGTCCATACGGAAAAATTATCCAAAGAAAGTTAATCCTCTTTTAACCATTTAAGAAAAATGGAGTTTAATCCGTTTAGAAATTCATTTACTAATTAGATGTGATTTAAGCAATTAAAGCCATCAATAAGTATGCAAATAATCCAAGTATAGCATGCTTTGGGTCCAAAACTACTCGGACAATAGCATAATAGTAGCTACGCACGGACTCTAGTCACCTCGTGCGTACGTAGCCCCCACAAGTAGGAGCACATAATCAATTAACTTACCTATGGGGACAATTCCCTCTTACAAGGTTAGAAAGGAGACTCACCTCGCTCCGAAGATCTATAACCGGCATTTCACGCCCTTCCAAAGACTCGAATCGATGAACCAAGCTCCAAAGCTAGCCAATGATAATACCAATCCATTAATATATACTCAATTACCCTTAATTGTCAAATATATAACAATTCCTAACCCCGGGCGAAAAGTTGACAAAAATGCCCTCGGGCCCACGTGCCCAGATTCCAAAATTTCTCGAAGATAAAGTTTACCCATGAACTCACGAACTCAAATATATGATTTTCTCCTAATTCCATTCCCAAAATTGTTGTCATAATCCAAGAATATTAATTTTCTAGGTTTTACTCAACCCCCCAAATTTCTACGAATTTACATGCTAAAATCCATACAAAAATCAATATATTTAACTCAAGATTGGTGGGGTTAGCTTACCTTATTATTGATGATGAAAATCCCACTTGAAGCTCTCCCAAAAATCGCCCAAGCCAAGAAAATATTAGAGAAAATGGCCAAATCCCGATTTTTAAAACACCTCTCTGCCTCCAGCACTTCCCGCACCTGCGGTCACTCGACCGCTTCTGCAGTTCCGCAGGTGCGGTTCAAATACCGCTTTTGCGGTCCTCACTAGGTTGCCATTCTTCCGCTTCTGCGTCTTCTCCAACGCAGGTGCGGTCCCGCATCTGCGGCAAAATGACCGCATCTGCAGTCCCAACTCTCCTCCGCCAATACCGCATCTGTGGCTTCCTGGCCGCTTCTGCGGCTCTGCACCTGTGGCCAAACCCTCGCAGGTGCGATTACACCAGATACCAGCAACTTCAGCCTTTCCAAAATTCCATTTTCGATCCGTTAACCACCCGAAATACACCCGAGGCCACCGGGACACCAACCAATCATACCAACTAGTCCCAAAACACATTACGGACTTTTTCGAGGCCTCAAATCACATCAAACAACGCTAAAATCATTAATCAACCTCCAATCCAAGTTTTATGAACTTTAGAATTTCAACTTCTACATTCAATGCTGAAAGCTATCAAATCACGTCCGATTGACTTGAAATTTTGCACACAAGTCATATTTGACATTACGGACCTACTCCAACTTTCGGAATCGGATTCCGACCCCGATATAAAAAAGTCCACACAAGTCAAAAACCTTTAATTTTCTATCTTTAGCCAAATGACTCCAAAATGACCTACGGACCTCCGAATTCACTTTCGATCATGCTCCCAACTCCAGAATCACCATACGGAGCTACTCCCAGACTCGGAATCCCAAATGGACGTCGATAACACTGAAATACACTTCAAACCAAACTTATGAAATTTCTTCCGAAATGCTACCTTCCACAATATGCGCCAAAATGCTCCTGGATCATCCAAAACCCTATCCGGGCATACGCCCAAGTCAGAAATCATCATACGAACCTGCTAGAACCTTCAGATCCCGATTCTGAGGTCGTTTACTCAAAATTCTAATCCTAGTTAATTCCTTCAACTTTAAGCTTCCGAAATGAGAATTCTCTTTCCGAATCAACTCTGAACTTCCCGAAATTCAATTCCGGCCATGCATACTAGTCATAATACCTGAAATAAAGCTGTTCATGGCCTTAGACTGCCGAACGACATGCTAGAGTTCAAAATGACCGGTCGGGTCGTTACATTCTCTCCCACTTAAACATACGTTCGTCCTCGAACGTGCAAAGAACTACACTGAAGTAGTCTGAAATAACTAATTAGCACCTCATGCACCTTCCCATGCTACCACAACTCAGTTGAGCACATTAACTCAATAAATTCTGAAGATATTCTCTTTCATTCAAGCAAATAAGCCTTAGAGCCCAATTCCAATATCCAGAATTCTATGCCAGACCTTCTTCCAACATACACTCACCATGTCAATGACTACACGCAGTACAAAAACACGACTGCATACCTTAGCTGAATTCACCCCTTGTACCATTTTACTCATAGTACCACAATAACATTCTCTAAGCATAATAGTCGAAATTCCACGAATCTGATGCTCACAACGCACCTCAGGATATACATAGTTCATACTCTAACTCTTACAATACCGCCACGACGGAGGATAGGAGTAGAAATTCATAACCAATTGTTGAATCAACAATCCATTGGGTCTATCCCCTGACAAGAACCATCACCTCATTCTAAACCAAATAATGGTCTTAGCTCCTTAATATACTTTATATAATCAGATTGCACTGATCCTAAATCCAATGATCTCGTCTCACCCAGTACGAACCGCTCAGGTAATGAGCCACCCCGAACATGATCAAAAGTCTTATATGATGCCACAATGTGCCAATAGGCTACCAATTCGAACGTGATACAAAAGGAAAGCGAACTCTGAAAAGGAAATCCAATTACCCCACTCGCGAATTAAACATGCGATGCGGGCACACAGCTAATATGAGCTTTCCTCAGAAAATAGGAAACAAAACACATAAAAATATATATAGGAATTTGTACTCAATGTCACACTATTGCGGTGCACAACCCAATCCAAACAGCGTAACCATGGCGGCGTGCCACTCGATCCATAAAACATAACCATGGCGGCGTGCCACCCGATCCATACGTAGAACTCACATAAGGAGATGCACATCGAGCTAAATTGCTTATTACAATAAAATACCGAAATTCGGTCACGGGCACGCTAAGTGCATAATACCATCCCTGAGGGGACATATCGCGCTATAAGCTACAAAACTCAAGCACAACTGAGGTGCGATATACGATTTGAATCTCAAAAGCCATTTTGCTGAAATAACATTATCTCTACGCGGAACCTCAACACATAAGAAGTTCACCAAGTCGTCTCACAAATCATGCGACGCAATACATCACTACATGAAACTGCTGACAACGATATAACACCCCGACTACTCTCCCATAAGGAACGCATTGCTGAAATGAACACATCTGGCCTGATATAGAGCCCATACTCACATTAAATCCATCCACATACCTCAAGTTGATTCCTGTCGTACCAAACTAGGCCAATAATCTTTCCTGGTCCATAATAACCTCCTTTTTCCATAACACACAAGGACCACCATCATAACCGGTGTAATCCTCCATAGCCCATAACCTACTAAATTGAGTGCCCTCCAGACATCAATTCTCAATTTAACGACATAATTGCAGTCTTCATACTTGATTTAACTCTTTAATCAATCAAGTGACTACATGCCACACTTATACAACCTTTCTGTGGGACATGCTCTCACAGCCTTCCGTATCAGATAATACGTCTGTACATCCAAACCACCGGCCGCACTAATGCTGAAAAGCGATCGAGAATCCTTAACCAGGATGCAAAGCCTTCTTTACAAAACAACGATCTCAGGTGATGATGAAAACAATACCAACTTACTTTAGACATCGAAACTCCTTTACTGCTCGTCCGAGCTCGTGACATCCGTGTCAGCGCCAAACTGCAACCTTGATCCTCACTTCAGATTCCATACTACTCACTGCACCCCGGTATGCCAATATACGATAGAACATTATCTTCATCATAACTCCGGAACTACTAATAGATTAACACTTCATCATCTAAAAACTTTTCACTTAACTCACTTCAAGAAAACCATAGTATCACACAGGTGAATCCTCATAACCGTAGAATATGCAAATCTTTAAGTAGTGGTCTAAGCCACCATAGCCCCTTCTGGAATCCGCTTCTACATAACAAGCCATAATGGTAGAATGCTTCTGAATAACATCAATTACGGAGGCTGACAAGCCTCATACGTACTGTCACAAATCACTTGAATAACTTAATCAAGCTGAAGGAATTGATCATGACCACCAATATGCCAATTCAACTATGGCTAACAAATCTATCTTCTTCCAATTTATCCTTAATTGCCATAGGAACAAGAACAACTCCATTCAGTACTTACCACACTCCATCCGCACTCATCCAGAGTGACCCTAAATCACAAGACCACACTGTCCCAAATTCCATGAACCATTACATACCTCCCAAGTGCTACACTGCAAGCCAACACATCATAGAACATTCTGGGCCTCTTCTCATATGCTGCTACAAAAGCTTGACTCTTAACCGTACCTATAGGCTCGAAATCATTAGGCACCACACCTTACCCCTTTGAATCCATTAGGACCATTGTTGAGAGCCACCCTCTCTGACTTGGCCTCGAATATAATCAACTCCATAAATCTTCTAGCACATAAATGCCCTCTCGACGAAGCACCTAGCAGAATCACTTCCCTTGGAACCCGCATCTATACAAGGCATAAATCTTGCATCCTTCCCCAAGTCTGAACTTGAGTCAATAAAGCCAACCATAGAATACCTTTAACAATCCCTTTGCTCAAATTACCACTTATGGTCTTTTCCCTTAGCTGAAATAACTCATTAACATGGTATTAACCGGAAACCTCGCAAGTAGTTAACCATGCAACCCAATCATAGGCAGTGGGACTCTCCCACTTTGCTTGAAACCACTATTACACAACTTTGGAATTCACCAGGATTCTCTTATTGACATAACCTTGCGCAATTAACCGCCAAAATTTTCGGAATACTTCTGTAAAACCCCCTTTTTATACTCTAAATCATCAACCACATTTGCACGACTTATCTCTTCACTGAATAACCAATACAATTTTTCATAGAGGCCTCGCCAACCACGCGACCGCTAACCTGCTCACAGGGAATAACCCACCTATGGAAATCACTTCCCGACATCTTCCAACGCTGTTGCACAAGGTACAATCACTATGACATCAATAACCCATCCTGGTTTTGAGCTCACTCTCTAGCTGTACCAGTCCATTCACCCCTTGTGTACTTCAATTAAATATGTGCCAACACCCTTCCAATTCAAAGTTATGTTATATCCTTCTTCCTTTCAAACAACTCATTCCCGTTATATCAAATCTTCCGCCGCATAATGGCTCATGCTTCAAATTAAACCCATGGACCCCAATCACCAATCATTAAACCCCCAAGTCATTCTGAACTCTCCTCAAAGTGCATAGTCATCCTACCACAATCCCCATATGTAACTTCGCCACTCTCCCACTTTGGCGGAACTCATCCCTTTAATAGACTACTCGACCTTTGCTTCTTATACTTGGCCTTCTAGAAATTTTAGCCACCACCTGACACTTCCCACATGTCTTCCCTTATTCTTTGCTGCTCAGTTGTTGCCTTAAATAAATCCATCTTTGTAGCACTTGAACCCATGAATCGCTAGTAACCTTAAACCTTTCCAAAGATCATGTTTCTTGAGTCGTCAGCATTAGGAACGCCAATTCAATCCTGCACCGTCGTACCCCGCGATATCTTATAGTCGTTTCTTCAATACTGACCCGCAATATCCAGCTCCAGAGGCGAATTGTAGAAGATCATAACACCAACGAACTTAGTACCTTCAATAAGGACAATAACACCTCATCATAGAAGAAAACTCCACCACGCCTGCAATAACAAGTGTTGTTACCCCATTAACCAAACCTAAACATTCTCAGACCGATTGCCTCTCCCTTTCTGGGAATAAAATATTGAATCTCTAGATCACGCACTGAGTAAACCTCTCTTCAAGTCATTCAGTGCCCCGACATAACAATACCGCAAAATAATCATTCATAGGAATTATGGAAACTTGCGCCTAGACTCAATACTCTCAGAAATACTGCTACTAAGCTGAAATAATAGAATATCCTTCCTTAAGGCGACGATAATAGTCCCATCAACTATGTTGGGAGAAACATCCCACACCACATATGTAGTACCATTACGATTCTTCAATTCTTGATTTATAACAAATGCTTTGCGTCGCATAAGATTGAGTAGGAAATGAAAAAAGGCGTAAGCCCCAAAGGAATCAAATCGCACGATGAAGAATCATGAAGGGAAGTACTCCTAATAGCCCTGTAGCCTCCCGAGGATAAGTACAGACGTCTCTGCACCGATCCGCAAGACTCTACTAGACTTCCTCATGACTCGTGATACCTAAGGGAACCTAGTGCTCTAATACCATGTTGTCACGATCCAAAATCCACTAAAGGTCGTGGTGGCGCCGGACACCGCTATCAGGCAAGCCAATCAAAGTACTTAATTAAATTCTCATTTTAATAATTTTGAAATCTTTGATTTTTCCTTCAATTTTACCAGTAAAAGATAATCGTTTCAAATCAAATATAAATGTTAAGAAGTTAATACAAGAAGCCCCATAATCATTCCAGAACCCGGTGTCACACGTGCATGAGCATTTACTAAAGAATGACATAAAAATATAGTGACTGTCCGAAATACAAGTGGACAGGAATGAAAATACAGTACAATAGTCTAAAGAATACTCTGCTGGCTGTGGTCGTCACGATAAATGCAACTCACCTAAGTCTCCGTATCAACCATGCCGCTATGCCACTAAGCCACTAGCCACACATAAACCTGTGGAACAAAATGCACAACAAGTGTAGCATGAGTATGAAAACAACGTGTGCTCAGCAAGTATCCCGTTTAATCTCGAAGAAGTAGAGACGAGAGGTCGACTTTGACACTTGCTAAAGGTCCAATAATAATATAGTGAAGATGCGAGGAAAACATGGATTTATCTAGCAGTTATAACTCATAAGCCGGAAAGCAGGTAAAACCTTCTCAAATAATAAGGAAAATCCCAAGTTTATTTTCATTATCTTTATTAATTTATATCGGGCCATGAAAGGCAGTATCAACCTCAATAAGTTTCAAGGTAAGAAATAAAGCATGTGCAAATCATACCGAGGTCGTACGGCCTGCTCCAACAGAAAATAAATTGTGCACTGCCGAGGGTCGAATGGCGCGAACCATATATGCATCTTTTTAATCTGTCGAGGTGTTCGGTCTACTCCAAAAATAAACACACATAGATAGTCAATCAAGAAGTCCATACGGAGCAATTATCCAAAGAAAGCCAATCCTCTTTTAACCATTTAAGAAAAATGGAGTTTAATCTGTTGAGAAATGCATTTACTAATTCGATGTGATTTAAGCAATTCAAGCCATCAATAAGTCCACAAATAATCCAAGTATAGCATACTTTGGGTCCTAAACTACCCGAATAATAGTATAATAGTAACTACGCACGGACTCTCGTCACCTCGTACGTACGTAGCCCCCACAAATAGGAGCACATAACCAATTAACTTACCTATGGGGACAATTCCCTCTTACAAGATTAGAAAGGAGACTCACCTCGCTCCGAAGATCTATAACCGGCATTCCACGCCCTTCCAAAGACTCAAATCAATGAACCAAGCTCCAAATCTAGCCAATGATAATACCAATCCATTAATATATACTCAATTACCCTTAATGGTCCAATTTATAACAATTCCTAACCCCGATCGAAAAGTTGACAAAAACACCCTCGGGCCCACGTGCCCAGATTCTAAAATTTCTCAAAGATAAAGTTTACCCATGAACTCACGAACTCAAATATATGTTTTTCTCCTAATTCCATTCCCAAAATCGTGGTCATAATCCAAGAATACTAATTTTTTAGGTTTTACTCAAACCCCCAAATTTTTACCAATTTACATGCTAAAATCCATACAAAAATCAATATATTTAACTCAATATAGGTGGGTTTTGCTTACCTTATCATTGATGATGAAAATACCACTTGAAGCTCTCCCACAAATTGCCCAATCCAAGAAAATATGAGAGAAAATGGCCAAATCCCGATTTTTAAAACACCTGTTGTCGCGCCCCCTTTTTCTCGCGAAATCGGATTTATGACATTTGGGAGGACAACTCGTTCCCTTTTGGGAATTGGGTTTGAATTGAAGATTCGCCACCTAATGATTAAAGTGCATTAGAACACTAAGAAGAATTTGATTTAAGAAAGCAGATATTGGATAAGGGCTTGAAATTATCCGAGGGGAAGGTGTTAGGCACCCCTCAGGATCCACTAGTGTGGTTCCCGGCCAGGATATGGTTGTGAATTTAAATACAATAACATGTAGACAATTAAGGCTTTCAAATAAGAGGGGATTTTCATATAATGGTTGCAAATAGTTGATGTTAAAAGAAACGAAAGAAAAGCTGAATTTTGAGGAAATAGTTTACAATTTGAATGTAAACAATGAAATAAACAAGTAAAGGAAAGGGGGTCCTAGGTTTATAAATAATATGGATCATCCCACACAACATCCGATAATCACTCCTCAATGAGGGGCTACACGAGAAGTTATCGCATGGTCATCATATCTGTTTCTACCTTTTCCCACCCTATTAAGGTATTAAATGCAGAATGGTCTCGTTTACTTATTGCATGCTATTACCCGCCCCAATTCTATCAGTCCCGGAGGTACTTGGGACTACTAATCCTAAAGGGAAGGGATGTTGGGCTTTTATAGTTTTTAAAGGCAAAATATTCTAAGGCGACAAATCAAAACACATATATAGCAAGTTTGGGGAAAGCACATAAACAAGTAAAGCTCAAACAGACCTCCTTAAATCAAATAAAAGCATATCGTTTAGCATGTCTTGCATGTACTAATTAGGGTCTGATTAAAACTTAAAAGTTAAAGAAGGCTGATTTATCACATATTTTCAAATAAGAAGTCAAAATTAGACCTGCCCGCTGGTTGTAATTAATAAAGACTGGTGTATTTATAACTTTACCCTAAGGCTTTCCTAAACGTTAGATGAAAACCTATAGGCATGATATCTAATGATTTCAGAAAACAAAGAGGTAAACTGATTACAGATTGATTTAGGAAAAAGTTGCCAGTTATAGCAGAAGAGTAAAAGTTCTGCAATTGATAATGCATTACTACTGATAGTTTTAAACTTACAAACGAGTGAGACAATTCAGATTTGATTAGATCCCCTATAGGCATGCTTTCTATATGTTTGTCAACTTTAAACACTGTTACATACATAGAGAAATGTAGAAATCCTACAACATGTTATCTAAGTGTTGCATTTTTATTACGAATGTGATATTTGATTACATTGGTCATTAAGGCCTATAAACATGTTTGCCTAATGAGAAATGAGTATGCAAGAATCAGGAAAGACCTATAGGCATATTTCTACATGCATGTGCATCCTATGGACATGGTATCTATATATGAGTCCAGAAATTCCTATTGGCATGTTATCTAAATAAATGTGCAGAAGTTCTATATGTGAAAGTGCAGAATTCCTATAGACATGTTATCTGAATGAAGGTGCAAAAGTTCTTATAGTCATGATATATATATATATATATATATGTGTGTGTGTGTGTGTGTGTGTGTGTGTGTGTGTGTGTGTGTGTGTGTGAAAGTGTAGAATTCATATAGGTAGGATGTCTATATGAATGCAGAATTTAGGAAAAACTTATAGACAGGATATCTATGTGGATGCAAAATTTCAGAAACCTATAAGCAGGATATCTACCCTTTGCATACATGGTTACCCTCCCTTTTTCACTAGCCATCCCCAATAGTTTATTACAAGTTATTACAGCCCAGAATAAATGTAAGAAAGAAAAAATACATCAGAAATTAAAAGTACAACCAAAGGGAGCCTAATTTAGACTCCATGTCTAAAATATGAGATGAACCAACTCCAAGATCATGATCCAAAGCCTTTCTCTTATTTGGATATGTCAGAGTTCCCTAAGAGCCTCATATGGACTCCGGACAGTGATCACACCCAAATGTATTACCAGATTAAGAACATAGTGAAGTGTGGAAGGGCCAGCCCTCAAGTGTCCAAGTTCAGAGGGAACTCAAGGTCCCAAGGCAAGGCTCACAGGAGGGGAGAAGAACTTAAAGACTAGGAGAGAGTGTAAGTGCATAGTTCTGAAAAGGGGAAAGGGGAAGGGAAACAGTTCACATATAGTGGTCCAGGAAGTGGGGAGTTGCAAGAGGCAAAAGGCAGACCAGTGGGTATAACCAACAATGGGAGATGCTGGCACACCCCTAGGTCTGTTTAAGACACATTGTTTTAGAGGCTAGGATCCTCTAAGGGATCAAGTTCAAACCATGGACAATAACTTGCATATTGCCATGTTTTAAACTATAACTCAAGGCACATAAAGGGAAATAGGGAGTCAGGATTCATAGCAGAAACAAGCAAAAGAAATTAACATGCTAGTTAAATATTTAATTCTGCAACAATAGAGAGTAGTCATGGATACAGAAAGCTGTAAGTAAACACATTATGGAGATGCTGAAGCTTAAATTAGGACATACCAGTGTCAAAGAAACAAGTAAAGAGAAAGCAGTAGTCTTGTAAAAGCCATAGTCCAGATAAGAAGCAAGAATACTATTATATGTAAATGAGTATGAGTGCAGAAGAAGTTCTGAATTGTAAAGTGTCCTTTGTGAAAGAGGGTCGTGACTTTTATAGTGTTGGAATCAGGCAGTAATAAGGCAAGAAAATAGTTAAAGAACCGATTGTCAATCAATTATACAAGGTTTCCCTTAATTAAGGGATTCAGATTCAAACGGATATAAACCAATTAAGGAAAGAAATTAATCAAACACTTTGTGCAAAGTAGCAAATTATGGGTGAATACATAAAAGTTATTTAAGGACAAGGTTTTGACAACACACAGTTTGTGCAAATAAGCTAAGGGAGTCAATTAACAACCAGTAAATCACATGGTCTGAGATTTGGTATGAGTGAACCAAGTCAGAAAAGCTGAAGAAGGGTTTTACTTAAGTCGAGTCACAGAGGAAATTAGTAAACGATGAAAAGAATTAATCAAGCTATGTTCAGAAGGAAGTTTGCACTATTGCAAATTTGAAAACCATTTAGAGGGAAATTCATCATATATAAGGAGCATGTGAGCATGAAAGCAGACTGTCGTGTAAATTAGTAGAAAAAATCCAATGTAGAAGAGTTTAGCAAAAGTTCAGCATTGTATGAAAACAAAGATGTCCAAACTAAGTTCAGAGATTCAAAGTCAGTCTGAAAGAGTTAAGGGTTCTAAAATAAAATCCTGGTTCAATCAAATCACATAATCAAACCTCGGCAGAACCCTCAAATTTTAGGGTTTCCCCCTTGAATCAAATACAGAGATGAGGAGGCAAGTAGTCGAAACAGGCTCAGAGGTTTCTTTCAGAAAATCATGAGAAAACATGCAAACACAATAGAAAGATTCAAGGAACATAATGGAAAATACTAGTAGGAACAGTAGAAGAAACATGCTTAAAAAGTTTTCTAGAAGAAACTTAAACAGGGCTTAGTAGAAGGAAACAAAGACACTTAAGAACTTAGTAGGAAAATACGGTAGAAGAACATAAGAAACCGGAAAAGTATAGCAGAAAAGCAAATAGGAAAACACAGTAAGTTAAACACACGAGAACATGGTAAAAGAAAAAAATACAAGAACATTGTAGAAGCAAATACACATAAAGGAAAAGGAAAATCAGAAAATACTTAAGCATTTTTAGAAAACCCTAGAACGGAAAAGAAAGACTTTAAAAAGTGACTTTTTGAAAGAAAAATTTAGGGAAATCGTTTGAAAACTCAAGGAGAGCATAGATATTCAACGGATCTAAAGAAATCGGAGAAAACCTCAAGGTTTAGGGTTCCAGAAGAACCCTAGAGATGAGAAAGGCTTTGAAAAGGTCACCGATCTGAGTCAGAGAGATCAGAATCAGGCTCAGACGACCATAATAAGCCAGAGCAAGGCCGGAGATGGCCGTGGAATCTTGAATAGGCAGAGGTCTGGGTGCGAACCTTCGAGGTCATGCCTTGAATCTTCAGGTATCAGGTGTATAAGAGCAAAGGGAGGTGAGTATAGGACTCTCACAGCCTGAGAAGCCATGGATTCCGGTGGGTTTCAAGGTAGAAGATGGTGAAAGGCTGCTAGGGTTAGGGAATATTCGAGAGAGTTTGAGAGGGGGAGGGTTTCATAGGCATCGGGTAAATGAAAATGGTTTTAAGGTTGGGTGTTGGTGGATTAAAAAGGAAGGGAAGGATCGTGGTCGTTGATCATTTTGATCAATGGCTTGGATTTATTGGGGAGCCGGGCGGGATCAGATAAGCGGGTCAGGGGTCGGGTTAAATTGAAATTGGGTTGGGTAATTTGGTATTTGAAATTGGGTTATTTGGGGATCAATTTGGGCTATAATTGAAACAAAATGGGGCTATATTTTAAATAGCCAGTTTTTCCCTTTTTATTTTATAAAAATAGTAAAATGATTTTTGAAAATAAATTAAAGGTACTAAATTAATTAATAATATATAAATATTAAATTAAAAATACTAGAATCAAATTTGTAATTATAAACGCAATTAAATCTTAAAATAGGCTAAAATTGCAATTATATGCAATTTAGCTTTAAAAATACTAAATAAATTTATAAAAATGTGTAAAATTAACTTAGCTATATTTTGGTATAAATATTAGAATAAAATAAATTAATCACCAAAATAATAACTTGGGGAATAATTTTTGGTTTTTTGTACTACTAAAATGGGGTAATAAATTGACTTAAAATCTTTAAAAAAAGGAAAAATACTAAAATATTTGGACACACTTATATATGCATACATATTCTATTTTTAATGTATTTTGTATATAAAAATATACAGGGAAAAATTGGATATCAACAGCTGCCCCTCTTTACCAGGAAGGATGAAAGAGTTGTCGGGTAAAGATATGATGGCCAATTTGACCGAACAAAATGGTTTGAAGAATTTGACCGTGCTCTGGTTCCTGAGCTACCTACATATCCCTAGTCTTACAGGAATCAGGCCATATGTAGTTCAGGATCCGTCGGCGGAATATGGCGATGGAGGTTTTTTCAAGAATGGACGCGATATTCAGGTTGTGATGGATGGTTAAAGCCTAATAGGGCTGTGAGAACTAGTGCAGGATTGCTCTTGCTAAGACGACTGTTGCTCGCTGGTTTACCTGCAAATAAGCAATACAAGCGTATACTATGCGAAAATTTAAACATGATGCAATTTCCCATCGGACCATGAATATTGTCTTTGGATGGTGAGGATGATGTCCTCAGACCATGACGTCCTAGGCCATAAAGCGTATAATAGAGGATTTGCAGGCCATGAAATGATGCTCTCGGGCTATGAGAACGATGTCTTCGAACTATGATTCCTTTGAATAATGATATGCAAGAGATTAAAAGGGGTCCTCAAGCAATGGCATGGCATTCTCGGGCTATGAAAATGATGCCTCTGAACAATGACGCCATTGAACAATTTGGCTATCTTTCATCCCATGAGATGCAGTAGGTGGCGATCTTTCAGCCCATGAAATGCAATAAGTGGCAATCTTTCAGCTGGTGCAGATGTAAAATAAAAGTGGCGATATTTCAGCCGATGCAGGATTCAAATAAAGTGGCGATATTTCAGCCAATGCAGGATTCAAATGAAGTGGTGATATTTTAGCCGGTGCAAAAGGTGGCGATATTTCAGCCAAGCAGAACATAAATAGAGGTGGCGATATTTCAGCCGATGCAAGATTTAAATAAAATGGCGATCTTTCAGCCGATGCAGCTGGAGACAGAGCTTAGTCTCGGAAGGTAGAATGGTAGCCTTATGCAATGTAGAAGATGGAGACAGAGCTTAGTCTCGGCAGGCAGAATGGTAGCCTTATGCAATGCAGGAAATGCAGATGGAGGTAGAGCTTAACCTCGGAAGGTAGAATAGTAGCCTTATGCAATGCAGGAAATGCAGATGGAGACAGAGCTTAGTCTCGGAAGGCAAAATAGTAGCCTTATGCAATGCAGGAAATGCAGATGGAGACAAAACTTAGTTTCGGAAGGCAGAATGGTAGCCTTATGCAATGAAGGAAATGCAGATGGTGGGAGAGCTTAGCCTCGGAAGGCAGAATGGTAGCCTTATGCAATGTAGATAGAGACAGAGCTTAGTCTCAGAAGGCAAAATGGTAGCCTTATGCAATGCAGGAAATGCAGATGGAGGCAGAATTTAACCTCGGAAGGCAGAATGGTAGCCTTATGCAATGCAGAGGCGAATAGTAGTAAAATTTTCTTAGCTGATAGCTGGTAGCTGATTGCGATATTGCGGCTACCGGGGATATGGTGTGCGGATAGTAACTATGAATAGGCGTGATGGTTCTGAGAGTTGTATTTCTATACAATATGAGTGTATAATATATTTGATAATTTTGAGACTTGGGTACCTGCATCCAGAGAAAAATCGTGAGTTTTTTAGAGGGGGAGGTTAGTTCGTATCCCCGCTGACTTTGATTGACCTGTTCGGCTCTATTTTCGATGATACTGTGTGTATTATTGGGGTAGCGTTGCTAAACAGAGCAATTTCAGAAATAAACATGCATGATTTTAGTATGGAAAATGTAACATAAATACATAATTAAGGATAATTTTTGTTATATGATTGACGACTGCGACGTGGTCCAAGTTGCAACTTCTCTCGCTCTGGAATTTTGAGGGTTCTCCTCAAAATTCTGCCCCAGTTTTCAATAGTGGAGGGAAACGAAAATTTTATTGAATTGTAACCGAACCCATAGGGCTGCCTACGTATCCTCTCTTAAATGGGAATCAGGTCAGGCGTAGTTCAAGTTACATCATAAAGGAAAGCATAAAGGTTACACATAGTATCGCTTCACTACAACTAAATTGATTGGCTTTGGCCAAACTTCTCCGTCCATTTCTACATGTATGAGGGCTCCTCATATCAGAACCCAGTGAACTATGTACGGACCTTGCCAGTTGGGAGATAATTTCCTTTTGGCTTTGTCTTGATGTGGGAAAATTTTCTTTAACACCAGCTACCCCGGTGTGAATTGTCTTGGCTTGACTCTTTTGTTGAAGGCTCTGGACATTCTGTTCTCATACAGTTGACCATGGCAAACTGCGTTCATTCTTTTTCCATCTATAAGAGCTAGATACTCGTAACGACTCTTCACCCATTCTGCATCGTCGAGTTCTGCTTCTTATATAATTCTCAAGGAAGGGATTTCTACTTCGGCGGGAATGACCGCTTCTGTACCATATACCAGCATGTAGGGGGTTTCCCCGCTTGATGTGTGGGTGTGGTATCCCAATAAAGCAAATGATAGCTTTTCGTGCCACTTTTTATGCTTCTCTATCATTTTCCTTAGTATCTTCTTGATATTCTTATTGATGGCCTCTACGGCTCTGTTCATCTGAGGTCTGTAGGCTGTAGAATTCTTGTGTTTGATCTTGAAGGTTTCACACATGGCTTTCATCAAGTCACTATTGAGATTGGAGCCATTGTTAGTGATGATTGACTCTAGAATCCCAAATCAACAAACAATGTGGTCGCGAACAAAGTATGCCACGACTTTCTTGGTTACTGCATTGTATGATGCTTCTTCGACCCATTTGGTAAAATAGTTGATTGCTACTAGGATAAACCTATTCCTGTTTGATGCGGCAGGTTCGATTGGTCCAATAATATCCATTCCCCAAGCAGCGAACGGCCATGGTGAGCTTGTTGCATTAAGCTCATTTGGAGGTACCTTTATCATGTCTGCATGTATATGACAGCGGTGGCACTTTCGGACATACTGGATGCAGTTTGTTTCCATGGTCATCCAAAAGTAACCTTGTCGGAGTATCTTCTTTGCTAAGCCGAAACTGTTCATATATGGACCGCAGGTCCCGACATGAATTTCCTCTAGTATCTTGGATGCTTTCTTTGAGTCGACACACCTTAGTAATCCCAAATCCAGAGTCCTCCTATATAGGATTACTCCGCTGTGAAATAAATTATTAGACAATCTTCGGAGCGTGCATTTCTAAGTAGTATTTGCAAGTTCTGGATATTCTCCTTTCACCAAGTATTCCTTAATATCATGAAACCAAGGTTTTCCATCTACTTGTTCTTCGACATGAGCACATTAAGATAGCTGGTCATAGATCTTTACCAGAATAGGATCAATTAAGTTCTTGTCTGGATGTTGTATCATGGTTGATAGGGTGGCCAATACATTGGCAAACTCATTCTAGGCTCTGGGAACATGCTGGAATTCTGTCTTTGTGTACCTCTTTCTCAACTCCTGTACGTGATGCAGATACAGGAGTATCTTGGAGTTCTTGGTCACCCACTCTTCTCAGACCTGATGTATAAGCAAGTCTGAATCCCCAGTTACTAGAAACTCTTGGATATTCATGTCAATGGCCATCTTGAGACCCAAGATGTAGGCTTCGTACTCGGCCATATTGTTGGTGCACGAGAATCTGAGTTTGGCAGACACCGGATAATGCTGGCTAGTTTCTGATACTAGGAGTGCTCCTATGCCAACTCCTTTGATATTTGTTGCTCCATCAAAAAACATCCTCCAACCATCATAGGATTCTACAATGTCTTCTCCTATGAAGGATACCTCTTTGTCAGGAAAATATGTCTTTAGGGGTTTGTATTCTCCATCCACGGGATTCTCGGCAAGATGATCTGCCAAAGCCTGTCCTTTGATTGCTTTTTGAGTTACGTAGACAATGTCGAATTCACTTAGCAGGATTTGCCACTTGTCTAGCTTGTCAGTGGGCATGGGCTTCTGAAAGATGTACTTCAACGGATCCATCCTTGATATGAGATATGTAGTATAGGCACAGAAGTAGTGCCTCAACTTTTGAGCTACACAAGTCAAAACATAGTAGGTGCGCTCTAACAGAGAATACCGAACCTCGTACGGGGTGAAATTCTTGCTGAGATAATAGATGGCCTGCTCCTTCCTCCCCGTTTCGTCATGTTTCCCAAGAACACAACTGAACGCTCCATCCAATAATGCAAGGTAGAGTAATAGGGGTCTACCTGGCTCGGGCAGGACCAAAACTGGCAGTGTTGATAGGTACTCCTTGATTCTGTCGAAGGCCTTTTGGCAGCCATCAGTCCATTTGGTGGCGACGTCCTTTTTCAACATCTTAAAGATTGGCTCACAGATGATAGTGGATTGTGCTATGAACTGGTTGACATAGTTGAGTCTCCCCAGGAAACTCATCACGTCCTTCTTATTCTTTGGTGGTGGCAATTCTTGAATGGCCTTGACCTTTGACGGATCCAGTTTTATTCCTCAGCAACTCACAATGAACCCAAGTAGTTTTTTAGAAGGAACCCCGAACGCACATTTTGCGGGATTCAATTTCAAGTTGTACCTTCTCAATTTGTTGAAGAACTTTCTCAAATCTCCCATGTGATCAGTGGCTTTGTTGGATTTGATGATGACATCATCCACATATACTTCAATCTCTTTATGTATCATATCGTGGAAAATGGTAGTTATGGCCCTCATGTAAGTTGTCCCAGCATTCTTTAACTCGAACGACATCATCTTGTAGCAGTACATCCCCTATGGAGTAATAAAAGTTGTTTTCTCATCATCTTTGTCGTCCATCCATATCTGATGATATCCAGCAAAACAATCCACGAATGACTACAACTCGTGCTTGGTGCAATTGTCAATCAAGATGTGTATGTTTGGCAGGGGGAAATCGTCTTTTGGACTCGCCCTGTTGAGATCCCGGTAGTTGACACAGACTCTGACCTTCCCATCCTTCTTCAGTACCGGCACAATGTTTGCTAACCATGTCGGATATTCTACTACCCTGAGAACTTTAGCCTTGACTTGCTTTGTGACTTCTTCCTTGATTTTTAAGCTCATGTCAGGCTTGAATTTTCTGAGCTTCTGTTTTACCGGTAGACATGTTAGATCGGTTGGCAATTTGTGAGCCACAATAGATGTACTTAGATCAGTCATATCATCATATGACCAGGCGAATATGTCCTCATATTCCTTTAGAAATTCTGTGTACTCTTCCTTTTCTGATGGTGAAAAATGAACATTGATGCACGTTTCTTTGACATTTTCTGCATCTCCCAGGTTAACAACCTCAGTCTTGTCCATGTTGGACTTAGGTCTATTCTCAAAATTCTCAACTTCTTTAACAATCTCTTCCGGCATATCATCTTCCTCTAAATCTATGTTCGTTTGTTGTGTTGTCTCGTTGCATGTCACAGTCATTGCTTCATCAAGATAAGTAATAGTAATGTTGTATAAATAAAGTAATGAAAGAAAATAATAAGAGTACTATTTTAAAGAAACTGAAATGCTTTGATAGATTTCATAACTATTTTGAACATTGGAGCTCTTATTTCAAAATTAAAAATGCGAAAGGAAAGTCAACTAGTGAAGATAAAAGATAATGCATGATGCTTTGTTCAGCCTTGCTACCCCGAAGCTTTCCTGGCTCTGGTGGTTTTGATGGTCCAATTGTTGAGGCATGCTCCTCGGCTTACGGCCTGTATGGAAGGCCTTCCTCTCCCTCCTCCTCGAAAATGACACAAAAATCCATGTCATCATCTTCTAGGAACAAATTCCTTACTTTTGCCAATGCTTCCTCTTCTTCTAACCCATAGATAACGTCGGTTGGTTGGAAGTCTGCTACAAATGTGGTATCGGCTGTTCCAGCGGGTAGTAAGGGCCGCACCATGGTGGTGACCAGTTGTTGAACTCCTCCCAAGTGTAATCATATCCTATCCCGAAAGTGGTGCCATGTTTCTTCAGTTTGATAGGCTTGGAGATTCCTTGGAGATTCTTGCCAAGTCCCTTGCCAGGTTCATATCTGCTCCAGTTCAATATGCTTTCAATTTTGTTATCCCACCACTTGTCCTTATCCACGTCGTTGACTCGCTCGATGTGGTGATAGGTCTCTCCGCCTATCTTTCTTATACCTCCGATCGCTAGGATGGTTTGGCGACTGTATATGGGATTGTTACCGTCATTGTGAATGATCACCTCTTGGTGATTCCATTCAAATTTCACTGCCTGATGTAGTGTTGATGCTATAGCTCCAGCAACATGAATCCATGGCCATCCCAACAGCAAGTTGTAAGATGTCGGCACATCTATTACTTGAAAATCAACATCGAACCAAGTAGTCCCCATTTGCAAACACAAGCTAATTTCCCCAATAGTGGATCTTTGGGAACCTTGGAAGGCTTTGACGTTGATGGACCCGTCCTTGATCTCATGCAAACCTTTTCCTAATGTTTTGAGTGTTACCAATGGGCAAATATTGAGGTTGGACCCTCCATCAATCAGGATCCTGGTGATAAAATAATCTTTGCATTGCATAGTGATGTGCAATGCCTTGTTGTGACTCAACCCTTCTTGTGGCAGCTCGTCTTCATGAAAAGTGATCTTGTGACTCTCCAATACCTGCCCTACCATGTTTTCCATTTCTCCTTCGGTGATGTTGCTTGGTACATATGCCTCGCTCAGCACCTTTAACAAGGCATTCTTATGTGCATCGGAACTTTGTAGCAAAGCTAGGATAGAGATTTGTGCCGGCATTTTGTTTAGTTGATCAATGACTGAGTATTCCTTGGCTTGTATCTTTCTACAAATATCCTCGGGCCCATTTTTAGTGATGGCTGGCCGACCAGAGGCCTGCTTGCTTGACTCAGCCAAATGTTCCGGAGTATAAACCCTGCCGGTTTTTGTCATACCCTGTACTACAACTGCTTCTCCGGATTTGGATTTCCCTTTCCTTCTTGCCTCGGCTGTGTAGTCCCAAGGGATGGCCTTTGTATAGAATGGTGTTATAGCCGACATTGCTATTGGAATGGGCACCTTTACTCCGAACGGAACCTATATTTTGGAAGGTAACACAGCAACTTCAAATGGTACAAGTGCGTTTGCCGGAGACCCAAACTCGACCTCAATCGGTGCTGGCGTCTTTGTAGAGGATGATGCTTCAAACTCAAGCGGCATGGACATATTCACTTCGGCATCCCCAAAAGGCTGAATCTGGACTACGATCGAATTCAGGGTGACTATTGGCTTCTTTGGATCGTCGCCTTCTATGATTCAACTGATCGATCCCTTGGAATCCCAGTCATTCTCTATTTCAATCATGTGAATGCTTCCACCCTTGTGGTCTGGTAGAGGGTTATTGTGGATATTCGGAGCAGGCTACTTTTCCACAATAATCTTGTTATCAATCAGTGTTTGGATCTTATCTTTTAGAGAGCGGCATTCATCAATGGTATGCCATTTCATGCCGGAATGGTATGCAGAGGATTTATTTGGATTGACCCATTGAGAAGGGTTTTCAGGGGTTATAGCAGGGATAGGGGTGACGTAACCAACAACTTTGAGCCTTTCGTACAGCTGGTCAATTGGTTCAGCAATGGCGGTATATTGTTTGGGAGGTATGCGGTCGAAATTTGGCCGGGGTCTAGGAAAGTTTTGGTGAGTGGGAGGTAATTGATAGTGGGATGCTGAGTATTGTAGGCTTGGTAGACATGTGCAGGTTGGGAATATCTGGATGAAGTGACCTGATATGTGGGAGGTGGAGGTGATTGGTAAGTAGGTGGTGGAGCTTGGTACGAGGGTGAGGGTGCTTGGTAATTTGGAGTAGGTTGATATGTGAGTGGAGGAATTGGGTAGGTTTGGTATTTGATAGGGGATTTGGTTCTCTGTGCGACCATCACGGCACCTACATCCCTCTTCTTGGACGTGCCACCCGACTGTAGAGCCTTATTAGTAGCTTGTAAGGATTTCAAGTTTGTAACCATACCACTTTTGATACCTTCCTCGATCCTTTCTCCCAGCTTGATGATGTCAAAAAATTTATGATTCTCAATCAGCATCAGTCTTTCATAGTATTGTGGGTCCTGAGCCCGGACGAAAAATTTGTTCATTTGTTCTTCCTCTAAAGCAGGTCGGACCTTAGCAGCTTCTGATCTCCAACGAGTGGCATACTCGTGGAATGTTTCTGTGGGCCTCTTCTTTAAATTCTTAATATAGAATACATCCGGTGCATTTTCTATATTGAACCTGAATCTGTCCATGAAGTGGGACGCCATACTCACCCAGTTTGACCACTTCTTCGGGTCTTGGCTAATGTACCAAGATAGAGCATCTCCCTTCAGACTCCTCATGAAATGTTTCATACGGATCCTTTCGTCCTTCCCTACTCCGACCAGCTTGTCGAAGTATGTTCTCAAATGAACTCTCAGATCCCCTGTACTATCAAACATTTCAAGCTTAGGAGGTTTGTACCCCTCGGACAGTTCGACATCTGGTTGTATGCAAAGGTTTTCGTAATTTAACCTTTCAATCCCCTTACTTCATTCGACGCCCTGAATTCGCCTAGTCAATTTCTAGAGTTCTTCAGCCAAGTTCCTGATAAGTGAGTCTTTATCATCCGACTCGGGTGTGCTTGAAATGGGTTGAGTGGAGTGTGGCATAGTCTCCACATAGATGGGGGTGTTATGATGAGTGTGGAAATGGTCATTTGTAGAGTTCAAAGGTTCCAGGAAGAGTAGTGGAGTATTGTTGGAAGTGTGGCAAGTATTGCAGTGATGGTGAGGAGCGGGATGATTTTGTGGTTTCGGGATGTTTTGTGGAGCTGTGGGGGTGTGGGGGTTCTGAGCGCTTGGAAAATTAACATCTGGGGTGGTAAGGGAAAATGACAAGCTTGCCAAGTTCCGAACTTGATCAAGTTCCTCCTGAAATTTCAACAGTTTCTGCTCGAGTTGGGATGCACTTTCTTTGGAGACCTGAGTACCCTGAGTGATCTCTACCTGTTCAACTGAGTTTTCCTTTTTAGTGTTGTTCAAATCTTCCATCTTTCCTTTGTTCCTGTCTGATAGGACTAGGAGGAGGAGTGGGTAGAGGGCCCTTGGATCTTGAGGAGTAGGATGATGATGCCAGAGTGCACGAACTAACCTTTGGGGAGGGGAATAAAACAAAAGTAAAACAAAAGGTAAAAAGTTAGTGAGGTTTATGAGAAGAAATGTTAAGTTATTTAAACAGATAGTGCAAGAATGTAAATCATGTCCTAATTTGGGGAACCTCTTTGTGCCCGAGGTAAGCCTAGCGACAAATTGATTTGGAGAACTTATAATGCTAAATGCCTCATTTTATTGATAAAAAGTAAACAAATCCCAAAACGACAATAAATAACATAAATAAAATGTCACTATGAGCACGTGATTTTTGCCTCGCATGAATTACTCCTACAGAATTCCCAAAATTAGAACTTTTCTATTAATTATTTGGTTTTTAGGAATTAATTGCATAATTTTCGTGTTTGCTTGCATTTTTGTGTGCATATTTAATTTATGTAATTCATGAAAAAAAATACATTGCATTTGCATTTAGGATCCAATTCTCTATTTTTAGGATAAGTAGTTAATTAATGTTACAAAAAATGAAAGAAAATAACAAAAATAGTCCATTTTACTTTTTAACCTTTAATTGTTTGAATTTATTATAGTTCTCTTTTAATTTTAATTTAGGACTTAATTAATTTTTGGGAAGCAAGTAGTTTATTAATTTAGTTGTAGTATTTAAATCAGATTTTTGTTTTTGTTTTGTAATTAATAAATTTTAAAATGAAAAAAAAAAAGAGAAAAGGAAGGAGAGCCTTTGTTAAAGAAGCCATTCATGGGCCAAAAAACAATTGAAATTGCCTTCAGCCCAAATGATCTTGCCCTTGAAACCGGGTAAAACTCGGCCCAAGATCCATGAAAGAGATCGGTCCAGCCTTTCCCATCCAAATGACTCCGTTTTGTATGTCTTTAATTGTGACCGTTGGATCTTCCAAATCCAACGGTTCGGAACTGGATGGCCAATTAGTATAATAATGTCTGAACAAAACCCCCCTACCCCTAACTCATCTCTCACAACCCCCCTTCTCCATGAACCCTAACGACCGCCGCCTCAAATTCTCAGCCCTATATGGTGGCGGCGCCGCATCCAACCACGCCCAAGATCACACATCTAAATCTCCTCCACCCCTAATCCAAAATCTCCAAACAACTCCTCTCAAATCCGTCCAGAACTGCTCGGATTTTAGATCGAAGTTTGAAACCCTAGCACCACCCAACTTCCCCAGGTGGCGGCACCACCTCTTTTCAACCCCAAATTAACACCCTGAGACCTCCTTCCCTCCCTCATTCCAAATTCTCACTCAGGTTCCTTCAAACATTTCGGGAACTCTTCGAATATTGAATCAGAGAACAAAGCCCTAATTCCACAAATTAAAATTCAATGGGCCTTTTGAAGATTCTAGGCTGTAATGGACTTTACTTGTGTGTTTTCACATGAAAACATGCGATTAAAGGTTGTTCTTGTCAAGAAATCGAAGAAGTTCTTCAAGTGTGTTCAAGACTGTCCTGAGCCACTGTAGGTATTTCGTTTTCTGTTTTCTTTTGATAGTTTTTCTTTACTTTTTCTTTCATTTTACCTTCCATTGCCATCTGTTTCTCCCTCTTCTTTTGAACTCTTTTGCTTTCCCAGTTTCAGAGTCGTCCTTTACATGCATGTTAGTTTTCCTTTCTTTAATTAGTATAAACAGTCTGTTAGTAATTTAGTTTCAATTTCATTAATGTTAGTTGCATTAATTGGATTTCTTAAAAAAATTGCTCGAATTGCTTCTGTTTCTTCTTGTTTTCATTTTAATTCAAAATTTTGGTTTGATTGTGCTTGGGCTTGAGCTTTATACCTTTAAGTTCATTTTTGGGCTGGGTTTCTAATGAATTTGACCCAGGGCCAATTTCACCCATAACTCATTTGAGCCCAATGTAATTAGCAGGGTAACTAAGGGTCAATTTGGGTAGTTCAGCTAAAGAATCTCTGAATAACTTCTTTAGAAAGCTTCTTAGAAGCTGAAAAACAGACTTGCTTGGCAAGCAAGTTAGAAATTTAGGGACCTTTGAGCAAAAAATAAAATTGGAAAGGTCTAAAGGGCAAAAATTGAACCCTTAAGGCTGCCCTAGTAGCTTGCCTATAATAGCATTGCTAAAGAGAGCTGAATTCAGATTTTACAAGGAAAAAATCTTAGAAAATACCAATGGCTGAATAGTTCTGAAGATTATACTGATTTCTAGTCCTTTTCTTTGATAAAATTGATCAAATTCTGCCTCAACTAGAGATTTTTACCCTTTTTCCTTTGTTAAAATCTTTGAAAGTCTCACATCCTGCAGTCTTTAGTTATAAATGGTTTGATTTTGGGCCTGGAAAAGCTGGTTTTGAAGTTCTGGTCTTACTGAAAATTATTGTTTCATTGGTTGAGTCATGTTTGGATTCGTTTATTATCCTACTACCCGGGTGTTGATTGTTTGGCTGCTATTGCTTATTGCTGCTTCACCTCTTACTTTCCCTTTTTTTCAATTTCCAGGTATTTCTTTGGCCCTTGAGTGACATTTGAAGTATGGATCAGGAAACATGTAATCAAGCCTGAAGAAAAATGTTATTTGTCACATGTTTCTTCATTAATCTTCTTCATAGGTTCTTTAGCTTAGCTGTTTAAGTGTATACATTTGCGTCATTAATGTTGTGTACCTATGAGGTCTGGATTTGAATCTGCTCTAATGTAAATAATTCAGGATTGTTTGGACTTCTTTTTAAGATGTTTGTTGATTTAGGATTAAAACTCTTAGTTGTTTAGTTAAGTTTGTTTGACCTGGCCAAGATTAAAGTGAAGCAATTCGAATTTTGGGGTCCAACACCCCTAATCTGATTTCTGCTCCTCATTTAGTTTCCAAAACTTGTTTTCTCATGTTTAAAGTATGGCTTAATAAGTTTAGAGTATGTTGTTCAGCCCCTTCCATTGTTGTTTATATGATGTTTCTGTTCTACGAAGTATTTCAAACGGGGATTGTGTTGGTTAAGCTGGAAATACTTTGAGTTTAGTCTTTGTTTTCATATTTTATTCTGATAAACTGAAATCGTGAGGCTAGTTAAGTATGTTAACATGAGGTCAGAACCCAACATGTGAATTAAGGCTATTTGAAATCTTAAGTTGTTCTTTTCACTGGCAATTCATATGAGTTCTTTTAAGTAGTAAAATAGTGTTCGAATGCTGAAGGTCTCGTTGCAGCTAATTTTCATATGATGATTGAAGTTTATGACAATGAATTGGGCTATAATTTCGGCCCAGTCATGCCAAGATCTTTTCTGGTGTTCCTGGTTCTAGGCTTCACTTTGGAGCCCATTTGTGGCTTTTGTTTGTTAACTAAACGACCATAGTGAACCTTTAGCTACATTTAGTGATAACTAATTAAGCCCTTCAAATAGATTGAGGTGAGCCATAGTAGATAATAATTAGTTTATGGCCCTCCAAATATAGTTGAAATTCCCTTAGGAAATTTAAAATACGTGTGTCGCGCCAAATAAAATCTAAAATGCGTGGCCCTCATTTAATTATTTCTTTAAAATCTATAGAATTCGACGCATGACATTTAGCAAATTTTCATGACCCTCGAAAGTCAAAAAATGCGTAGTTGCTTTAGGCCGGTATATTTAATAATATTACCTTCTTAAAATCGGGTACACATTTATGTGACCCAAATCCAAATCCCAACAATGTTATATAAAATGTGTTGCGGACTGCCGGTGCATTTATGTAACGCGATTCAAGACGTGTTTCAAAATGACGTTGCAATTTTCTCTAAAAATGAATAAAAGTGGTTAAAGGTTTAAAATGGCATCATAGGTTTGAACATGTATTAAAATCAGATAATAGGCAGATTATAATAGTTTAAGCGACCGTGCTAGAACCATGAAATTCGGGGGTGCCTAACACCTTCCCTCGGGTTAATAGAATTCCTTATCTAGAATTTCTGGTTCGCAGACTTCACAAGGAAAGTCGAATTTTCCTCGATTTGGGATTTAAAATAAACTAGTGACTTGGGACACCAGAAACGAACCTATCCCAAGTGGTGACTCTGAATAAAATTGAATAAATAATCTCATTTCGAATAATGTTACTTAAATTGGAAAAACCTCCTTTGTACTACCTCCGGGTGTGCAAAAAGGAGGTGTGACATATCTGATGATTCTGCTGGGGAACACGAACCCAGAACTTCGGTTCAGGGTTCAAGAATTCGAGCTTAGAATAGCTATTATATTTGGCTTTATCTATTATCTGATTTTATTACATGTTTGGGCCTAATGTGCTAAGTGTTGTTTTTACCGCTTTAATATTATCTGAATTGTATATACACTGCTATGAAACCTTTTTCTTCTCATCTTCGGGGATGTGATCGCTGGTCGAGACTCCCTATTTTGTTAATGTCATACCATGAAATAAGAAAGAGGCTCGGACAGGTTACTAAGCTGGATGGCCTTTTGGTTCCCGGTACGTAGCCCCTTCCTCGACTCGAGTTGTCCGCTCGGGTACACAGTCTAGAACACATACCCAGGTTTTGAACCTAGAATAACTCAGCCTCATGTCGGATCCCTAGCAGGAACGTTTGTTTGCATCATGTGCATTTGACTTTGGAGACTCAACACAGGGGTTGGGTCTGTCTAGGACAGGTGTACCCAGAATGAAAAGACCATCCTGATGCATCTTACTTGCTACTTGTGCATTCATTTGCTTCGGATTTGCATGTTGACCGGCTTATAGAGGAAAAGTTGAAAAGGAAAGGCAATGTGAGGATTGAGAGAGATAATTGTTTGTTTTTGGAAAACCAATGTCCAAAATATACTGAAACTCTGCCGAAATTTTGAAAAAAAAAGAAAAGAAATTTTGTTTTTTTTCAAAAAAAAAAAGAGAAGAAAAATTGGTTTTTATCTTGTCAAAATTGCCCGAACTATGCCAGTTTGATTCTCACAGGGTGTGGGATATGTAGACAACTCCCATCGGGTCCAATTTCCTTTTGCAAAAATAGCCCAAAAGAACAAAGTTTTAATTTTTATTGCAAATAAGCAAGGTGATGCCATTCTTGTCAAAAATAGCCGAGTGTCCCCAAAAGGACGCCGGAAGGTTGTTTCGCAAGAACAGCCGCCTTTGGTCTCCTTTTCAAATTTTTGGCCGGTTTAGCAAGCACAGCCTTTAAATCTTCCCCCGGAAGTGCTGAAAGGCCGTATTTGTAAAGCCTAGTTTTTACTTTTGAAATGAAAATCTAAAAAAATGTTAGCTTTGTTTATGAGTCAATTGAATCATGATTTTGCTTAATTACCCTAATAAATGTGCAGAATGAGCACGAGTTAGAATTTTCCAATAACAGTCATGAACAAGATCCCTTTGGAGTTGCATATGTGGTGGGATGATCTAGGTGAATCAAGGCAAGACAAGGTCAATCAATATTTGGGAGGTCTCACCGGATTGTTAAAAATTAGGCCTAGAGGAGATATCATAAAGGCGTTGGTTACATTTTGGGACCTGGCCCACAACGTATTTCATTTCTCAGATTTTGAACTCACCCCAACTTTGGAAGATATAGCCGGGTATATTGGGAGCGCGGAGGTCCCTTTGAGACAGAAGTATCTGCTTGCTCCAAGAGCTGTCGTTGTGCACAAATTCCTACACTCCTTAAAGATAAGCAGGAGGTCTACAACCCAGATTTGGCAGCCGGTTTTTCCACTCCGTAGTTTATATATCAGAGATACGGTCACATAGGAGGGTTTAACAATCCGGAAAACAAAATTTGTAGCAAAGTAACCGTCTCAAATGGGAAGAACACAGGTGTTTTGCTTTTCTGGTGGTTTTCTTGGGACTTCTGGTGTTTCCTAGGAAAGATGGAAATATTGATATACGAATAGCCGGGGTTGTCAGCACTTTGCTTACTCAGGCCAAAAGCACCCTCGCACCCATGATAGTAGCTGAAATCTTCCACGCTCTCACAGCTTGCAAAGCCGGAGGAGACTTTTTTGAGGGGTGCAACTTGTTGCTGCAGATGTGGATGATTGAACACCTATGCCATCGTCCTCAATTTATGAGTTATCGGTCGACAGAGAAAACCTACATAGAGGAATTTTATATGAGGAATGATGGGATCAACTTACCAGAAGGGGTCACAGAGTGGGTAGCACTCCTCCGTTCCATCACTGCAAACCAAATAGAGTGGACGTTCGGGTGGCTGTCTGTGGATAAGATCATATACATACCAGCTACCGCACCTCATTTCCTCTTGATGGGTCTTAGGAGTATCCAGCCTTATGCCCCGTATCGGGTATTGAGGTAGCTAGGGAGATGCCAAATAGTTCCGAAAGATCAAGATCTTAGTGCTTAAGCGGTCGAGAATGGTCCTGGAGGCCAGTTTCATGAAGGAGTAGTCCGTCAGATTTGGAGCGAGTGTCAACACTTGACGGCAAATACCTGTGTACATGATCGATCCAAAGGTGAAGTTTGACCAGGATACCTTGCTTGGTATAGAAGGGAAGTTGAGTTTAGGAGGCCAGCCAAAAAGACCCCATCTTTAGGAATTTGTTGAGGCATCACAAGAACAGTGGGCTTGGTTGGCCAAGGAGAATGAGTACAGGGCCACCATAAGTAGGCTAGAAAAGTAAGTCAAAGACCTTCTATTCGAGAATGACTTGCAAGCCGCGGCGAACGAAGGTGAAAAGAAAACGCTAGCCAAAGAAAATGAGGCCCTTCGAGCCCAGATTCGGAAAACGAAAATAGCGGCAGAAAATCCCGCCAGAAGTTCCAAAGATGAAAAACTTATAGATAACCTTAGGCAGAAAGTGGGTGAATATAGTTTTGATCTGAACAAAGCAGAGAGTGAACTAGTCAGGGATCGAAAGCAATTGGCTAAAAATGCGGAGGAACGAGCGTGCCTGGTTAAACAATTAAAAGAAAAGTACGACAATGAGGTTGCAGGGTTAAAGAAAAGGGTCATCACCGTTGAGAACAAAAAGATCAGACAGGCTAAAGATTTCAAAGCTGATAAGGAATACTGTTATGATTTAATGGCTCTGATGGAGGAAGATATACAATGGTTGCAAAGTCAACACCTTCACGACTCTCAAGTGTTAGAAGCCTGGAATCAGCAAATAGGGCGATTGCTTCAGGAAAAGGGCAGAATCCGAGAGAGGATCACAGCCATTACTGACTACATTATCGTGAAATGCCAAGCGTGTAAGGATATGACTCGTACCACTTTCTTAGCTGCAGTCATGACTTTCGGCCGCCAGATAATGAGTGCGTTAATGTATTCTTGATCTTCAATTGAGTCTGTTGTTTTTCTCTTTGTTGGAGTCTGTCAGTATTTTCTTTCTGTTAGAGTCTGTTAGTCGGTTCTTGAGTCTGTATTGTCATCTTGCTGTTGGACTGTGTTGGTTTCTTTTTCGAGTCTGTTAGTCTTGAGTCGTTGTAATCAAAGAATTTTCTTTTTATGGAAAAAATTAAAAATCCCAAAATATTTTGTATTTATTTTTTACATTTATTACCCCCAGAACTACGCTAGGTCTGATTCATGCGGGGTCGTGATACATAGGCAATCTCCATAGGATTTGACCATAACCAAAAGGAAAAAAAGTGATAAGAGAAAGAAAAAAAAGAGACGAAAAAAAAGTGTGAATAAGTAAAGCCGGGATGAAGCATGCAACCATTGCAAAACATGTAGAAACACATTTAACTGTATAGGTTCATCACACCCCCAACGTGTGATTACCTATTTGTTATTTGTTTCAAACTAACCGTTTGCTGCTATATTTCCAGTCCAGGTTTTTATAGAACGTTGGTTGGGTTTTGTGGTAATCTGGCTTCACACCCATACTTTACGAGATCAAAGGGGAACGTCGAAATGTCTTCAGAAATCACTCTGCCAACGATTCCCATCATGGATGATAGTCCAATCTCGGGCATCCCGACCTCAGAATCGGCAGCTGCCGAAGAAAATATAATCCTACGTCTTCGGGTTATGGAAATGTGGGACGCTTGGGCAAATGGAAGAGAGCCACCAAGCGCGATCTCGGTATTCCCCGAACTTTTTCCTAGAGCAAGTGGTACCTTCACTGTTCCGATCAGTCACCCAAATACACCACTAGGACACCCAACTATCTTAGCTCATTTTGTGAGAACACCTTTTGAGGTTCGCCCCCAGGTGTTAATGCCCGGTGCAACTTAAAATATCTTCACTGCTCTCCCATGCTCGGCCACGGCACAGCCTACACTGCCTAGGCCCAGTTTTGACCCCTCAGCTTTCACCTTCCAAACACCTACCTTCCAAATGGAACATCCTCAGTTTCCCATTTATACGTATCCTCAACCACCCCAATTTGAGTTCACTGCGAGGCAAGAAAAGACAACCAAAACTCCTGAGCAAGAAGAGATTGTGAGGAAGATGAGGAGTATGGAACAAAGTCTCAAAAGAATAAAAGGCTTGAGTGGACAGAAAAGTGGTTCCTATGACGACTTATGTATATTCCCTCATGTGCACCTACTATTAGGATTCAAAACCCCAAAATTTGAGAATTACGATGGGCACGGTGATCCTATTGCTCATCTCAAGAGATATTGTAACTAGCTGCGAGGAGCCGGAAAGGAAGAACTCCTCATGGCCTATTTCGTAGAAAGTCTAGTTGGCACCGCATCTAAGTGGTACATGGACCAAGATATATCCCAGTGGCACATCTGGGATGATTTTGCTAGAGATTTCATCAGGCAGTTCTAGTACAACATTGATACTGCTCCAGATAGGAATTCATTAACAAACTTGAAGAAAAAATCCTCGGAAAGCTTCCGAGAGTACGTAGTTAAATGGCATGAGCAGGCATCTAGGGTAAAGCCTCCAAGCTCAGGAAGCTGACTACTTCCAAAATATGATATCCGTAATGGGTAAACCGTTCACTGAAGCCATCAAGATTGGCGAAATGGTTGAAAATGGGTTGAAAAAGGGTCAAATTCTTAGCCAATCCGCTATTAGAGCTACCTCCCAAGCCATTCAGGGTGGGTCTGGAGGAGTAGCAAAGGGCAAGAAAAAGGAAGAAACCTCCATGGCAGCGTCGGGTGCAAGGAGACACCGTACTCCCGGATCCCTTTTCTCAGAAAGGACCCTGCAGCACTATTACCCCCACCAAGACTTGGCCTATACTCCTCAGCCATACCCGGTCATGAACTCTCAACCTTATGTCCGGCCACAACAACAAGCCAACCAGAACCAAGCTCCATTTCCTAGAAACCTGCCTCCTTACCAAACCCACTACAACCCCCGTCCTCCACAAAACAATTTCCACCCTCGTGAATCGCCCAAGAGGCCAAATTTTACACCAATTGGTGAATCATACTCCAGCCTATTCCCAAAGCTTGTTCAAATGGGTCTGTTACAACCTATTCCTCAAACCAGGCAAAACCCAGCATCACTCGCTTACAGAGCTGGTGCCCGATACGCCTATCACTCAAGGGCAAAAGGGCATGACACGGATGATTGCTGGACTCTGAAGAGAGCTATGGAGAACTTGATAGAACAAAGGAAGATAGTGCCGAGGGATGAAGATGTTCCCAATATGACTAACAACCCACTGTCGGCCTACAATAATGGGCCGGTAATTGGAATGATTTGTGAGGATAAGGAATTTGACCCATGACATTGAAGGCCATCATTGCCATCGCTGATGTAGAAAAGAAACCAAAAGTTGCCCCGAAGCAAGACAAAGGGGAGAAAAAGAACAAAACCACCACTCCAAAGTCAGAGAAGAAAATTGAAGTTGAGACTGGGGCAATGCCTCCCAAAGATGTTGTTCCTTATGTCCCTCGAGGCCGCAAAGAAAAGCAGATGACATTGAGTCCTCCCAGGAGATTCGAGCTGAACAAAACAACCCAAATATATGTGCCCCTGGGAGCTTATGTGATGCGGGGGACAATTAATCTACCGAGGCTGAATGAGCCCGTGGTTATTGGACACGCACCACAGAAGCCCATGACAGATCCTACCACTGTGCCTTAGAACTACAACAAAATGGTGGTGACTTATAAGGGCAAAGAAATCTCAGGAGAAGTTCAAGAAAATAACCCTGTTGAAAAGTATTCCAATTTGGAAGAGGTGAACAATGCCACTAGAAAGTGCTTCCCATCTAAGAAGACCGTGAGTGCCGAAGAAGCGGAGGCCTTCTTTCAAAAGATGAAAATGGTGGATTATGAGGTGATTGACCAGCTTCGAAAATTTCCCGAACAAGTCTTCTTGTTGGCTTTGCTGATGAACTTTGCCGAATATCAGAAGGTATTGATCAAGACCCTTAACAAAGCATATGTGCCTGTTGAGACTTCTGTAGAGCAATTGGAGAGAATGGTAGAAAGATTTTTCACAATCAACCATATCTCCTTCAGCAAAAATGGCTTGCCCCCAGAAGGGGCATCACATAACAAAGCCTTGCACCTAACAGTCAAATGCGAAGGGTACTACGTGAAAAGGGTTATGTTGGACGGAGGCTATGGGGTAGACATCTGCCCACTTTCAACTCTACAGCGCATGGAAATTGGGACCAAAAGAATTTGACCCAACAATGTCTGCGTACGTGCCTTCGATGGCATCAAAGGGGACACAATTGGAGAGATCGATCTAATTCTGACCATCAGCCCAGTATACTTTGAAGTAACCTTCCAGATTCTAATATATCCTACAACTTTCTTTTGGGGAGGCCATAGATTCATGTAGCGGGGGCTGTACCCTATACTCTTCACCAGATGGTGAAGTTCTAGCATGAGGATCAAGAGATTGTGGTCCACAGGGAAGATGAGCAATCAATTTATCGGGACCCATCAGTCTCATGTCTTGAAGCAAGAGAGGGGAGTAAGCACATAGTTTATCAGGCCTTTGACATTGTGGTTGCAAACTAGTACGAAGAAGGAAACCCGTGCCCCCAACCCTTCCTTTCTAATGCATCAATCATTACAAGGGATAGCTGAACCTATCACCCTGCCTGCTAGTGAAAAGTTCTTCGGGATAGGCTTCCGACCTACTCCAGCTGATATAAGATGGGCAGATGATAGAAAGAATGATGGTTGGGTCTTGCCTCAGCCGGTGCCGCATCTGTACAGAACATTTGTCAGGCCGAAATACCATGAGGAAGAAGAACATGAGGCCTTCACGGCCGAAGAGATTGAAGAGATCTATGGAGCAATGAGGAAGATACTATATGAGACCCACATGGTCCAGCCAGGGAGGGCTCAAGCATCGCTGAGGTGCTGTATATGTGATCTAATGCCAAGCTGCAGAATTGGAAGGCTACGCCATTCTCAATTAGGAGGGAGTCCTGGTAGACCTGTCCAGCCACTTTTTTGCATCACCAGTTATTCCAGGGTGTAACTCGGATGTTTTTCTTTGGTTTCTTCTCTTTTAATTTCCAGTGTAAACCCTGTTATTTTTAAATTCAAAGAAAGGAAATCAATATTTCATCGTTCATCTTTCTTTCTTCTTTCTGATTTCGTTATTTTCTCTTTTATTTCTTTTTTTAGCTCTAATAATGCGGCTTTAAATAACATGACATGTTTGCAAACTTCATGCCCAGATACAAATACGCTGTCTAACTGTGAAATAATGAACCAAGAACCGGAATACGATGAAGAAGAGGCTTTTAGGGAAATAAATCGAGAATTAGAACAATTTGAGAATAAACCTAAGCTGAACTAAAATGATACTGAGTCGGTTAATTTGGGTAGTTCTGAAGAAATCAGGGAAACCAAGATAAGCATTCACACAGACGGAAAAACTCGGGACGCATTAATCCAACTCCTATTTGAGTTCAAAGATGTGTTTGCTTGGTCATATGACGACATGCCAGGGCTAAGTGTTGATTTGGTGGTTCATAAGTTTCCAACTTACCCCGATTGTCCCCCGGTCCAGCAAAAGCAAAGAAAGTTTAAAAATGATATCAGTGACAAGATCAAAGAAGAAGTCACGAAATAGTTAAAAATGGGGGTGATCCGAGTGGTTCGGTACACCACATGGCTAGATAATGTAGTCCCAGTGCCAAAGAAAGACGGGAAGGCCCGAGTGTGTGTGGATTACAGGGATTTAAACAAGGTAAGTCCCAAAGATAACTTCCCTTTGCTGAACATACACATCCTTGTTGATAACTGCGCCAAGCATGAGATAGAGTCCTTCGTGGATTGTTACGTAGGATATCACCAGGTGTTGATGGATGAAGAAGATGCAGAGAAGACAGCTTTTACCACACCTTGGGGTACATACTGTTACAGAGTCATGCCATTTGGTCTGAAGAATGCCGAGGCAACCTACATGCGGGCCATGACAGCCATTTTTCATGATATGATGCACCAAGAGATAGAGGTGTATGTGGACGATATAATCATCAAATCCAAAACCCATGACGACCACGTTCGGGACTTGAGAAAATTCTTTGAGCGGTTGCGCAAATATGATTTGAAGCTGAACCAGCCAAATGTGTATTTGGCGTACCATCCGGAAAACTCTTGGGATTCATAGTCAGTCGGAGGGGCATCGAGTTAGACCCAACAAAGACAAAGTCTATTCGGGATTTGCCTCCTCCAAGAACCAAGAAAGATGTTATGAGTTTGTTGGGAAGATTGAATTACATCAGTCATTTCATTGCGCAGTTGACATCTACGTGTGAACCCATATTCAAATTTTTTAAGAAAGATGCGGAAATCAAATGGACAGATGAATGTGAATAAGCTTTCGATAAAATCAAGGAATATTTGTCAAATCCGCCAGTCTTGGTCCCACATGAGCTAGGAAGGCCTTTGTTCTTTTACCTGACAGTCTTAGAAAATTCTTTCTGCTATGTCCTCGGGCAACACGATGTGACTGGAAAGGGAGAGCAGGCCATTTACTATCTGAGCAAGAAATTTACCAGTTATGAGGCCAAGTACACTTTATTGGAAAGAACTTGTTGCGCGCTAACTTGAGTCGCTCAAAAGCTGAGACATTATCTGCAAGCTTACACCACTTACCTCATAACCAGGTTGGATCCTTTAAAATACATATTCCAGAAGCCAATTCCCACTGGGAGGCTAGCAAAGTGGAAGATCCTGCTCATGGAATTCGATATAGTATATGTCACTCGCACGGCAATGAAAGCCCAGGCGTTAGCAGATCATTTGGCGGAAAATCCAGTCGATGATGAGTACCAACCTTTGATACTTACTTCCCGGATGAAGAAGTAAACTCAGTTGAGGCAATATCCGAAGACACCAATACTTGGAAAATGTTCTTCGATTGAGCGGTAAACGCAAAAGGTGTTGGAATTGGGGTAATCTTAATCTCGCCCACTGGTCAGCATTATCCGTCCACAGCCAGGCTTCGATTTTTCTGCACAAACGACACTGCCGAGTATGAATCCTGCATTATGGGTATGAACATGGCAATCGACCAAGATGTCGAAGAGTTATTGATCATGGGAGACTCAGATCTGATTATCCGGCAAGTCCAGGGAGAATTGGAAACCCGAGATGTTAAACTTATCCCTTACAAGAAACATGTGGAAAACCTCAGCAAGCGATTCAAGTCAATAGAATTCCGGTATATCCCTTGTTGTCACAACGAACAGGACGATGCACTTGCTACTTTGGCCTCTATTCTGCCATATCCAGGAAATGCTCACATAGATCCCTTGGAAATCCAAATCCGGGAAAGGCATGGTTATTGTAATACGATTGAAGTAGCACCAAATACCCAACCATGGTACCATGACACCAAAAGGTTTATGAAAATGCAAGAATACCCCGAGCAAGCTAGTGGGGACCAAAAGAGAACCATCAGACAGCACGCGAGTGGTTTCTTTTTGAGTGGGGATGTCTTGTACAAGAGAACTCTGGACCTCAATTTGTTAAGATGTGTTGACGCAGAAGAGGCTGGAAGAATCATGCATGAGGTACACATGGGAGTATGTGGGCCCCACATGAATGGGTATGTTTTAGCAAAGAAAATCCTTCGAGCGGGTTATTACTGGATAACCATGGAAAAGGACTATTTCAGCTTTGTCCGAAAGTATCATCAGTGTCAGGTGCACGGTGATTTTATTCATGCACCTCCCACAGAATTGCATCCCATGTTAGTGCCTTGGCCATTTGTCGCTTGGGCATGGACGTCATTGGGCCGATCGGGCCGAAAGCCTCAAATGGGCATAGATTCATACTGGTTGCCATTGACTACTTCACGAAGTGGGTTGAAGCCATCGCTCTCAAATCGGTCACCAAGAAAGCTGTGGTAGATTTTGTGCACTCTAATATTATTTGCCGTTTCGGTATCCCTACAACTATTATCAGAGACAATGCTGCAAACTTGAATAGTCATTTGATGGGAGATATATGTGAACAATTCAAGATAACGCATCGGAATTCTACTCCCTATCGGCCCAAGCCAATGGTGTCGTTGAAGCAGCAACAAGAACATCAAGAAGATTTTGAGAAAGATGATTCAAAGCTCCAAGCAATGGCATGAAAAGTTGCCTTTTGCATTACTAGGATATCGCACTACGGTGCGCACATCGGTAGGAGCAACCCCATGGCACTGAGGCCGTGATACCTGTGGAGGTTGACATCCCTTCTCTCCGGATCATCGTTGAAGCCGAAATTGAGGACAGTGAGTGGGTCAAGACTCTTCTAGAATAGCTGACCCTGATTGATGAAAAGCGAATGGCTGCAGTTTACCACGGGCAGCTGTACCAACAAAGAATGGCCCGTGCTTATAATAAGAAAGTGCGGCCTAGGAATTTCGAAGTGGGACAACTCATGTGAAAGGAAAGATATTGCCAAGAGGAGCGTTATACTTGGGAGATGTCGAAGGAAATGATCCCGAAGCAGCTGTGAATGCGGATGCAGTAAAAAGGTACTATGTTTAGTCTTGCTGCAGCGACAACATTGTCCGATTGGGATGACGAAGGCTTTCATTCTCGCTACCCAAACACTATCTACCCTTTGCAAGCCCATTTGAGTCGGTCACTCTCTTTGATTACTCTCTTTGGAACCTGAAAGTGTTATTGAAAAAAGAAAAAAAGAGATAAAAAAAAGAAGAAAAAAAAAAGAGAAAAGAAAAAAAAGAAAAAAAACAAACAAAAACAAAACAAAATGTTTCCCTGAACTATGTTTGACTTGATTCCGAAAGGATACGTAGGCAGCCTCTTTCTGGGGTTCAGTTACAACAAAATAAAAATCCATTTTTCCCCAAAAGTGAAATTGGGCCAGATGATATAACGATTCGGCGATTATCCCGCCCGAACGGTTCCAAAGTTGTAATGCGATCCAATTCTCTTTTTACCCGAACCCTGTCCAAGTCCTTCTGATCAATTGGCAAAGGTGTCGGAACTAGAAAACACAACTATTTGGATCTGATACAATCAAAATGAGAGAAATAAAATGAGAGAGTCTTATCGGTGAAAACCTACGGGCACCATAAGGCTACGGTGAGTAGAGAAATTGAAAATGAGAGAGTCTGTTTAGTGAAAACTCGTACAGAGCACTATCAAGCGACGATGAGAAGAGAAATGAGAGAGGTCAATTGGCGAAAACCCGCAAAGGGCGTCGTCGATCGAAAAGAAGACACCCCTCACCACTGAAAGTGTCACGACCCCAGTTCGCCCTCCGTGAACATGTCGTGACGGCACCTAGTCTCTACGACTAGGTAAGCCTAACAATGCGGAAAACCAATTAACTTGCGGAAATAAATAACTTAAGAGTAAGCAACTAAGAGAAACTGTATATAAGTGCCGCTTGGCATATACAACCCAACATCACGAAAATCTATAGCAACATCCCAAAACTCGGAAACTCACAGGAAACACAGGCTCATAGAAATGTAATACACTGCTCTAACTCTAGAATGTCTAAACAGCTGAAAACAAGGAAGCGATCTACTAAAAGCTGGAATAAGATAGAGACTCATGGTCTGCGGATGTGGCAGATGTACCTCAAAGTCTCTGCTAGATCTCTCCGCCTCGGGGAGAGTACGCCTGGGTGGAGGTACCTGGATCTGCATGTGAAAAACATGCGCAGAAGGGGCATGAGTACACCACAGCGGTACTCGTAAGTGTCAAGCCTCACCTCGGTTGTGTAGTAACGAGAAAGGTCAGGGCCCTACAGAGATAAAATATAATAATAAATCTGGCAACAGTATGGAGTAAATAGAAATAATGAAATACAGCCATGAAGTAAGTCAAGTTATACAAACAACAATTAACACATAGAGAATAAGATAACACAGAGTAAAACAGCTCAATATCAGTACCAACAACGAGGATCTCCCAGGATACCGTCCTGTAGTCCATTTCATCAAATGTCCAAGGAGCTCCCGTGATACCGTCCCGTAGTCCATCATATGAGTATATCCGAAGGATCTCCCGGAATATCGTCCCGTAGTCCAACTATCAATGTGCAGGGGGGTCTACCGGGAATCTAACCCGTAGTCCCAAAGTAAATGTGCAGGGGGATCCATCGGGAATCTAACACATAGTACCAAAGTAAACAAACAAGGGGGAGCTATCGGAATCCCACATCCGTAGTCCCAATGTAAATGTGCAACCACAATCAGAGGATATTCGAAAATGAAGTACAACAATACAAAGCAACAGATAGTTCTAGCCTAACATGCTTCACGTAGTACAATTAAGGCAACTTAAGCAAATAGGCAATTTAGATCAACTAAACATGCTTTTCTAAACTAACACAAACTATAATGGCAAGTGGAATAAAGCAGATACGAAAGAAACTCAGTCCAAATATTTTAAGTAAAAATTGGGTTTTCAACAATTAGCTCAAGTATGCGCTCATCACCTCACGTACAAGGCATTCAATTACCAAATATCACGTCCTAAGGAGAGGATCCCCCACACAAGGTTAGACAAGCCACTTACCTCGAACCAGCTCAAAATCAACTAGGAAACAAGCCTTTGCCACGAGTATCCGACTCCAAATGGCTCAAATCTATTCAATTCAATTATATTTCATAAATAACATCTCAAGCAACTGATTCTACTATTAAATTCAAAGCTAAGGCGCGAAATTATGTGAAATGACCAAAACGCCCCTCAGGCCAATGCCTCGGAATTGGATAAATTTTACATTTTCAGAACCCTCATACTCTCACGAGTCTAACCATATAAAAATCTCTCAAATCAGAGGTCAAATACCCACTCAAAATTCAATAATTTGGCATATGAAGTTTGACCCATTTTTCATTCAAAAACCTAATTTAAAGGATGAAATTAAGAGGAGATTCACGGAAATTGGTCTAAATCGAGTGAGAAGCACTTACCCAAGTCGCCCAGGTGAAAATCCCATCAAAAATCGCCAAGAACCGAGCTTTAGAAGTCAAAATGTAATAGAATGGTGAAACCCTCAGATTTGGGATTAAATCTGTCTACCTAGTGATTTGTTCATCGCGATCGTGGAACAATGGTCGCGATCGCGTAGGGGAAATTCGAGAAGGCCTAGAAATGTACATCGTGTTCGCGTAAAATGGGATGTGAACGCGAGGGGCAGTGGGATGGTGGCTTATGCGATCGCGTAGGAGCTCATGCAATCGCAAAGAGAAGAAAATTAGACCTTCGCGATCGCGGAAGGACTAATGCGAATGCGATGAAAAAATACACAAAGCGCGATCACGAGGAGATGGCTGCGAACGCGAAGAAGAAATTTGAGATGGTCTTCAGCAAGGCATCGCGATCGTGGGAGAAGCCTCACGATCGCGTAGAAGGATATCAGAAGCAGCAGTTTCAGCAGTTCAAAATGGAGGAAAAATGATCCGTAGCCCATCCGAAACACACCCGAGGCCCCCGAAACCTCAACCAAACCTACGTACATATCCCATAACATCATAAAAACTTGTACCAACCCTTAAACCACCTAAAACAATGCTGGGAACTCGATTTAATCAAGGATTTGAGACTAAGAACTTCAAATTTTATCAAAACACGCTTTCGATCAAAAATCTAACCAAAACACGTCCGAATGACCTAAAATTTTGCACACGCATCCCAAATGATATGATGGAGCTAACGAAATCATCAAATTTTCATTCTGAGGTCGTCTTCACACTGTTCTAGCTATGGACAACTTTCCAACACTTAAGTTCTCATTTAGGGACTAAGTGTCCCAAAACTCTCCCGAACCCAACACCGAACGTCCCGGCAAACTAGAATAGCAGAAATGAACTTAGGGGAAGCAGTAAATAGGGGATAGGGCGTAAATTCTAAAAATGACTGGTCGGGTCGTTACAGAAAGAGCCTTGGCAAGATTCTCTAGTTTTGAAACACGGGTCACAATGAGTTTATGAGAAGTTGGGAAAGTTTGTGCGGGTCGAGCATCCAGTCCAAGAAGCATGTCATGTCTATTGAAGCTTGCATGCACCCCAGATAAGTCCTTCCTTCCCTCTCGAAAGGGACGTTACTCTTTAAATTCATTTTCTTGCCTTTTGTTTACTTTTCCTTGAATCCCTTTCGGTCTAACTCTGTTTCCGAAATGAATACAAAGAAAAAGTGGCAAGATTTGATTTACAGGGTTCTGCTTAACAAAAGCTAAAGAAAAGTACCCAGCCTCATGGGGTGCATCAAGTCGATCCCGACTGGCCATGATGGCTGATGCTCTGAAATCAAAGTTAGTGAAAAGAAAAGAAGGCCAAAGGCCAAAGCCCTAAAGGCGAAATAAAGTGAAAGGGCCGAAGCCCCACGCGGGTGAGTCATCATGAAATCTTAAAAGTTGAGTCCCTCGGTTTGAAAGAGAGATCAATCTTCAGAAAACCAGCAAGCAACAGAAATTTTCAACAAAGGTTCAGGCTGAGATCGAGTGATCGAGACAATCAAGTCCACAAAACCAACCACCGTCTCAAACTAACAATTGTTCTTTGTTTGAAATTGAAACAGGTGCAGCTCAAATAAACCGTGCAAAAGCAGGTGCAACCAAAATAAAAGCTGCGCAAAAAGCTAGAAACAGCTTCGCAGTGACAATCAACCCAAAAGGGAAGTTTTCCTCCAAATTTATTTCATGTATCTTATTAAAATAAAAGGAAATGAAAAACGAAAATAAAAAAGAAGAAAATCCAAACAAAGATGATAGTTTAGAATCCCCAATATCAATTTTTCATTATTCGCCAACATTAGGGCTTCAATCCTTGAGTTGAGCTTTTTAGACATAGGGCCTACATTCTCTAGTCACCTTTTGCCAATATTAGGGCTCCAATCCCTGAGTTGAGCTTTTTAGACATAGGGTCTCCATTCCCTAGTCGCCTTTTGCCAATATTAGGGCTTCAATCCATGAGTTGAGCTTTTTAGCAATAGGGCCTCCATTCCCTTGTCGCCTTTTGACAACATTAGGGCTCCAATCCCTGAGTTGACCTTTCTAGACATAGGGCTTCCATTCCCTAGTCGCCTTTTGTCAACATTAGGGCTCTGATCCCTGAGTTGAGTTTTTAGACATAGGGCCTTCATTCCCTAGTCGCCTTTTACCAACATTAGGGCTCTAATCCCTGATTTGAGTTTTTATATATAGGGCACCCGTTCCCTAGTTGCTTTTTGCCAACATTAGGGCTCAAATCCCTGAGTTGACACTTTAGAAATAGGGCTCCACTCCCTGATCTTTCCTCCTAAAAAACTCCAATCCTTATTTTACTCCTTCCAAAAAAAGGGAGTTTAGATTCTCGTTATAAATAACTCACAAAATTTTCCTAGTGAAAACTAGGGCAGAAAAAATTTTGTTCGTTTGTTTATTTTGGTGTATGAGCAGGTTTGACCTCTAGGTACAGGATTCGAGATGACCAAAAGAATGAGTCTCAATCCAAAATAAAGAAAAGAAGAAAAAGAACAAATACGAAGTAAACTCAAAGTGCTGGAGTGGAGAAGGACGCGGACTGCTCAAGATATGATTGAAGTCACAAGCTTCGCATGTCCCGTTTTGATCCAAGAGTGGAAGAAAACCCAGCACCTATAGCTGGCGAGCATCAAGATTCAGATCGGAGTCCACAACAAAAACCAGCTAAGACTCAAGATCAAGTTTCAAGAGATTTATAGACAGGAATTTTGTAACTCGTAGTTGATAGGCCTACCTAGCTTAGCTTTTGATTTTCCTTTTGGTGTAATAAGGGGGTCAGCAAGCAGTTAGCAGTAGCAACAACAGTGAAATCACAGCTCCCGGTAGTCCCAGCTACCAAAACTTCCAAAACTACACTGACCTGATTCCTTTATAACCAAGGATATGTAGGAAACCTCTGAAGCAAGGTTCGGTCAGACATTTTTCAAAAATGCTTCTCATGGAGTGCTAAGCAGGCAAAAACCCCTCATAATTGCTCATTTTATTTTTTCCCGAAAACCCTTCGTGTCTCCGAGCAAAGAGGGGCAACTGTGAGTATGTGATTTTTGCCTCGCATGAATTACTCCTACAGAATTCCCAAAATTAGAATTTTTCTGTTAATTATTTGGTTTTTAGGAATTAATTGCATAATTTTCGTATTTGCTTGCACTTTTGTGTGCATATTTAATTTATGTAATTCATGAAAAAAAATACATTTCAATTGCATTTAGGATCTAATTCTCTATTTTTAGGATAAGTAGTTAATTAATGTTACAAAAAATGAAAGAAAATAACAAAAATAGTCCATTTTGCTTTTTAACCTTTAATTGTTTGAATTTATTATAGTTCTCTTTTAATTTTAATTTAGGACTTAATTAATTTTTGGGAAGCAAGTAGTTTATTAATTTAGTTGTAGTATTTAAATCAGATCTTTGTTTTTGTTTTGCAATTAATAAATTTGAAAATGAAAAAAAAAAGAAAAGGAAGGAGAGCCTTTGTTAAAGAAGCTATTCATGGGCCAAAAAACAATCGAAATTACCTTCAGCCCAAACGATCTTGCCCTTGAAACCGGGTAAAACCCGGCCCAAGATCCATAAAAGAGACCGGTCCAGCCTTTCCCATCCAAACGACCTCGTTTTGTATGTCATTAATCGTGACCGTTGGATCTCCCAAATCCAATGGTCCGGAACTGGATGGTCAATTAGTATAATAATGTCCGAACAAACCCCCTACCCCCTCACTCATCTCTCACAACCCCCTTCTCCATGAACCCTAACGACCACCGCCTCAAATGCTCAGCCAAATCTGGTGGCAGTGCCGTGTCCAACCACGCCCAAGATCACACCCCTGAATCTCCTCCACCCCCTAATCCCAAATCTCCAAACAACTCCTCTCAAATCCGTTCAGAACTGCTCGGATTTTAGATCGAAGTTTGAAACCCTATCTCCGCCCAACATCCCCCGGTGGCGGCGCCGCCTCTTTTCAACCCCAAATTAACACCCTGAGACCTCCTTCCCTCCCTCATTCCAAATCCTTATTCAGGTTCCTTCAAACATTTCGGGAACTCTTCGAATATTTAATTAGAGAACAAAGCCCTAATTCCACAAATTCAAATCCAACGGGCCTTTTGAAGATTCTAGGCTGCAATGGCCTTTACTTACGTGTTTTCACATGAAAACATGCAATTAAAGGTTGTTCTTGTCAAGAAATCGAAGAAGTTCTTCATGTTTGTTCAAGACTGTCCTGAGCCACTATAGGTATTTCGTTTTCTGTTTTCTTTTGATAGTTTTTCTTTACTTTTTTTTTCATTTTACCTTCCATTGCCATCTGCTTCTCCCTCTTCTTTTGAACTCTTTTGCTTTCCCAGTTTCAGAGTCGTCCTTTACAAGCATGTTAGTTTTCCTTTCTTTAATTAGTATAAATAGTCTGTTAGTAATTTAGTTTCAATTTCATTAATGTTAGTTGCATTAATTGGATTTCTTTTAAAAAAAATTGCTTGAATTGCTTCTGCTTATTCTTGTTTTCATTTTAATTCAGAAATTTGGTTTGATTATGCTTGGGCTTGAGGTTCATACCTTTAAGTTCAGTTTTGGGCTAGGTTTCTAATGAATTCAACCCAGGGTCAATTTGACCCATAACTCATTTGAGCCAAATGTAATTAACAGGGTAACTAAGGGTCAATTTGGGTAGTTTAGTTAAAGAATCTCTGAATAACTACTTTAGGAAGCTTCTTAGAAGCTGAAAAACAGACTTGCTTGGCAAGCAAGTCAGAAATTAAGGGACCTTTGAGCAAAAAATAAAATTGGAAAGGTTTAAAGGGCAAAAAATGAACCCTTAAGGCTGCCCTAGTAGCTTGACTATAAAGGCATTGCTAAAGAGAGCTAAATTCAGATTTTACAAGGAATAAATCTCAGAAAATACCAACGGTTGAATAGTTTTAAAGATTACACTGGTTTCTAGTCCTTTTCTTTGATAAAATTGATCAAATTCTGCCTCAGCTGGAGATTTCTGACCCTTTTTCCTTTGTTAAAATCTTTGAAAGTCTCACATCCTGCAGTCTTTAGTTATAAATGGTTTGATTTTGGGCCTGGAAAGGCTGGTTTTGAAGTTCTGGTCTTACTGAAAATTATTGTTTCATTGGTTGAGTCATGTTTGGATTCGTTTGGTATCCTACTACCTAGGTGTTGATGGTTTGGCTGCTATTACTTATTGTTGTTTCACCTCTTAATTTCCCTTTTTTCAATTTCCAGGTATTTCTTTGGCCCTTGAGTGACATTTGAAGTATGGATCAGGAAACATGTAATCAAGCCTGAAGAAAAATGTTATTTGTCACATGTTTCTTCATTAATTTTCTTCATAGGTTCTTTAGCTTAGCTGTTTAAGTGTATACATTTGCGTCACTAATGTTGTGTGCCTATGATGTCTAGATTTGAATCTGCTCTAATATAAATAATTCAGGACTGTTTGGACTTCTTTTTAAGATGTTTGTTGATTAAGGATTAAAGCTCTTAGTTGTTTAGTTAAGTTTGTTTGACCTGGCCAAGATTAAAGTGAAGCAATTCGAATTTTGGAGTCCAACACCCCTAATCTGATTTCTGCTCCTCATTTAGTTTCCAAAACTTGTTTTCTCAAGTTTTAAAGTATGGCTTAATAAGTTCAGGGTATGTTGTTCATCCCCTTCCATTGTTGTTTGTATGATGTTTCTGTTCTACGAAGTATTCCAAACGGGGATTGTGTTGGTTAAGCTGGAAATACTTTGAGTTTAGTCTTGGTTTTCATATTTTATTCTGATAAACTGAAATCGTGAGGCTAGTTAAGTATGTTAATATGAGGTCAGAACCCAGCATGTGAATTAAGGCTATTTGAAATCTTAAGTTATTCTTTTCATTGGCAATTCATATGAGTGCTTTTAAGTAGTAAAATAGTGTTCGAATGCTAGAGGTCTCGTTGCAGCTAATTTTCATATGATGATTGAAGTTTATGACAATGATTTGGGCTATAATTTCGGCCCAGTCATGCCAAGCTCTTTTCTGGTGTTCGTGGTTCTGGGCTTCACTTTGGATCCCATTTGTGGCTTTTGTTTGTTAACTAAATAACCATAGGGAACCTTTAGCTATATTTAGTGATAACTAATTAAGCCCTTCAAATGAATTGAGGTGAGCCATAGTAGATAAGAATTAGTTTATGGCCCTCCAAATATAGTTGAAATTCCCATTGAAAATAGAATCGAGGTGTGCCATGCCAAATAAAATCTCAAATGCGTGGCCCTTATTTAATTATTTCTTTAAAATCCTTAGAATCCGAGGCATGCCATTTTGCAAATTTCAATGGCCCTCGTAAAGTCAAAAAACGCATAGTTGCTTTAGGCGTGTATATTTAATAATATTACCTTCCTAAACTCGGGTGCACATTTATGTGACCCAAATCCAAATCCCAACAATGTTATATAAAATGTGTTGCGGTCTGCGGGTGCATTTATGTGACGCGGTTCAAGACGTATTTTAAAATGATGTTGCAATTTTGTCTAAAAAAATGAATAAAAGTGGTTAAAGGTTTAAAATGGCACCATAGGTTTGAACATGTATTAAAATTGGATAATAGGCCAATTATAATAGTTTAAGCGACCGTGCTAGAACCACGAAATCCGGGGGTGCCTAAAAACCTTCCCTCGGGTTAATAGAATTTCTTATCTAGAATTTCTGGTTCGCAGACTTCACAAGAAAAGTCGAATTTTCCTCAATTTGAAATTTAAAATAAATCGGTGACTTGGGACACCAGAAACAAACCTATCCCAAGTGGCGACTCTGAATAAAATTAAATAAATAATCCCATTTCAAATAATGTCACTTAAATTGGAAAAACTCCTTTGTACTACCTCCGGGTCTGTAAAAAGGAGGTGTGATAGTCACTAGTGGCCATTGGCCTTATTATATTTCTTAAAGAAAAAGAAAGGACTCCTATCTATTTGTTCCCACAAGGACCTTCCCCAGACTCGGCATCTTTGGCTCCATCGAATAGCTTCACTCGCTCACGAAGTCCCAGCAGCAAGTAGGCTCCAGCTAGGTGTCCACCTTCGTTTCCCTCAGCATTCTGGTAGTCCTCGATCCTCTTGATGAATTTCCTTTCAAGCTTTACTAAACCCCTCTCCAAGTATCCCAGTCACTTGTTGGCACTAACGGCCATGTCTTTCCACTCTTCAATCAGCTTTTGGTGGGCTTCTTGTATCTGACGGTGCTCACTTTCGCATTCCTGAATCCTCTTGCATAGTTGGTTGTATTTGACCTGTGCTTCAGCCTTTTCATCGATGATCCTGTTACCTCAAACAGACTCGGGTTGACCCAGACCATTATGATTATCCTCTAACTAGCTTGGATAGTATGGAGTATAACCAACATGGTATCTGTCTGGCTCGATGGTATCCTTTCCCATGACGATTTTGTAGTGCTACATATGCTGAGCTTGGCACTTATAAGGGCTATCATCATCCTGAAAGTCGGCCCGAAAATGACTCATTTTGTCAACCCAGGTATAACCTTCTTCCTACCTGCCTGTCTCATAACTCGGAGGGGAACGTAAAGGTAGGTTCCTTTGAAACAGATAAGTATCAGAAACGGTGCATCCCTGGATCGGGCAATGAACTCTTTAGTAGGGAACCACTTGAACATCCATTGTACCTGGTCCTCTTTCAGATTTTCGAACTACTCTACCCATCATTTGGCATCTTCCGGCTGAGAAAACATGTCGGGCATGTAGTTCATTCACCTTTGCTGATGGAAGGCTATATGATCGTCCCAATCCCTACGCTGAATCTCTTGTCGATATTCACCCTTTTGGAGGTGCTCCATGAGCTATAGTTGAAGTAGCAAGTTGCAGCCCTTGAAGTGTTTGGCTCCTTGTTGACACTTCTCCAAGGCTCGGTATATCTCTGCAATAATCATGGGCACTATGCTAAACGGTTGCCTGCCAATTCCCTCCATTAAGGTTTTAATGACAATAGCTAGCCTGGTATGGATCCTTGCTCTCTTCATAGGAAACACTATCATCCCCAAGAAGCAGAACATGAAGACAAAGACCCTTCGGTGAATATGCCCCAACGATGTAAGGGCGAACTCATCAAGATAAGTACGGTAAGATTTGTTGTGGCCGTACCTCTCGTACAAATAATAAAAGGGAATGTACGACTCTTTCAAACAGGTCAAGTCTGGATTCTTCTTGAGACCCATCATTTTGAGAAAACCTCTACCTCTGTGATTTTCTGGCATCAAAAAACCCGGAGTTTCCCATGGTATACCAGCCAGTCCTCCTATTTCCTCTAGCAAGGGTGTCATTTTAATGTCCCCGAAGCGGAACACAGACCTATCACCATCCCAGAATAGAGTAGCAACTTTTATGATTTTGTTGTTGAGTTGGATTTCCAAAAGAGAAGGTAGATTTCCTAGGTATTTCCGGACAAGAAAATGATCACTGGAATGAAGATCTTCCTACCAGTTTAACAATTTTGGGTGGATGTTGGTGACCATGCCGAATCTGGGGACTTCGTGCCTCATATTTCTGCAAGACAAAAGTGTTAGGCCCTTACCCCCACCAGACTCGACTATTAAATATCAATAATTGGCATAAAAAGCATTTAGTTCTCCAAATAAATGCACACAACGTGGTAGTGTCCGTTTGGGTTTCAGGGGAACCCGGTGGACTTTGGACAAGTCTATCTTAAAGAATCATTATGCAGACAACATAACTGACTCGTCTAGGTTTGACCATGATGCATGCACAATTGAACAGAGTACGGTTTCTATGAGGTTTTAGACTGGTACCCTTGAGCGGACAACTCAAGAGGGAAAGGCACAGAACCGTCGACTACACCGTTGATCGACTGGTTTTATCGCAAATATGCCTTTGCCGGATTTAGGGGTGATAATATTGGAAGGACGCAACCACTTATTATAAGAGTTGCTATGGTATTTTGTTTGGCACGAGTGGAAAAGCATGCTTATGCAATAATTAAAACGAGTTGTCATGTATTTGCACGTTACAAAAGTAATAATTACAACAATTCTTCATAATTTAGAACAGTATTAAAGGAAAGCGTTAAATGAAATAAAGGAAAGAAACAAAGAGCCAAGTCAGTTTCGTAGTAGAAGAAGAAATTAATTAAATGCTTAAAGGCATTAAATAAAGAAATATACAGAAGCGTAAAGTCACAAATAGCATGAAATGGTAAAAGCCTAAAAGAAATTCCCAGCATAGTCGCCATGCTGTCGTGCCCCCTTTTTCTCGTGAAATCGGGTTTATGACATTTGGGAGGACAACTCGTTCCCTTTTGGAAATTGGGTTTGAATTGAAGAGTCGCCACCTAATGATTAAAGTGCATTAGGACACTAAGAAGAATTTGATTTAAGAAACAAGAGATTGGGTAAGGGCTTGAAATTATCCCGAGGGGAAGGTGTAAGGCACCCCTCAGGATCCACAAGTGTGGTTCCCGGCCAGGCTATGGTTGTGACTTTAAGTACAATAACATGTAGGCAAGTAAGGCTTTCAAATAAGAGGGGATTTTCATATAATGGTTGCAAATAGTTGAAGTTAAAAGAAACGAAAGAAAAACTGAATTTTGAGGAACAACAACAACAACAATCCAGTATAATCCCACTTAGTTGGGTTTGGGGAGGGTAGTGTGTACGCAGACCTTACCCCTACTCTAGGGTAGAGAGGCTGTTTCCAAATAGACCCTCGGCATCCTTCCCTCCAAGAACTTCTCACCTTGAATTTTGAGGAAATAGTTTGCAATTTGAAAGTAAACAATAAAATAAACAAGTAAAGGAAAGGGGGTCCAAGGTTTATAAATAATAGGGATCACCCGACACAACATCCAGTAATCACTCCTCAATGAGGGGCTACACGAGACGTTATCGCGTGGTCATCATATCCATATCTACCCTTTCCCACCCCGTTAAGGTATTAAAACGCGAAATGGTCTCGTTTACTTATTGCATGCTATTACCTACCCCAATCGTATCAGTCATGGAGGCACTTGGGACTACTAATCCTAAAGGGAAGGGACGTTGGGCTTTTATAGTTTTTAAAGGCAAAATATTCTAAGGCAACAAATCAAAACACATATAGAGCAAGTTTGGGGAAAGCACATAAACAAGTAAAGCTTAAACAGACTTCCTTAAATCAAAGAAAAATATATAGTTTAGCATGTCTTGCACGTACTGATTAGGGTCTGATTAAAACCTAAAAGTTAAAGCAGACTGATTTATCACATATTTTCAGATAAGAAGTTCGAATTAGACCTGCCCGCTAGTTGTAATTAATAAAGACTGGTGTATTTATAACTTTACCCTAAGACTTTCCTAAGCGTTAGAAGGAAATCTATAGGCATGATATCTAATGATTTCAGAAAACAAAGAGGTAAACTGATAACAAATTTATTTAGGAAAAAGTTGCCAGTTTTAGCAGAAGAGTACAAGTTCTGCAATTGATAATGCATTACTACTGATAGTTTTAAACTTACAAATGAGTGAGATGATTCAGATTTGATTAGATACCCTATAGGCATGCTTTCTATGTGTTTGCCAACTTTAAACATTCTTACAGACAAAGAGAAATGTAGAAATCATACAACATGTTATCTAGGTGTTGCATTTTTATTACGAACGTGATATCTGATTACATTGGTTATTAAGGCCTATAAACATGTTTGCCTAATGAGAGATGAGTATGCAAGAATCAGGAAGGACCTATGGGCATATTTCTACATGCATGTGCATCCTATGGACATGGTATCTATATATGAGTGCAGAAATTCCTATAGACATGTTATCTAAATGAAGGTGCAGAAGTTCTATATGTGAAAGTGTAGAATTCCTATAGACATGTTATCTGAATGAAGGTGCAGAAGTTCTTATAGTCATGATATCTATATGTGAAAGTGCAGAATTCCTATAGGCAGGATGTCTATATGAATGCAGAATTTAGGAAAAATTATAGACAGGATATCTATGTGGATGCAAATTTCAGAAACCTATAAATAAGATATCTACCCTTTGCATACATGGTTACCCTCCCTTTTTCACTAGCCATCCCCAATAGTTTATTACAAGTTATTACAGCCCAAAATAAATGTAAGAAAGGAAAAATACATCAAAAATTAAAAGTACAACCAAGGGGAGCCTAATTCAGACTCCATGTCTGAAATATGAGATGAACCAACTCCAAGATCATGATCCAAAGCCTTTCTCTCATTTGGATGTGTCTTAGTTCCCTAAGAGCCTCATATGGACTCCGGGCAGTGCTCACACCCAAATTTGTTACCAAAATAAGAACATAGTGCAGTGTGGAAGGGCCAGCCCTCAAGTGTCCAAGTTCAGAGGGAACTCAAGGTCCCAAGGAAAGGCTCATAGGAGGGAGGCAGAACTTAGAGACTATGAGAGAGTGTAAGTGCAAAGTTCTGAAAACGGGAAAGGGGAAGGGAAACAATTCACATATAGAGGTCCAGGGAGTAGGGAGTTGTAAGAGGCAAAAGGCAAAACAGTGGGTATAACCAACAATGGGAGATGCTAGCACACCCCTAGGTCTATTTAAGACACATTGTTTTAGAGGTTAGGATCCTCTAAGGGATCAAGTTCAAACCGTGGACAATAACTTGCATATTGCCATGTTTTAAACTATAAATCAAGGCACATAAAGGGAAATAGGAAGCCAGGATTCATAGCAGAAACAAGCAAAAGAAATTAACATGCTAGTTAAATATTTAATTCTACAGTAGTAGAGAGTAGTCATGGATACAGAAAGTTGTAAGTAAACACATTATGGAGATGCTGAAGCTTAAATTAGGACATACCAGGGTCAAAGAAACAAGTAAAGAGAAAGCAGTAGTCTTGTAAAAGCCACAGTATAGACAAGAAGCAAGAATACTATTATATGTAAGTGAGTATAAGTGCAGAAGAAGTTCTGAATTGTAAAGTGTCCTTTGTGAAAGAGGGTCGTGCCTTTTATAGTGTAGGAATCAGGCAGTAACAAGGCAAGAAAATAGTTAAAGAACTGATTTTCAATTAATTATACAAGGCTTCATTTAATTAAGGGATTCAGATTCAAACGGGTATAAACCAATTAAGGAAAGAAATTAATCAAACACTTTGTGCAAAGTATCAAATTAGGGGTGAATACATAAAAGTTATTTAAGGACAAGGTTTTGACAATACACGATTTATGCAAATAAGGTAAGGTAATCAATTAACAGCCAGTAAATCATAAGGTCTAAGATGTGGTATAAATGAACCAAGTCAGAAAAGCTGAAGAAGGGTTTTACTTAAGTCGAGTCACAGAGGAAATTAGTAAATGATGGAAAGAATCAATCAAGCTATGTTCAGAAGGAAGTTTGCACTAATTGCAAATTTGAAAACCATTTATTGGGAAATTAATCATATATAAGGAGCATGTGAGCATGAAAGCAGACTGTCGTGTAAATCAGTAGAAAAAATTTAGTGTAGAAGAGTTTAGCAAAAGTTCAGCATTGTATGAAAACAAAGGTGTCCAAACTAAGTTCAGAGACTCAAAGTCAGTCTGAAAGAGTTAAGGATTCTAAAATAAAACCCTAGTTCATAAAATCTTAGTTCAATCAAACCTCGACAGAACCCCCAAATTCTAGGGTTTCCCCCTTGAATCAAGTACAGAGATGAGGAGGCAAGTAGTCAAAACAGCTTAGAGGTTTCTTTCAGAAACTCATGAGAAAACATGCAAATACAGTAGAAAGATTCAAAGAACATAATGGAAAATACTGGTAGGAACAGTAGAAGAAACATGCTTAAGAAGTTTTCTAGAAGAAACTTAAACAGGGCTCAGTAGAAGGCAAACAAAGAGACTTAAGAACTTAGTAGGAAAGTACAGTAGAAGAACACAAGAAACCAGAAAAGTATATAGGAAAACACAGTAAGTTAAACATACAAGAACATGGTAAAAGAAAAAATACAACAACACCGTAGAAGCAAATACACATAATGGAAAAGGAAAGTTAGAAAAAACTTAAGCATTTTCAGAAAACCCTAGATCGGAAAAGAAAGACTTTAAAAAGTGACTTTGTGAAAGAAAAAGTTAGGGAAATCGTTTGAAAACTCAAGGAGAGCATAGATATTCAACAGATCTAAAGAAATCGGAGAAAACCTTAAGGTTTAGGGTTCCAGAAGAACCCTAGAGATGAGAAAGGCTTTGAAAAGGTCACCGATCTGAGTCAGAGAGATCAGAATCAGGCTCAGACGACTATGATAAGCCAGAGTAAGGCCGGAGATGGCCGTGGAACCTTTAATCGGTAGAGGTCTGGGTGCGAACCTTCGAGGTTAGGACTCGAATCTTCAGGTATCAGGTGTATAAGAGCAAAGGGAGGTGAGTATAGGACTCGCACAGCCTGAGAAGCCATGGATTCCGGCGGGTTTCAAGGTAGAAGATGGTGAAAGGCTGCTAGGGTTAGGGAATATTCGAGAGAGTTTGAGAGGGGGGATGGTTTCAGAGGCGGCGGGTAAATGAAAATGGTTTTAGGGTTGGGGTGTTGGTGGATTAAAAAAGGAAGGGAGGGATCGTGGTCGTTGATCATTTTGATCAACGACATGGATTTATTGGGGAGCCGGGCGGGTTGTATTAAATGGATCAGGGTGGGTTTAAATTGAAATTGGGTTGGGTAATTTGAAATTGAAATTGGGGGCTGATTTTAGGCTAAAATCAAAACAGTTAGGGCTAAATTTTAAATAGCCACTTTTTCCCTTTTTATTTTATAAAAAATAGTAAAATGATTTCTGAAAACAAATTAAAGGTATTAAATTAATTAATAATATATAAATATTAAATTAAAAATACTGGAATCAAATTTGTAATTATAAACGCAATTAAATCTTAAAATGGACTAAAATTGCAATTATATGCAATTTAGCTTTAAAAATACTAAACAAATTTATAAAAATGTGTAAAAATTACCTTAGCTATATTTTGGTATAAATATGAGAATAAACTAAATTAATCACCAAAATAATAACTTGGGGAATAAATTTTGCTTTTTTGTACTGCTAAAATAAGGCAATAAATTGACTTAAAATCCTTTAAAAAATGGAAAAATATTAAAACATTTGGACACACTTATATATGCATACATATCCAATTTTGAAAGTATTTTTCATATAAAAATATACAGGAAAAAATTGGGTATCAACACCTCTCTGCCTCCAGCACTTCCCGCACATGTGGTCACTCGACCGCTTTTGCGGTTCTGCAGGTGCGGTTCACATACCGCTTCTGCGGTCCTCACTAGGCTGCCCCTCTTTCGCTTCCGCGTCTTCTCCACCGTAGGTGCGGTCCCGCATCTGCGGCAAAATGACCACATCTGCGGTCCCAACTCTCCTCCGCCAATACCGCATCTGTGGATTCCAGGCCGCTTCTGCGGCTCCGCACCTGCGGCCAAACCCTCGCAGGTGCGGTTACACCAGATACCAACAACTTCAGCTTTTCCAAAATTCCATTTACGATCCGTTAACCACCCGGAATCCACCCGAGACCCACGGGACCCCAACCAGTCCCAAAACACATTACGGGCTTGCTCGAGGCCTCAAATCACATCAAACAACGCTAAAATCATGAATCAACCTCCAATCTAAGCTTTATGAACTTTAGAATTTCAAACTTCTACATTCGATGCCGAAACCTATCAAATCACGTCCGATTAACTTCAAATTTTGCACACAAGTCATATTTGATATTACGGACCTACTCCAAGTTTCAGAATCAGATTCTGACCCCGATATCAAAAAGTCCACATCCGGTCAAACTTCTCAAAAACCTTTAATTTTTTATCTTTAGCCAAATGACTCCAAAATCACCTACGACCTCCGAATTCACTTTCGATCGTGCTCCCAACTCCAGAATCATCATACGGAGCTACTCCCAGACACGGAATCCCAAACGTACACTTCAAGCCAAACTTATGAAATTTCTTCTAAAATGCTAACTTCCACAATATATGCGCCAAAACGCTCTCGGGTCATCCAAAACCCGATCCGGGCATACGCCCAAGTCCGAAATCATCATACGAACCTACTGGAACCTTCAGATCCCGATTCTGAGGTCGTTTACTCAAAACTCCAATCCTAGTTAATTCCTTCAACTTTAAGCTTTCGAAATGAGAATTCTCTTTCCAAATCAACTTTGAACTTCCCAAAATTCAATTCCGACCATGCGTACCAGTCATAATACCTGAAATGAAGCCGCTCATGGCCTCAGACAGTTAAACGATGCGCTAGAGCTCAAAACGACTGGTCGGGTCGTTACAAGAATGTTATTCCACGTTGGTAGTTGACAAAGGCTTCAAAAACTTGGGAGTTACTGAAATTTCCTAAGACTATAGATGTGTTTGGTATGAAGGAAAACATTTTTCGGAAAATATTTTTCAATTTTTTCATGTTTGGTTAGCCTAAATGTTTTGGAAAACATTTTCCTTATTATTTTCCTCCATTTGGAGGAAAATATTTTCCTTCAATTGGAGGAAAATATTTTCCTTATCAAGAGAAGGGAAAATATTTTCCAAAAACTCCTTCTCAACCTTCCCTACCTTCACCAACCCACCCCATCCCCTCTCTCCAAAAAAGGTTTTTTTTCTTTCAAATTTCAGTTTTTCCTTTATCACCCACCCCACCCCCCTACAGCAAAAAATTTTTATTGCAATTTTAAATCTCAAAATTTTACAAGTTCCAAAATTATGAGTTCGGAGGTTTATGTGTTTGGAAGTTTACGAGTTTAGAAATTATAAAGTTTACGGGTTCGAAATTCCGCGGTTTTGAAAGTTTAGCGGTTCGAAAGTTTATGAAATTTGTGGGTCCGGAAGGTTGTTGGTTTGAAAGTTTATGGCTTTATGTTTATTATATCTAAATTATTTATGAATACTCTTGAGAAGTCATTTTCCTTAATTTGCATACCAAACACCGAAAAATGAATAAGATTACTACTTATTTTTCAAAAAAATATTTTCTTGGAAAACATTTTCCGTTATACCAAACATACCGTTAGTGTACGAATCATATTTAAAGAAATAATGGGATATGCTTGAATGTTTAATTGATATACTTGCTATTGTAGGGATTTGACGAGTTTGATGATTAGTCGCGGAACAATTGTGTTCCTCTTATGGATTTCTCCCGCACTATGCATTTTCATCGAGAGGTTTTCCGTAAAAATTATAACTCATACATTTATTTGTGAGTGGGATCAAGGACCCGTTAAAGCTTCTTATTCTAATGGGATCGGGCCGTTCGCCTCGTCAGGATTATGTACCACACTCTCATAGGAGCGGGTTGTTCGCCTCGACAGTATAGTGGATGCATCTATGGCTCGTGCCTTTCGACCCTTGGCAGTGCACAGATTATAATGGGATCGGGCCGTATGCCTCCGCATTTCTATAAAATACTCTCATGGAATCGTGCGTAATATTTGACAAGAAGTCTTTGTATCTATGAGTCTTCCTGATTTGAATTACGATGACCTATTTATGTCTGATTGTCTTTTGGGCGCAGAGGCGCAGATGATTGTGGGGACTTACCGTGAGCTGTATTTCATGTTACGATCCGCAGCCTGCAAAATCTCCATCAGAGTTATTTATGTTCTCCTGTCTAATTTTTATTCCAGACAGATGTTGCATTTTATTATATTTCCTAGTTGATGTTCATGCACTTGTGACACTTGGTTTTGAGGGTGCTTACGGATTGTTCATTATTGTAGTTGTGAAAATATTATTATTTACCCTATAAATTCTATTTCTTACTATTTAATTGATAAAAATTATGATTTCAAAATACTAAAATGAGTAATTAAGTTAATCATTCATTGTTGGCTTACCTGACGGCAGTGTTGGGCGCCATCACGATGTTTAATAAATTTTGGATCGTGACATTCGTGTAAGAAAAAAAATATTATGATAGATATAATCCAATATTTAGGATGTTTGTCCATGTATTTTATTATTATAATTACACAACATAAACATATTGAAAATTATTTTTCACACGAATTTAAAAGGATATTTTTTAGTTTCAGAAGACAAAAGTTGATTTTGGGGATAAACACATACTTTGAAGCACATTGACTAGTATCATAAGTTCTGTTCTGCATGTATGACGTTATTGTGACTACCCGACCCGTCGTCTCATGAGTTACCGCTCTGTTTTCCCCATTTTCAGCTTCTTTATGCTTCATTATCCGTATCTTGTGTGATTGAGTTGGTTTGGGGTGGTTTTGGTAGAAAATAAGACACTTAGTCTCTTTTAAGAAGGCTTAAGTTGGAAAAGTCAATCGGACATTGACTTATGAGTTAGAGGGCTTTGATGTGAATTCCGATGGTTCGGTTATCTTCGGGAGGTGATTTGTGACTTAGGAGTGTGATCGGAAGTGGTTTTGGAGGTCCAGTGTAGAATTTGGCTTAAATTGGCGAAGTTAGTATTTTGGCGATTTCCGGTTGATAGGTGAAATTTTGATCCAAGGGTCGGAATGGAATTCCGAGAGTTTTTGTAGCTTCATTAGGTGATTTGGGATATGTGTTCAAAATTTCAGGTCATTCGGACGTGGTTTGGTTGGGTTTTTGATCAAATGTGTGTTTCGGAAGTTTTAGAAGAACTTAGGCTTGAATTCAATGTAATTTGATGGTTTTGTTGTTATTTGAGGTGTTTTGATGATTGGAACAAGTTTGGACGATGTTTTAGAATGTGTTCGTGCTTTTGGTTGAGGTCTGGGGGGCTTTGGGTGTGTTTCGGATGCCCAATGGGTCATTTTGGAACTTGTTGAACTGCTGAACTGCTGGTATCTGATATCCTTCTATGCGATCGCAGCCTTCCATTCGCGATCGCATAGAGTAATTCCGGAGGGGACAAAATTTCTTCATCGCGATCGCATAACTCCATCAGCGATCGCGAAGCACTGCATTTTCCTCTTACGCGATCGCATTCAGGGTGTCGCGATCGCGAAGGGTTAATTTTTCCTTTTTCGCGATCGCATGGACTGTGTCGCGATCGCATAGGCCAAATTCCAGGGCCCTTCATTTTCTTCTTCGCGATTGTAGATGACATCCTGCGATCGCATTGAACAAATGGCCTGGGCAGAATGTTAAGTTCTGAAAATGGGACTTCGTTCCCCTTTTCCATTTTTGGCGATTTGGAGCTCGGATAGGGCGATTTTTCGAGAAATTTTCGGAGAGAACAACGAGGTAAGTGTTGTTAACACAATTTTGGTTAGATTACTCGAATATATTACAAGTTTTGACATTAAATCCGTGAATTTAGCGGGAAAAGTTAGAAACCCTCTCGGATAGAATTGAGGATTTGAGGGTCGAAATGTTATGGGAATTTGATAATTTTTGTATGGTTAGACTCGTGGGGAGATAAGAAACCTGTTGATGTAAAAATTTCTGAATTTCGAGATGTGGGCCGGGGGCTCGGGATTTTACTAATTTCGAGAATTTTGGTATTTTTCGATTGTTTTGATTGGGCTTTGTTCCCTTATCATATTATGACATATTCGTTCTGATTTTGGATAGATTCAACGCACGTGGAGGCCAATTCGAGGGGCAAAGGCGTCGCGAGCTAAAGAAGTAGCCGGTTTGAGGTGAGTAATGAGTGTAAATGATGTCCTGAGGGTTTGAAACCCCGGATTGCACATCGTAGTGCTATACTGAGGTGAACACGCGCTGGATGATGAGCGTGAGGTCTTTTACTACTGGGGATTGTTACTTGGTCTGTCCCGATTGATGATTTTACTGCGTATTTTACTGAAACTTATTTGTTATCATCATGATTTGGGCTGTTTGCCATATTTGGGCTTCGTGCCAATTATTTGAACCCTTCGGGCATTTTTATCACTATTTCCTCACTGTTTTGACTTGTATTTGAACTCAGTCCTATTGACAATCATTGTTTTACAAACTCAGCCACTTTTATACAGATTTGAAATTTAAATGATATTTCTAAATGATATTTTGGGTTGAGAACTACTATTTTACAAATGCCCGAGGGGCTTATGATGATTTTCGGACTGAGTGAGGTCGAGGGCCATATGCGGAGTGATATAAGGCCGAGGGTTTATGATACTTTATACGCCATGCGGTGGCTTGAGTGATGTGAGGCCGAGTGATATGAGGTCGAGGGCCTGAGATACTTTATATGCCACGCGGTGGCTTGGGTGATGTGAGGATATGCTGAGTGATGATGCCACGAGGTGGCTTGATATAACGCTTGGGCCGTAAGGGGCCCCTTCGGAGTCTGCACACCCACAATGAGCGCGGGTACCCATTGTTCTAAGTGATTGATACTATGCCCAAGGGGCTGATATGAGTGACTGTGAGGTAGCCCGAGGGGCTGATACTGTACCGAGTGACTGATATTGTTCTGAGAGTGAGCCTGAGGGGCTGATACTATGCTGAGTGATTGAGAGTGAGCCCCGGGGCTGATACTATTCTGAGCGAGTTACACTGTGCCCGAGGGGCAGGTTTCTACTTATTATTTACTTGTCAAACTACCTGTTTTACTTGTTTTAAAAGAGATTTCATTGATATTTCATTGATTTACCCTTTTAAGTGATTTTACTGCTTCTATATAGAATGCTTTATGCCTTACGTATTTTCTTGCTTTCATCCATTATTTATATTTATTACTCACTGGGTCGGAGTACTCACATTACTCCCTGCACCGTGTGTGCAAATTCAGGCTTAGCAAATTTCCACTCCTGAGAGCTGATCCTTCCAGTCCAGGCGGTGTTTCGGAGACTACGAGGTAGTTGTTGGCATCCGCAACTCCCGTGCCTCCCTTATCTTATCATTTCCATGTTATTCGAACTATTGTATCAGATTTCGTATTTAGTAGACTTGTATCAGGATTCTTTAGTTGCTCATGACTTGTGACACCCCGGTTAGGGCTGTGTCGAGTTGGATTTCTGCATCTTTATCTATATTTTCTGCTATTTGGTATTATTAAACCATGTTGTACTAAAATTGTGCTAAATAACTGTTTTAAAAGGATGAATTGGGTTGACTGGCTGGCCTTGTCTTCACGAGAGCGCCTCTCATGACCAGGTTCGGGATTTGGGTCGTGACAATTCAATCCATATACCCTTTCACAATAACCGAATTCAAAATAACCGTTGCGGCGTGCAGCCCGATCCGTACATCGTTGTGGCACACAGCCCGATCCATATAAGTAGTTTACTGCGCTCACTGGGGGTGTGCAGACTCCGGGAGGGGCTCCTACAGCCCAAGCGCTATATTGCTGCGGCGCGCAGCCCAATCCACATATACATTTTTTGCGGCATTCAGCCCGATCCATATAAGTATTTGTTGTGCGTGTTGCCCGATCCATAACATATATATAATATCCTCACTATTGGGTTCTCAACCCCTCTCAGTCATTATAATCACAGCCTCTCGGGCATAACAATATAATGTAGGGATCTCAGCCCACATATTTCTTTCATTTAGGATTAGCATTTCTAAAACCGGTTCATATTGTTTAAACAATTAGAAACATGACTGAGGATATGATTTTTAGCAAGTACAGTGAGGAAAATCAGTCAAAATCCCCCTAAGGGTTCTACAGGTCGGTACAAGGCCCCAAACATGGCAACTAGCCCAAATCATAATGATAATAAACAAGCCTCAGTCAAAAACACGGTAAAATCATCAATCGGGATGGACCAGGTCACAATCCTCAGTAGTAATGACCCCACGTTCATCATACAGTGTGTGTCACAACTCAGTATAGCACTACGTTGTGCAAATCCGGGGTTTCAACCCTCAGTACATCATTGACAATCATTACTCACATCAAACCGGCCAAAACTCTAGCTCGCTATGCCCTTGCCTCTCAAATCGGCCTCCTCGCGCATCGAATCTGACCAAAACCAGAACGAATACGTCATAATATGCTAAGGAAACAAAACCCAAGCGAAAACAATCGAAAAATATCAAAAATTCCGAAATTGGCAAAACCTGAGCCCCTAGCCCACTTCTCCAAACTCAGAAATTCTTACATCAACGGGTTCCTTATCTCCCTACGAGTCCATACATATCAAAAGTTCTCAAATCCGACCTCAAATGGGCCCTCAAATCCCAATTTAAAATCTCAAAATCCCAAGCCCTAGTTCTTCCCATTTTAGTTAAATTTCCATTAATTTCTAGGTTAATTACACAATAGATTTACGTTTTTTGGTTCATAAAATTTACCTCCAATCAATCCTCTTCGAATCCCTCTTAAATTTCTCCCACAGCGCTCTCAGAATACTCAACAATGGAGGAAAAATGACTTAAGCTCGCGGATGAAATGTTTAAAAACCTTCTGCCAAGATCCTGGAATCTCTTCTTCGCGAACGCGGTCAAACCCACGCGTTCGCGATGCACAAATTTTCTTTGACCAAAAATAACCCTTCGCGAATGCGGCACCAGACCCGCGAACACGAAGCTTTGAATCTCTGAACCTACGTGAACACGGCATCATGCCTGCGAACGCGAAGAGCATTAGCTCCTGGGCCTTCACACGCTAGACTCCACTATGCGAACACGAGATCCATCACGCGAACGTGAAGCACAACTTCAAGTACCCTCCGCGAACGCGAGCTATCAGATGCGAACGTGAAGCACAAAACTCAGGCAATCTAAATTCCTTCTATGCGATCGCGAGGGACCTCCTGCAATCGCGAAGACCAAAACTCCTTTGCAATAACTGCTGCATTTCTGCAATTTCCCTAAGTCTCAAAACCTTCTGTTAGCCATCCGAAATCACCCCAAGGCCTCCGAGACCTCAACAAAAAGCACCAAAGCATCCTAAAACATCATTCAAACTTGTTCCAATCATCAAAACACCTCAAACAACACCAAAACCATCAAATTACATCGAATTCAAGCCTAAGTTCTTCTAATACTTCTGAAACACGCTTTTGATCAAAAACCCAACCAAATCACGTCCAAATGGCCTGAATTTTTGCACACACATCCCAAATCACATAACGAAGCTACAACAACTCTCGGAATTCCATTCCGACCCCCAGATCAAAATCTCGCCTATCAACCGGAAATCGCCAAAATACTAACTTCGCCAATTCAAGCTTAATTCTACACCTGACCTCCAAAACCAACTCCGATCACACTCCTAAGTCACAAATCATCTCCCGAAGCTAACCGAACCATCGGAAATCACATCCGAGCCCTCTAACACATAAGTCAGCATCCGGTTGACTTTTCCAAACTAAGCTTTCCTTAAAGAGACTAAGTGTCTCATTTCCTACCAAAACCACTCCAAACCAACTCGATCATATAAGACACGGATAATGAAGCATAAAGAAGAAGAAAATGGGGGAAATGGAGTGGTAACTCATGAGACGACTGGCCGGGTCGTCACATCCTAATTATTAGAAAAATAATTAAATGACTATTTTATCTAGTGTGAACTCTATTCTTAAAGGGTAAAAAGGGAAAAAAGATAATATAGAAAATTAGGTGTTTTAAAGTCCTAAATATTAGAAAAATAATAAAATGACTGTATTGTCTAGTATGCATTTTATTTTTAAATAGTAAGAAAGGCGAATAACATTTCGCTAGGGCGTTCGTACTTTTAATATAGTATAGATAATTAGAACAAACTAATTACCGGAAATACCAAGTGAATAAAATTGTTCTTAAAAAAAAATTCTCATTGATGTTAAAATATTATTATTTTTTCCCCTCGTGAATACAATTGGAATACCATTAATATGTTACTTTCCAATTGCCATATAGAAACTACTTCAAAAGAACGTTTACAAATTTCGTACCAAGGCTCTAAATAATTAACTTTTAAATGTTTATATAAGGTAAAATATTAATTGGTGTTAAAGTTCTAAATTTTATGTACACCTAATTTAAATAAGAAAATATTTAATAACCTAATTTCAATAAACCTTTAGTCCTAAATATTAGAAAGATAATTAAATGAATATTTTATCTAGTGTGAACTCTATTTTTAAAGGGTAAAAAAAGATAAATAAGTATAGATATTTAAGTTTTACAATTCACTTTATCATAGAGTAACTATTCTCTTTTTAACTTCGATTTAAACAACACCAAATATCCTTTAAAATAAGTTAGAGAGCAATGGACTATAATTATTGAGTGATTTTATGATAAATATCACATTATGGTGGATGTCTACTCTTCTTCCATGATCTTCATCTCAAATGCTTAATGACATATTTTGTATGTTCAATAACATATTCCATGACATATTTTCTTCACTTTTATGCCTATATAAAAGCCTTGTAATAGATAATAAAAGACACGCAATTGAAGAAGAAATCTCTTCCTTCTCTCTATCTCCATTTCTTGTTCATGTTTTACTAAATTGCTTTTATTTTCTTGTTCCATATTGTTACTTTGAGTTATATTTCATAACACGTTATCAGTACGAAGTCTCTGACCTCAAGGTTGAATTCCACTTTGGTAAGGTATATCTGGATGATCTATTGTCATATTATAAACTTGAGCATCTTGTTCATGAATATAGTATAGTTAAATTTTCGTGACTAATAATAGGTGGCATGCGTTAGACTATATAATTTACAAAATTACAATTATACTTTATTATGTATACTTATGGTTTTACCTTATAATACAATTTAGTATGCCTAATATAATGATTATACATTAGTTTACTGTCACATATAATTAATATAATAATAATAATAATACTCGTAACTATTTTATTTTGATAAGATAAAATATTAGTATAAGAGGTATGTACTACACCAAATTTTTCATTAATGATAGTTCTTATCAAATTAACGTGTTCAATCATTTCTATATGGAAATATACTATGTCTTTATTTGCTACATCTCTTATCGGATAACGATAATATTTCAAGTAAGTCACATTCTATCATTTCTATCCATCTTGTGGTATGAAAATTCGGTTCAATTTTTTTTCTTTAACTAACTTTGGAGCTTAGTTCCACTAGAAACTGTGAAATAATTTATACTTTGGTACAATTCTCATGGACTTTTAGTTTTACGGACAGATATATGTTTGATCGGAATAGTTTTAAACTAATCAACAATTCTTTCCTTGTTATTGTTTACTGCCTTCATTGAATTGTTCATCTAATTATATGAACTAATGACTTTAAAAGCAAAGTAACATGGTTTTGCTGGTACTTGGCAATAGTGATATCATTATGTTTTATAGCTAGCTAGCCTATTGGAATATGTAAACTGTCTAGCAAAATATTATTACTTTCTTATTAACTTTCTGAAAATTGAATTGTGATATATAATAAAGCAACAATACTAGTTATGTAGCATGTCAAATCACTTAACCAAATTATTACTGGAATTGCTTGATAAAGACCTTAGTGCAATAAGGGTATTCATATTAACCAGTATTGTTCCTACATGTATTTAGTACATTTTAAGTCATGCGAATTAAGGTATATAATTTAATAATGTATACCATGTACTAACTGGACATACGGTTTAGATATATTTTGGTATTATCTAATTTACGATTTTTGTCAAATTATTATGATATTTTTATATCATATTTGTGCACCACTTAATTCATTTTATTCAAATTAGCGGGTATGATATTTGCTTTGGGTTATTGAGATATCGATGTCCAATTTTTAATCAATACCACAACAATTAGTGATTTAGTGTAGAATAATTATTTTTATAGTGTTAGTTCATATGAACTTACAAATATGATATCACTAGAGGACTAATTTGTTTTATGCATGTAATCATTATAAATTGGCATTATTTTTAAAGCTTGGGGTAAGACATGGATTTGAATCCTGATACACCATAATGATAAAAGTTGTGTTTGAGTTTCAAGTCATTATGGTCAAACATGTTTTTATATGGGTAAGACATTGTATTCGAGTCCCAATGCACCATATTAATGATATAATGATGACTAAAGAAAAATAATATATTTTTCATTAAAGGCATGAAGATTGTCCCACTTGATATGCTTCATTCTTGAAGTGAATGTGGTAGCAATGCATAATAAGTTTAAATAAAGACATGTGGTTGAACAATGAACGTGAGCGTTCCAAAGATCAAAATAATAATAATCATCACTATGATTTTAAAGGAGAACAATAAGGGTTCTCAAAATAGTCCTTCAAAATGTGAAGGCAATGTTTACCATCAAATTGGTATGAAAATAATAAAGCATATCGCTGATTATGATCCATTCCTTGAAGAGAATGTGACTTGTGATAAACATTGAGAATGCAACCCATTCCTAAAGTTGAATGTGGCAATATGTGATAAAAACAATGAATAAAGACATGCAATTCATGATTATATGAATACCACACAACTCACCTCTAAGGGAGGTTTGAGTGAAATAAAGAGAATGAATATTATTTTGTGGTTACATGAATATGTCATTGGTCGCGTACATGTGATAGGCCAAATATTATTTTGCCATGCCTTATAGAAGTTATTAAAGGCAAAATTAAAGCAATAAATGATTTTGCTTATGATGATTTTGACCATGACAATTTATTATGATATACGTTTCTCCATGAAGGAGACATTTACCATATGAATGGTTTGATAAATGATCGTATAGTACAAAAGTTATTAAGAGCTCCGGATGAATAAAATTATTCATGACATTGATATTGTAAAGTCTCAGAAGAAACTTTTTGAGTTTCAAATGTACAAGTCAAAGTGATTATCATATTAAGACAATAAATGGAAGGAAGATTGAATATCTTCATATTTCTATAATCATATCGGGTAAATATGAAAGGTTACCCAGTTTTATTTCTATTTGTATTACACAAATATAAGCATGATGCTTGAATCATATGCCACAAGTAAACTAGAGGTTTACTAAAACAAATATTAGTTGGCATAACCAGTTGACCATACCGGTTCAATTATGATGCGAAAAAAATTAATTGAGAATTACATTGGCATATATTGAAGAATAGAAGATTCTTCAAGAATTCTCTTATGCTGTTTATTCTCATGATATACCAGTTAAGGTAGGGATTGCATCCCTTGATTTCTGGATCAAATAAAAGGTGATAAATATATGGGCCCAGTCACCTGCCATGTGGACCGTTTACTATTATATGGTCACATCTGCATTTGTTATCAACTTGCAGTTTGACTTTTGCAAGATTGCTTGCTCATATTATTAGAGCACAATTCTAGAATATAAATTATGATAATTTATCTTAATAATACTGGTTTAAATCCAAGTTGGTTTAGCAGAAATTGTATGCCTCCAGTTATAGCTAAATCATTGGTTATGAGAACAAAACTCTCAAAAATGAAATTTTGTATGAGATGTATTATTTAATATACAGCAGCACTTGTCACGACCCAAAATCCACTAAGGGTCGTGGTGGCGCCGGACACAGCTGTCAGGCAAGCCAACCAAAATACTTAATTAAATTCTAATTTTTGTATTGTCTAAAATTATTTTTTTTCTTTATACATTAAATAACGAATAATAAAATTTACAGAAATAACCGCGAAGTCTTTAACAAAACTTAACATTTAAAAATCTAAAAAAATCCTCCAAAAACCCGGTGTCACAAGTGCATGAGCAATTTCTAAGGAAGACCAAATAAAGTACAACAACTGTCCGGAATACAATTAGATAGAAAATAAATAAAATCCTGAGAGAGACTATACTAACTGCGGGTCGCCTCGAGGAAATACAGCTCACCTAGTCTCCGCGTTAACCATGCTGCTATGCCTAGTAGGCCACTAGAGATGCATGTGCCTGTGCAACAAAAATGCACAGAAGTGTAGTATGAGTACGAAAACAACGTGTACCCAATGAGTATCTCGTCTAATCTTGAAGAAGTAGAGACGAGATGATCGACTTTGACACTTACTAATGGTCCAATAATGATTTATCCATAATATATTAACCGTGGATTTTTTTATAAATATGATTATAATTCAATGAATTGAGGCAAACAAACAATTATTTCTTTTATAGGAAAATATTCCTTTTCATCATTTATACATATATTCTTAAGCCAGGAAGAGGCAACAACAAATTCAATAAGTTTCAAGGCAAGCAATACAAGCATGCACAAGTAACACCGAGGGACGTACTACCCGATCCAACAGAAATGTAAATTGTGCACTGCCAAGGGTCGAACGGCTCAAACCATAGATGCATCTATTACCTCGCTCGTGAACTATCCTGCGACACGGTCAACATAAAATAAACAAACACCGTGCTCGTGAATCATACATGCGACGTAGGTACACATAGGGATACATGCTCAAACAATCAATTAAGAATTTATAGGGGAATGTTTATCCAAATAAAAGCCAATTCTCTTCTAACAATTTAAGAAAATGAAGTTTAATCCTTTTTGAAATTCATTTACTAATTCAATGTGATTTAATCAATTCAAGCTGTCAATAAATTTACAATTTATCCAAGTATAACATGCTTTTGGGTCCTAGACTACCCGGACAATAGCATAATAGTAGCTACGCACGGACTCTCGTCACCTCGTGCGTACATAGCCCCCACAAATAGGAGCACAGAACCAATTAACTCACCTATGGGGACAATTCCCTCTTACAAGGTTAGAAAGGAGACTCACCTCGCTCCAAAGATCCATAACCGGCATTCCACGCCTTTCCGCAGACTCGAATCGATGCACAACGCTTCAAAATTAGCCAATAATTATGTAAACCCATTAATATATGCTAAGGAACTTATTATAATCCAATTTATAATAATTCCTAACCCCGATCGAAAAGTTGACAAAAATGCCCTCGGGCCCACGTGCCCGGAATCCGAAATTTTTCGAAGATAAAGTTTACCTATAGCCTCACGAAATCAAATATACGACTTTCTCTAAATTCCATACCCAAAATCGTGGTCAAATTCCAATAATACTAATTTTTTAGGTTTTCCCTCAAACCCCAAGTTTTCTCCAATTTTCCAAGTCTAAATCCATATATAAACCTTGTATATACTCAAAACTAGTAGAAATCACTTACTTCATGCTTGGTGATAAAAGTGGAACTCCAAAGTTGCTCCAAAATCGGCTCCCATGGAAGAAATGAAGTGAAAATGAGCCAAACTTTGATTTTTTAAAGAAACCTCTCTGCCTCCAGTAGTTTCCGCTTCTGCGGTCCCGCTTCCGCGGAAAATTTCCGCTTCTGCGGTTATGACAGCAACCAACACTTTCTCGACACGGAAATGAGCATAACTCCCTCATACGATGTCCAAATTCGATGATTCTTTTTGTTATGGCTCCGAAATTACGATACGGATCTAATTGTTCAATAAAAACTTAATTTGAAGCTCATTTGCTTAATATGTTACCCATTTGTGTCCAAAGAAACGGCGTTGAAACATCAAATAAGAGCGCGATACAACCCGAAACACACCCGAGGCCCCCGGGACCCCGACCAATCATACCAACCAGTCCGAAAACACATTACGGATTTGCTCGACGCCTCAAATAACATTAAACAACGCTAAAATCATGAATCAACCTCCAATCCAAGCTTTATGAACTTTAGAACTTTCAACTTTTACTTTCGATGCTTAAACCTATCAAATCACGTCCGATTGACCTCAAATTTTTCACACAAGTCATTTTCGACATTACGGACCTACTCCAACTTTCGGAATTGGATTCCGACCCCGATATCAAAAAGTCCACTTCCGGTCAAACTTCTCAAAAACTTTCAAATTTTTATCTTTAGCCAAATGGCTCCAAAATGACCGACGGACCTCCGAATTCACTTCCGATCGCGCTCTCAACTCCAGAATCACCATACAGAGCTGCTCCCAGACTCGGAATCCCAAACGGACATCGATAACACTGAAATGCACTTCAATCCAAACTTATGAAATTTCTTCCAAAATGCTAACTTCCACAATGGGCACCAAAACACTCCCGAGTCATCCAAAATCTGATCCGGGAATACGCCCAAGTCCAAAATAATCATACGAACCTAATGAAACCTTCAAATCCCGATTCCGATGTCGTTTACTTAAAAATCCAATCTTAGTGATTTCTTTCAACTTTAAGCTTCCAAAATGAGAATTCTCTTTCCAAATCAACTCTGAACTTCTCAAAATTCGATTCCGACCACGCGTACAAGTCATAATACCTGAAATGAAGCTTCTCATGGCCTCTAACTACTGAACGACGTGCTAGAGCTCAAAACGACCGGTCAATTCGTTACATTCTCTCCCACTTATACATACGTTCATCCACGAACGTGCTGAGAACTATACTGAAGTAGTCTGAAATCACTGTTTAACTTCTAATGCACCTTCCCGTGCTACCACAACTCAGTTGAGCACATCAGCTCGATCAATTCTGAAGATATTCCCTTTTATTCAAGCAAATACGCCTTAGATCCCAATTCCAACATCCGGAATTCTATGCCCGACCTGTTTCCAACATACGATCACCACATCAATCATTACACGCTGTACCCAAACATGACTGCATACCTTGGCTGATTTCACACCTTGCATCACAAAAACATTTTCTGTCAACTTAATCAAAAATCTACTAATCTGATGCTCCCATTGCACCCCATGACATACACAGGTCTTACTCTAACCTTTACAATACCGCTACGACGGAAGAGATGTGCAGAAATTCATAATCAACTACCAAGTCAACCAATCATTGAGTCTATACTTTTGACAAGAAACATTACCTCATTATGAAACAAATAATGATCTTTGCTCCTTAATATATTTCACGTAATCAGATTGCATTGATCCTGAATCCAACAATCTCGTCTCACCCAGTACGAACTGCTTAGGCTATAGGCCACCCCGACATGACCAAAAGTCTCATATGATTCCACAATGTGCCAATAGGTTACCAATTAGAATGCGATACAAAAGGAAAGCGAACTCTGAAAAGGGAGTTTAATTACCCCGCTCGCGAATCATACATGCGACGCGGGTAACATAATAAACAGACACCCCACTCGCGAATCACACATGCGACGCGGGCTCATAGCTAATACAAGTTTTTTTTCCTCAGAAAATAGGAAACAAAACATATAAGAACCGATATAAGGAACTGTGCTCAACATCACACTGTTGCGGTGTGCAACCATATCCAAACAACATACCCAGGACGACGTGCCACCCGATCGACACAACATAACCATGGTGGCATGCCACCCGATCCAAATAACATACCCATGGCAGTGTGCCACCCGATCCACACATGTAACTCACATAAGGAGGTGTACATCGAGCTAAATTGCTCATTACAACAAAATACCGAATATCGGTCATAAACACACTAAGTGTATAATACCATTCCCTGGGGAGCATATAACACCATAATCCACAAACTCGAGCACAATTGAGTTGCGATATACGATCTGAATCTCAAGAGCCATACTGCTCATATAACCTCATCTCTTATGCGGAACCTCAACATATAAGAAATTCGCCAAGCCGTCTCACAACCCCGACTACTCTCACATAAGCAACGCACTGCTGAAATGAACACATCCAGCCTGATATAGAGCCTATACTCAAATTAAATCCATTCACATACCTCAAGTCGATTATGATCATACCGAACTAGTCCAATGACCTTTCAAGGGTCCATAATCACCCCCTTTTTCCATAACACATAAGAACCACCATCATAACTGGAGCAAACCTCCACAATCCATAACCCAATAAACCTAGTGCCCTCCAGGCATAAATTCTCAAATTAATGATATTACCACAATCTTCATACTTGGTTTAAATCTTAAATCAATCAAGTGACTACATGCCACACTTATACAATCTTCCTGTGGGACACGCTCCCACAACCTTTCGAAGCACATAACAGGTCTGTACATCCAAACCACCGGCCGCGGTAACGTTGAAAAGCAATCAAGAATCCTTAACCAGGATGCAAAGCCCCTTTTCACAAAACGCTGATCTTAGATGACACTAACGACAATACTGACTTATTTTAAACATCGAAACTCCTTTCTTGCTCATCCGAGCTCATGACATCCTTGTCAGCTCCGAACTGCAACCCTGACCCTTAGTTCAAATTCCATATCCCTTGTTGCACCCAATATGCCAATATACGGTAGAACATGACTCTTCATCATAATTCCAGAATTGCTAATAGATTAATACTTTATCACATAAAAGCTTTTCACTGAACTCACTTCAGGAGAAACATAGCAACACATAGGTAAATTCTTATAACCGTAGAATATGCAAACATCTAAGTAGTGGTCTAAGCCACCATAGCCCTTTCGGGATCCTTCTACACATAACGGGCCATAACAGAAGAATGTTTCTGAATAAAATCAATTACGGCGGCCGACAGGCTTCACATGTACCACCACAAATCACATGCATAACTTGATCACGCTGAAGGAACCGATCCCTACCACCAATACGCCAACTCAATTGTGGCTAACCAATCTATTTTCCTTCGATTTACCCTGATTGCCTTAGAAATAACAATAACCCCTTTCAACACATAACACACTCCATCCACACTCACCCCGAGTGACCTTGAATCACGAGGCCATGCTGTCTCAAATCCCACGAATCATTTCGTATTTCCCAAATGCTACACTACAAGTCAAAACATCATAGAACATTATAGGCGTTTTCTCATAAGCTGCTACAAAAGCTTGACTCTTAACTGTACTTATAGGCTCGAAATCACTAGGCACCACACTTTACCCCTTTTGAATCCCTTAGGACCGTTGCTGAGAGCCACCCGCTCTGACTTGGTCCTGAATATAATCAACTCCCTGAATCTTCTAACACAAGAATACCCTCTTGACGAGGCACTCAGCGGAATCACTCCCCTCGAAACCCGCATCCATACGAGGCATAAGTCCTGAATCCTTCCCCAAGTTTGAACGTGAGCCAATAAGGCCAACCATATCACCCTTTAACAATTCCTTTGCTCAAATCACCATTTATGTTCTTTTCTCGTAGCCAAAATAACCTAGAAGTATGCTAACAACCAGAAAACCTCGCAAGTGGTTAACCATGTAATCCCAATCATAGGCGGTGGGACTCTCCCACTTAGCTTGAAGCCACTATTACACAACTCTGGAACTCACTGGGATTCCTTATCTCTTATTGACATAACCTTGCGCAATCAACCGCCTAAATTCTCGGATTCTTTCTGTAAAACCCTCTTTTTATATTCTGAATCATCAACCACATTCATACGACCTATCTCTTTGCTGCATATTAGCCCATACTTCCAATTAAACCCGTAGACTTCAATCACCAGCCACTAAAATCCCAAATCATTCCAAATTCTCCTTAAGGCGCATAGTCATTCTACTACCAAGCCTCTATGCAGCTCCGCCACTCTCCCACTTTGGGCAAACTCACTTCTTTAATCAACTACTCCACCTGCTCTTCTTACACCTGGTCTTCTAGGAGTTTTAAACACCGCATGACACTTCCCGCATGTCCTTCCTCATACTTTGCTGCTCAATTGTTGCTTTAAATAAAATCTACCTTCGTCGCACTTGAATCCACAAATCGCTACTAACTTCAACTTTTCCGAAGATCATCTTTCTCGAGCTGCCAATATTAGAAATGTTGATTCAATCCTGAACCACCCTACCTCGCAACGTCTAATAGTCGTTTCTTCAATACTAACCTGTAATATCCTACTCCAGAGGCAAATTGTGGAAGATTATAACACTGGTGAATCTAGTACATTCAATAAGGACAACAACACCTCATCACAGAAGAAAACTTCCACCACGCTCGCAAATGCCGAGTTTTGTTACCCTACCAACCCAAACCTGAACATTCTCAGCCCGATTGTCTCCCCCTTTTCAGGAATAAAATATCGAATCTCTAGATCATGCACTGAGTAAACCTCCCTTCAAGTCATTCACTGCCTCTACACATAGGCAAACATCCTACCATCATATCAATACCGCGGAATAATCATTCATAAGTATCATGGCAACCTGTGCCTAGCCTCAAGGCTCTTAGAAGTACCGTTACTGAGCTGAAACAATAGAATATCCTTCCACAAGGTGATGATAATAGTTCACACAACCCCGACGGGAGAAGCACCTCGCACCACGTTCGTAGTACCATTACAATTCTTCAATTCTCGATTTATAACAAGTGTTTCTCGTCGTATAAGATTTAGTAGGAATGAAACAAAAGCATAAGCCTCACTGGAATCAAATCGCACGATAAGGAATCAAGAAGGGAAGTACTCCTAACAGCCCTGTAACCTCCCGAAGATAAGTACAGACGTCTCCGTACTGATCCGGGAGACACTACTAGACTTGCTCATGACTCGTGAGACCTACGGGAACCTAGTGCTCTGATACCATGTTTCCACGACCCAAAATCCACTAAGGATCGTGGTGGCGTCGGACACCGCTGTCAGGCAAGCCAACCAAAATACTTAATTAAATTCTAATTTTTGTATTGTCTAAAATCATTTTTTTCTTTACACATTAAATAATGAATAATAAAATTTATAGAAATAACCGCGAAGTCTTAAAGAAAACTTAACATTTAAAAATCCAAAAAAATCCTCCCAGAACCCGGTGTCATAAGTGCATGAGCAATTTCTAAGGAAGACCAAATAAAGTACAACAACTGTCCGGAATACAATTAGATAGAAAATAAATAAAATCCTGAGAGAGACTATACTAACTGCGGGTCGCCTCGAGGAAATACAGCTCACCTAGTCTCCGCGTTAACCATGCTGCTATGCCTAGTAGGCCACTAGAGATGCATGTGCCTGTGCAACAAAAATGCACAGAAGTGTAGTATGAGTACGAAAACAACGTGTACCCAATGAGTATCCCGTCTAATCTCGAAAAAGTAGAGACGAGATGGTCGACTTCGACACTTACTAATGGTCCAATAATGATTTATCCATAATATATTAACCGTGGATTTTTTTATAAATGTGATTATAATTCAATGGGTTGAGGCAAATAAACAATTATTTATTTTATAGGAAAATATTCCTTTTAATCATTTATACATATATTCTTAAGCCAGGAAGAGGCAGCAACAAATTCAATAAGTTTCAAGGCAAGCAATACAACCATGTGCAAGTAACACCGAGGGACTTACGGCCCGATCCAACAGAAATGGAAATTGTGCACTGCTGAGGGTCGAACAGCTCGAACCATAGATGCATCTATTAGCCCGCTCGCGAACTATCCTGCGACGCGGTAAACATAAAATAAACAAACACCCTGCTCGCGAATCATACATACGACGCAGGTACACATAGGGATACATGCTCAAACAGTCAATTAAGAATTTATAGGGGAATATTTATCCAAATAAAAGCCAATTCTCTTCTAACAATTTAAGAAAATGAAGTTTAATCCTTTTTGAAATTCATTTACTAATTCAATATGATTTAAGCAATTCAAGTTGTCAATAAGTTTACAATTTATCCTAGTATAGCATACTTTTGGGTCCTAGACTATCCGGACAATAGCATAATAGTAGCGACGCACGGACTCTCGTCACCTCGTGCGTACGTAGCCCCCAAAAATAGGAGCACATAACCAATTAACTCACCTATGAGGACAATTCCCTCTTACAAGGTTAGAAAGGAGACTCACCTCGCTCCGAAGATCCATAACCGGCATTCCACGCCCTTCCGAAGACTCGAATCAATGCACAACGCTCCAAAACTATCCAATAATTATGTAAACCCATTAATATATGCTAAGGTACTCATTATAATCCAATTTCTAACAATTCCTAACCCAATCGAAAAGTTGACAAAAACGATCTCGGGCCCACGTGCCCGAAATCCGAAATTTTTCTAAGATAAAGTTTACGCATAGCCTCACGAACTCAAATATATGATTTTCTCTAAATTCCATACCCAAAATCGTGGTCAAATTCCAATAATACTAATTTTCTAGGTTTTCCCTCAAACCCCAAGTTTTTCCAATTTTCCAAGTCTAAATCCATATATAAACCTTGTATATACTCAAAACTAGTAGAAATCACTTACCACATGCTTGGTGATGAAAATGGAACTCCAAAGTTGCTCCAAAATCGGCTCCCAAGGAAAAAATGAAGTGAAAATGAGCCAAACTTCGATTTTTTTTTTAGAAACCTCTCTGCCACCAGCAGTTTCCGCTTCTGCAGAAAATTTCCGCTTCTGCGGTCCCGCTTCCACGGAAAATTTTCGTTTTTACGGTTATGACAGCAACCAGCACTTTCTCGACACGGAAATGAGCATAACTCCCTCATACGATGTCCAAATTCGACGATTCTTTTTGCTATGGCTTCGAAATTACGATACGGATCTAATGGTTCAATAAAAACTTAATTTGGAGCTCGTTTGCTTAATATGGTACCCCTTTATGTCCAAAGAAGCGGTGTTGAAACATCAAATAAGAGCGTGATACAACCCGAAACACACCCGAGGCCCCCGGGACCCTGACCAATCACACCAACCAGTCCCAAAAAACATTACGGACTTGCTCGAGGCCTCAAATCGCATCAAACAACGCTAAAATCATGAATCAACCTCCAATCGAAGCTTTATGAACTTTAGAACTTCCAACTTCTACTTTTGATGCTTAAACCTATAAAATTATGTCCAATTGACCTCAAATTTTGCACACAAGTCATTTTCGACATTACGGACCTACTCCAACTTTCGAAATCAGATTTCGACCCCGATATCAAAAAGTCCACTTCCGGTCAAACTTCTCAAAAACCTTCAAATTTCTATCTTTAGCCAAATGGCTCCAAAATGACCGACGGACTTCCGAATTCACTTCCGATCGTGCTTCCAACTCCAGAATCACCATACGGAGCTGCTCCCAGACTCGGAATCCCAAACGGACATCAATAACACTGAAATGCACTTCAAGCCAAACTTATGAAATTTCTTCCAAAATGCTAACTTCCACAATGGGCACCAAAACACTCCTCGGGTCATCCAAAACCCGATTCGGGCATACGCCCAAGTTCAAAATAATCATACGAACTTGTTGGAACCTTCAAATCCCGATTCCAAGGTCGTTTACTTAAAAATCCAATCTTAGTGAATTTTTTCAACTTTAAGCTTCCGAAATGAGAATTCTCTTTCCAAATCAACTCTGAACTTCCCGAAATTCGATTCCGACCGCGCGTACAAGTCATAATACCTGAAATGAAGCTTCTCATGGCCTCTAACTACTGAACAACGTGCTAGAGCTCAAAACGACTGGTTGGGTCGTTACAGCACTTGTACGTATCTAGCCAAGTTTTGAAAATTTCTTCCTATCACAATCGATTTAGGGTCAGGAACCAAATAATTTATATATAGAAATATGGATGTGTTATATGATTTAATTATTCCACCACAATGCACAAAGATGTGTTCTCAAAGAAGGTTGGGAAATGTGTTGGTGATCCCAATATTAAGGGGGAGAAAATGGGCAGCTGAGAAAGTGATATGTGAAATGAATTATTATGAATACATATAGATCCTCGTACAAGCAAATATGAACTTGAAGTTCAAGTGATAATTCATTTACAAATTATTGCCAGACGCATTTGCTGACCCAAAGCTAAATGTCATATTTCAGCTGTTAATGCTCCAAATAGAATAAAATCCATAGGGGACAGAGTCTATGCCACGCATAAATCGTAACAGACTAATCAGTTCCAAAGATAAAACTCCTTGAAGAAGGAGAGGGGCAAATATTCAAAATGGTCATAAAAAGGAGGCAAATGCTCTAGAAGAGCACCACGACATAATATTTCATAAGACCTCATGGGAGAGGCTCAGGTACCTGAAATAATGAGATAAAGAGATCTCAATAAGTTATGTCTTTATTAGGTAATAATGGAATCGACATAAAGTGATCATCGACGATATTGTTAATATAATGTAACGCTTAATATTATTAATATTGACGAGCATCTTGAGCTCAAATCTGTCATGAAATTTGGACAGATAAATGATTGGCCAAAATAAAATTAAAAAAAATATATACGCAATCAAGATTGATTTCACCTGAAAAATGTGAAGTTGGATGATAGTCCCAACACCTGAAAGTGTCACGACCCCAAATCGGCCCGATCGTGATGACGCCTCTCGTGAAGACAAGGCCTACCGACACCACACTCACATTAACCCTTTAAGCCTTAAGAGTCATTTATAAGCCTTTAATTAAACAATGTTTCACAATAAATTCCTGAAATAACAGTGCGGAATAAAATACCAGCCCGACATCGGGGTGTCACTAGTCATGAGCAACTATCAAGGTCTGAGTACAACAAAAGTCTAAAAATGTACTAAACACAGTAACACTAATGAGGGGAAGGAAGAGGTGCTGCGAACGTCATACAGCCACCTTGCTAACTCTGATGACTCCGCGCATGAGCAATCAACATCCGCTACCAGGTCCCGATATACTTGAATCTGCACACGAGGTGCAGGGAGTAATGTGAGTACTCCAATACAGTAAGTAATAAGAGTAAATAAAGGCTGAGCAGTAGGAAACAATGAATCCACATTCATGTTAGGCTCAATAAATATAACAGGCTTTCAAATCATAATATGAGTCAATCTTTCCTTATTAAAATCCAGCTTTTAGTACAAATCATTTTGAAATACTTTCCAGCAGTTTCAGTAGGGGTTCAATACCCTTTAAAATAATAATAGAGATTAAAACAATAAGGCCCCCTTGGGCAAAGCATAGTTCGTAAAACAACCCCTAGGGCAAAACAGTAGTCATAAACACTTCTTAACTTGAAAATCTCAGTGGAAATAAAAATAACCAATGCCAAATCAGTGATTAATTTCTGAACATCTCATAAACCCCAATTTAAATAAAAGTCATTTTAAAACATTTGTTCAACATTTCGACAGAGGCTTAATATAAAAATGAGTGAAAAACAGTCACTAAATCAACATATTCGATAGAAACTCACTTTAAAGAGGAGCGAAATCAATGAGTTCATAAACAGGCCTCTCAGGCAAAGCATCACTCATATGCATGTATATATATCTATCGCCCCTCGGGCTAGCCTCTCTGTCCCTCATGATTCAACTCTTACCAATCAATACTCACACTCAGTATTCACACTCAATAGGTACCATATAATAACTGCTGTGGCTTGCATCCCAATCCATATATCTCGTCGACGACGCTCACTGGGGGTGTACAAACTCCTGGAGATCAAGCCATCTCGTGGCATCAAATCTAGGCCCTCGGCCTTATATCAATGTCAGTATAACACTGCTACGGCGCGTAGCCCGACCCATATAAGCATTGTTGCGGCGTGCAGCCCGATCCGTATCCATATATATGTATGTATATTGTTGCGGCGTGCAGCCCGATCCATAGATATATAATCCTCACAACTAGGACCTCGACCTCTCTCAGTTATTTACCTCACCATCAGACTCTCGGTATATCTCAGTCATCAATCTCACAATCAGACCCTCGGCTATCTCAGTAAAACAGGGAACTCAGCCCAAAATAGTTTCCACATTTTTAAAAATGTAGTGATAAAGCTAGATTTGAGCAATAAGCAAGTAAAACATGACTGAGGATGTACTTTCAAACAAATAGAGGGAGGAAAAATAGTAAAATACCCCTAAGGGTCTCAACAAGTCGACACAAGGCCCCAAACATGGCATACAACCCAAAACAGTTATAATAACATCAAACAATTAACTATCAAATGCGCATTTAATTTAATCATTCGGGATGGACTAAGTCACAATTCCCAGTGGTGCTCTACCCCACGCTCGTCATCTAGCATGTAAGTCACCTCAAAGTAATACAACGATGTATAATCCGGAGTTTCAAACCCTCAGGACAGTATTTACAATCATTACTTACCTCGAACCGACGAAATTTCTAGCCCGCGATGCCTTTGCCACTCAAATTGGCCTCCACATGCGTTGAATCTATCCAAAATCAGAACGAATACATCACAATATGCTAAGGGAGCAAAGCCCAAGCGAAAACAATCAACAAAGGACACGATTCTCGAAATTACCAAAACTCGAGCTTCGGGCCCACATCTCAGAATCGGGTAAAATTTACATTTTCAGAATCCTCATACCCTCACAAGTCTAACCATACTAAAATTATCCAATTCCGATACCATTTGGTCCTTTAAATCATCATTTTACATTTTTTAAAGGTTTCACAATTTTCTTCCCAAATTCCATCCCAAATCACGAATTAAATGATGAATTCAATGATAGATTCATGTACTCTAGCCAAATCTGAGTTAAAATCACTTACCCCGATGAATTTCTTGAAAAACCTTCGAAAAATCGCCAAAATCCGAGCTCTCTAGGTCAAAATATTAAATAAAACCTAAAACCTCGTATTTATAGAGTACCCCTCAGGTTTCAGCCTCTGCGGGCCGCACCAAATCGACCGCGGTCCGCGCAAGCCAGTGCGGTCCGTGAAAAAACAACCGCGGCCGCATAGGCCTTCTTCTGCAGTGATAGGCTTTAGTATTTTGGCCATAACTTTCACTACAGATGTCTAAATTTTGATATCTTTACCTTTCTGAAAACTAGACACGAAGAGCGACAACTTTCCTTTTTTTATTACCTCACAATTCCTTATAGATCAAAATAGGTAGAACCAGCGGGAAGGTTCTTCACCGCGGCCGTGCCCACTTTTGTGCGGTCCGCGCGACGCCTACCACGGCCGCGCCTGCTTTTGTGCGGTCCGCACTGCACTCACCGCGGGCGCACTTCATTTTGTGCCGACCGCGTGGGTGAGTTCCGGGGCCTGCAACCCTTTTGGACCTACTACGACTTTGATTTTCGCACTAAAACATCCCGGAACCTACCCGAAACTTCAAACCAATTGTACCAATACATCACATGACATCGTTCAAACTTGCTCAAAACTTCGGAATGCTCACAACAACATCAAATCACCAATTTAACATAGGATTCAAGCCTAAGAACTACAAGAACTCTTAAATTATGCTTTCGCACAAAAAGTCTATCAAATCTCGTCCGAATGACCTGAAATTTTGCAAGCAAGTCATATTCAACACTACGGAGCTACTCCAACTTTCGAAATTTCATTCCGACCCTTGAATAAAAATCTCACTATCGGACCAAAAACTTCAAACATTCGACTTTCGGTATTTCAAGCCTAAATTAGCTATGGACCTCCAAAACACAATTCGATCACGCTCCTAAGTCATAAATCACCTAACGAAGCTAACCAAATCATAAAAATTCTGATCCGAGATCATATACAAACAAGTCAACTCTTGGTCAAACCTTTCAAATTTAAGGCTTCAAACTGAGAACTGTTCTTCCAAATTCATTCTGATTACCTTGAAAACACAAACCAACGATTTACATAAGGCGTAATATATACACGGGGCAAGTCATGCCCGAAGACTGGCGATCAAAGTGCAAAAGTTCAAAACGACCGGTCGGGTCATTTCATCCTCCCCCACTTAAACATACGTTCGTCCTCGAACGTGCCCGGAGTTGTTCTAAAAGCAAACCAATCACTGAATAACCTCACCTTGCATATACCTGGGGGTGATCCCACGTCACCCTATCTCATATAGGTCCGATAACACATGCAACTAAAATTTCTCAACCCATTTTAACCCATAAGCCTTAGAACCACATTTCTACTTCTGAAATCATTCATAAGATCAGAATCTCACATCTATACTGTGAATAACTCCAAACAAGCCGTAACAAACCATATCTGCTATCTCAGGTGCAATCACATGATATACCACATAACTCAAACACCAGCAGCAATAACTTCTAATCACAACAACTATACATAACAACCGAATACCGATAGGAAACCTCTTATCAACTAAAGTTTCATTCTAACACTTCCATATACTTTCAATGATAAACGAAACACGCAATAAACCATAACCATTTCTCAGATCAATCATTAATAAGGCCACTTCTCCTTTGGCAAGGACCATAGCAAATTTCTGAGCCGAACCTAGATATTTATCCTCCCGGCATATTGAAATCGAACCCGTTTGTATTCATTAATGTTCCCGACGATCTCCTCTAATCCAACACACCATTCCGGTGACATGACACAACAATATAGGCCTAAGCCACAACTTGCATAATACGCGCACCAATAAGCAATGGTCTGAACATACTCAAATGAAAGAGTTGTACCTCAAGATCACCAGTACCACCACAACATAAGGCTGAGAACCCATCTCACATCATAGGAACAGAACACACGAATCTAACTTGCAAGGTCATACCTCCACATATATTCACTGCAATGCGCGACCTTATTTAAACACTGCTCCATATGGAACCACCTTAAGTCACTATGCTCGAAATCGACAACCACGCACAATTTGATATCTAGAACCAAAGCAATTCATCATACTCACGGTGAAGCAAATAACATACACCACACAGACCCGATAGGACGTAACCGATACGCCATCCACCGAGCAACACCCAATTATTTTTCCCCGCTCGACTTCCACTATGAACCCCAATAGAACCGCACCATATGTGCCCATAAACAAAAAAAATCATAACGTCTCGCAACACAGGAAGGCAACTCATAGATCTCCCAGATCACTAGTAAGCTCAATAACGGTCGCATCAACCTGTCCCTCAACAATACAGTTTGGGGCTAACTAAGCCGACTCCGCTAGAACACACATCCATATTGGCCTGCCAACGAATTCCTTATCAAGGAAGCTTGAAGTTGATCCTTCCATTACTATAACTCCTGCCAGATCCATACGATACGGTGCCCGACACCAAGTCAATACCGAAATCAACAACCCTGCCCGACGACATGTCCGACCACAAAAAACACATCCGGAGAGTCCCTCAACACCAAAACTGAATCAGTGGTAGAATCCTCTACACTGACATCCATCACGAAGGCTCAATTAAGAAAGGCAATCCTTCCCAGCCATCCGCTGGGTCCTTGAATTATAAACCACTCTACTAGAACATAATCCGACGCACCTCGCCACTCAACCCGTGGCATTTCCGGCATAGCCCCAAGCGCAATAGTACGGAATAACCCAACACGGAGACAACCAGTCTAAACCCCAACATCACATCCAAAATCTAATATGCCAAGCAAAGAAAGATCCACCCAGACCTCCAAATCCCGATAGTCGCTAAACATTGCTGATACAGATGATCCACAGCCACAACATAGCCTGAATATGAGAACTTCTATCTCCAAATCCACACGCAATTGTCAATCCTCCACAACTTACCGCATATGCCATACCATCTCAGGATAACATGAGAACTTCATCTTCCTTCCGAGCCACAAACATCTACGTACTCAATTGGTCAAGAAATTTCTATTGGTCCCAATCTAGAAGAAAAATCACTATGCATCCCATGCTCCACATGCCCACAGAAAATATACATCTCCAAACCGTGGTAAAAACTATCAAGAACTCTCCGAGTTCCCTTTGCACAAATCAGACAGGTCAGGATTGAATCTTTCTAACTCAACCAAGATAAGCAAGACATCAAAACCTAAGAGCATCACCGCAAAATACCTGAAAGAACTTATTACCTCGAACACACACCAGGAATTAATCATATCCTTACCATACCGATTCGGTCTACTATCAAGCTACCCCATCTATCTAAATTTCCTTCTGATTCATCTTCAACTTGATATTCTCTCTTAAATATTCCCAAAAGCACTACATTCGAAATACTTCGCTCTGAAGAACTTCCTGCGGATCTAAATCTATTACCTCCTAATATTAATACATAAAATCCCACAATTAATATAGAAAACACCACAAGTCTTGACGTCTTCCAAGGAAAACTCAGTTTTTATCCATAAGTACAACTTGAAAGCCTCCAATTATTGCATGTAAAATTTTAAACACAATAGGACCATTCTCTAGAGGCATCCACTCTACTCAAACCGCAGTAAGATTGATAAAATGAACCGAATAACCTGTGCTTCATTTGCACTCTGACACTGCAGAATGTGACCTCATTTCAATATAACCAAGCAACTTCCTGCCCTATGCACCGAGAATTCCTTACCAACCACAACTCAAGTCATTCCCCAATTCTCGTACACCCATAAGGCATAACATAACCTTTATTGAAATTTCCTTTACTCGAGCCATAACTGATTCACAAATACGCCTCAAACTGGAACCATTAGAGCACATAACCATGCAATTAACTATTCAATAGCGGACTCTCCCACTTGGCTCAAAGCCATAGATCAAAACACGCACCATAACTTATAACGTGTCTACTTTATTGCTTCCATAATACCATAGTGATATTAGACTCAGTCCTTCATAAGCTCTTGAAACACCGACCATCGGGTACTTTAACTCTATGCAAATCTCACATTCACTCTCGTAATAGTTAAGCCCACTCTATTAAGTGACCCAAATTTAAATTTCAACATATATGTTTCACTTGTGAATGAGATCTTCTAACAGACAGCATAAGGATCATATAATCTCAGAACACCGCAGGAGACAACCCGCCTGCTTCGCCTCAATATAACATTTCTGTATACCTTACACCGTCATACACATTACACAGTCACTTAATTTTCCCGAGTCTGACCTCATACCGCAACATGAAATTTACTTCACTCCAACTAGGATACATGAAAAGATTCTTCACGCGCCCATAACTCGGGGCTACACATCCAACCACAATGGAAATCAAACACTTAATAGTTCATCTATCATCTATCAGGCCTTCCTCGTCACTTCCAAGTCATATGGATACCTCTCGCAGTACCATCATACTCATCACATAGTTGTCAGCCATCACTTCTACTAATAGGGACAATACCGCACATATAAGTTCAAAAAACTTGCTCGCGCAATCAACACCTCGGTGTTCAAGCCATAGGCGAAGATCCGGCCTCAAGTCCTCTAGACTGTCCCAACATCAAACTCATAGAGATCATATCTCGCCCCTCGATCAGGGAATCACAAGCCATCAAGGCATATCTGATACTGAGTGCTTATGCGCACATACGAATGCGTGGAAGGAATTTCAAGAGTTACTTTTCAAGCTGAATCAAGGACGCACGATAAGAATTCAAGAATGCAAAGTTTTCCTAAAGGTTCTGCAGCCTCTTGAGGATAAATACAGACGTCTCCGTACGGATCCGCGAGACTCTACTAAACTTGCTCATGACTCGTGAGACCTATGTAACCTAGGCTCTAATACCAACTTGTCACGACCCCAAATCGGCCCGGTCGTGATGGCGCCTCTCGTGAAGACAAGGCCAACCGACACCACTCTCATATTAACCCCTTAAGCCTTAAAAGTCATTTTTAAGCCTTTAATTAAACAATATTTCACAATAAAATCCTGAAATAACAGTGCAGAATAAAATACCAGCCCGACATTGGGATATCACTAGTCACGAACAACTATCAAGGTTTGAGTACAACAAAAGTATAAAAATGTACTAAACACAGTAACACTAATGAGGGGAAGGAGGCGGTGCTACGAACATCATGCAGCCACCTTGCTAACTCTGATGACTCCGCACCTGAGTAATCAACACCCGCTACCGGGTTTCGATATACCTGAATCTGCACATGAGGTACAGGGAGTAATGTGAGTACTCCAACCCAGTAAGTAATAAGAGTAAATAAAGGCTGAGCAGTAGGAAACAATGAATCCACATTCACGTTAGTCTCAATAAACATAACAGGCTTTCAAATCATAATACGAGTCAATCTTCCCTTTTTAAAATCCAACTTTTAGTACAAATCATTTTGAAATACTTTCCAGTAGTTTCAGTAGGGGTTCAATACCCTTTAAAATAATAATAGAGATTAAAGCCATAATCGCCCCCCTTGGGCAAAGCATAGTTCGTAAAACAACCCCTCGGGCAAAACAGTAGTCATAAACACTTCTTAACTTGAAAATATCAGGGGAAATAACCAATGCCAAATCAGTGATTAATTTCTGAACATCTCATAAACCCCAGTTTAAATAAAAGTTGTTTTAAAACATTTGGTCAACATTTCGAAAGAGGCTTAATAAAAAAAGAGTGAAAAACAGTCACTAAATCAACATATTCGATAGAAACTCACTTTAAAGAGGAGCGAAATCAATGAGTTCATAAACAGGGCTCTCAGGCAAAGCATCACTCATATGCATGTATATATATCTATCGCCCCTCGAGCTAGCCTCTCTGTCGCTCGTGACTAAACTCTTACCAATCAATACTCACACTCAGTATTCACACTCAATAGGTACCATATAATAGCCGTTGTAGCGTGTAGCCCGATCCATATATCGCTGCGGCGTGCAGCCCTATCCATATATCTCGTCGACGGCGCTCACTAGAGGTGTGCAGACTCTGGGAGGGGCCCCTTACGGCCCAAGCGCAATATCAATCCATCTCGTGGCATAAAATCTAGGCCATCAGCCTTATATCAGTGTCAGTATAACACTGCTGCGGCACGCAGCCCGACCCATATAAGCATTGCTGCGACGTGCAGCCCGATCCGTATCTATATATATGTATGTATATTGCTGCGGCGTACAGCCCGATCCATAGATATATAATCCTCACAACTAGGCCCTTGACCTCTCTCAGTTATTTACCGCACCATCAGACTCTCGGTATATCTCAGTCATCAATCTCACAATCAGACCCTCGGTCTATCTCAGTAAAATAGGGAACTCAGCTCAAAATAGTTTCCACATTTTTAAGAATGCAGTGATAAAGCTAGATTTGAGCAATAAGCAGGTAAAACATGACTGAGGATGAACTTTCAAACAAATAGAGTGAGGAAAAATAGTAAAATGCCCCTAAGGGTCTCAACAAGTCGGCACAAGGCCGAAAACATGGCATACATCCCAAAATAGTTATAATAATATCAAACAATTAACTATCAAATGTGCATTTAATTTAATCATTCAGGATGGACTAAGTCACAATTCCCAGCGGTGCTATACCCCACGCTCGTCATCTAGCGTGTAAGTCACCTCAAAGTAATACAACGATGTATAATCCGGGGTTTCAAACCCTCAAGACAGTATTTGCAATCATTACTTACCTTGAACCGGCAAAATTTCTAGCTCGCGACACCTTTGCCCCTCAAATTGGCCTCCACGCGCGTCGAATCTATCCAAAATCAGAACAAATACATCACAATATGCTAAGGGAGCAAAGCTCAAGAGAAAACAATCAACAAATGGCACGATTCCCGAAATTACCAAAATTCGAGCACCGGGCCCACATCTCGGAATCTGGTAAAATTTATATTTTCAGAATCCTCATACCTCACTTGTCTAACCATACAAAAAGTATTCAATTCTGATACCATTTGGTCCTTCAAATCATCATTTTACATTTTTGAAAGGTTTCACAATTTTCTTCCCAAATTCCATCCCAAATCATGAATTAAATGATGAATTCAATGATAGATTCATGTACTCTAGCCAAATCTGAGTTAAAATCACTTACCCCGATGAATTTCTTGAAAAACCTTCGAAACATCGCCAAAATCCGAGCTCCCTAGGTCAAAATATTAAATAAAACCCAAAACCTCATATTTATAGAGTACCTCTCAGGTTTCAGCCTCCACGGGCCGCACCAAATCGACAGCGGTCCGCTCAAGCCAGTGCGGTCCGCGCAAAAACAATCGCGGCCGCACAGGCCTTCTTCTGCAGTGACAGGCTTTAGTAGTTTGGCCATAACTTTCGCTACAAATGTCCAAATTGTGATATCTTTACCTTTCTGAAAACTAGACACGAAGAGCTACAACTTTCCTTTTTAAAATTCCTTGTAGATCAAAAGATATGAGCTTCCGAAGTAGGACCAGCGGGAAGGTTCTTCACCACAGCCGCGCCCGCTTTTGTACGGTCCGCACTGCACTCACCGCAGGCGCACTTCATTTTGTACGAATTGCGTGGGTGAGTTTCGGGGCCTGCAACACTTCTGAACCTGCTACGACTATGATTTTTGCACTAAAACATCCCAGAACCTACCCGGAACTCTCGGAACTTCAAACCAATTGTACCAATACATCCCATGACATCGTTCAAACTTGCTCAAAACTTCGGAATGCTCACAACAACATCAACTCTCCAATTTAACATAGTATTCAAGCATAAGAACTCCAAGAACTCTTAAATTATGCTTTCGCTCAAAAAGTCTATCAAATCTCGTCCGAATGTCCTAAATTTTGCAAGCAAGTCATATTCAACACTACAGAGCTACTCCAACTTTCGAAATTTCATTCCGACCCTTGAATAAAAATCTCACTATCGGACCGAAAACTTCAAACATCCGACTTTCAGCATTTCAAGCCTAAATTAGCTATGGACCTCCAAAACACAATTCGATCACGCTCCTAAGTCATAAATCACCTAACGGAGCTAACCAAATTATAAAAATTCCGATCCGAGATCATATACAAACAAGTCAACTCTTGGTCAAGCCTTTCAAATTTAAGGCTTCAAACTGATAATTGTTCTTCCAAATTCATTCCGATTACCCTGAAAACCAAAACCAACGATTTACATAAGGCATAATATATACACGGGGCAAGTCATGCCCGAAGACTGGTGATCAAAGTGCAAAAGTTCAAAACGACCGGTCGGGTCGTTACAAAAAGTATAAAGCCAGTGGAGGTATAAATGTGCTCTTGTGCGAAGAAAGACAAGTCGATAAACATAAAGATGACTTGTATTACAAGAAGATTTGTAAATATCCTAGCATTGATTATATAGAGACATGTTCTCTTGTGGTCGATGCAGTCATTTCAGGTTGTAATCTGGCAATACATAAAAATCTTGATATGTGTATAATGGAAATCATTGAAGGATTTAAATTGCTCTGAAGCATATTATGGTTTCCAAGAAATTTATTAAATAAAGCTTCAATAATCCTTATACAGATTGAAACAATCAAGGCGTATGTGGTATAATCGCCCGAAAAAATACTTGTTGAAAGAAGGGTACAAGAATAATTCAATTTGTCCTTGTAAAAGGATCCAGATTTGAATTTGTTATAATCGCTGTGTATGTTGATGATTCAATGTGACGACCCAAAGGGTCATCACCGGTTTTCTCCTTTTTTCCGTGCTTCCGAGGCCTTGAAAACCTCACCTTTAGTTACCACGATTTGTGTGCGCAGTCCGGGCGCGTAGCCGGAAAAGCTTATGTGTTAAATTATGTGAAATTTGATAAATTATGGCTTTAAAATGGTTAAAGTTGACTTTGGTCAATATTTTGGGTAAACGGACCCGGAACCATGATTTGACGGTCCTGGAGGGTCCGTATAAGAATAAGGAACTCGGGCGTATTCCCGGAATCGAAATTCGAGGTCCCGAGCCCCAGAAATGAATTTTTGAAAATAAATTGTTTTCTAAAATTTAATATGAAAATTTGAAATAAAAATGAATTAGAAAGCATTCGTATCGGGCCCGTATTTTGGTTCTAGCACCCGGAACAGGTCTTATATGTGGTTTAAGCACTTTCTGTGAAATTTGGTTGAAATCGGACGTCATTTGATGTGTTTCGGACTTAAAACTCTAAATTTGAAAGTTTATGAAGTTTGAAGAAAAACTAGTGATTTTGAGGCTTGATTCGTTGTTTATGATGGTATTTGGCGATTTGATCGCACGAATAAGTTCATATGAGGTTGTTGAGTTAGTACATATGTTTGGTTAGGAGCCCCGAGGGCTCGGGTGTGATTCGGATGAGTTTCGGGATGGTTACTTAGAAAAGTTACAGAAAATAGCAGTTCTGGTGTTCTGTTATCCAATGCTATGCGATCGCATAGGCCTTTCTGCGATCGTATAGAGTGAGTTTCCAGGTGCCCTGTTTGTTCTATGCGGTCGCATAGATCCTCCTGCGATCGCGTATAGTAGCCACCATCTGTTATGTGCGATCGCATTCCCCTTCCGCGATCGCAATGCATAAAAACCAAACCCGGAATGGAGCCCGTTTTCTTCTACGCGTTCGCAATACACTGTCCGCGATCGCAATGGGCAACCTTCCTATCCCAATGCGATTACATGACCTTCTACGCCATCACATAGAGCATTTTTCTGCCCAGTTATTTTTTTTAAAACTTCAGAAACAGTAGCTACGGGATTCATTAGAAAGTTCACAAAACCTTTTCTTCTCCAAACTCTTAGGCGACCATTGGAGCGATTCTTCACCAAAACCTCTTGGGTTAGTAATTCTTAGCTTATTTTCTTCCATTTCCTTCAACATCAATTGAAATCCTAGGCCTAGAATATGTGATTTAAGGTAGAAATTGGGTAGAGTTAGGGCTTTTTACTTTTCTTGATTTAGACCTCGTTTTGGGGTCGAATTTGAAAATAAATTATATATCCGGGCTCGTGGATGAATGGGTGATATGAATTTGGTCTGAACCTCGTGTTTTGACCAAGCGGGACCGGGGTCAATTTTTAGAATTTTGGGAAGAAAGCTTAGAAATCTATATTTAGGAATTAGGTTTGATTCTTTTAGCTTATATTGATACTATAAAGTCGTTATTTCATAGATTTGGTTGAGTTGGAGCTGAATTCGAGAGGGAAAGCAGTTGTTGTGGATTAATTTAGCCGGGGAAGTTGAGGTAAGTGTTCGGTCTAACTCTAGCTTGAGGGATTAGGAGTAGAGTCTTACTTACTACTTCTTTGTGTTGTGTCTGACGTATAGGCATGGTGACGAGTATCTATACGTTGGGGGTCGAGCATGACCGTAAGTCCTAAATTGCTAAATTGTTGTATTCTTAAGTAATGCTTATGAGAACTTGGTGAAGATCTTTGAAACTGAGCAAGTAAATGTTATGATTGAGCATTTGTATTAATTGTGTTAAGTAGAAATTGAGTAAATTAGTTATAGCTGGATCTCCCTTGCCGGGATAATTGATTTGATATCTTGTTCCCTTGTCGGGAAACTTATTATGTTATCTTGCTCCCTTGTCGGGATTATCCTGTGATATTGTGTTGGACTGAAATGGGAGCGGGTGGTACACCTACCACAAATTATGAAATGAAATGGGAGCGGGTGGTATGCCTACCACAAATTATGAAATGAAATGGAAGCGGGTGGTACGCCTACCACAAGATAAATTGAAATGGGAGCGGGTGGTACGCCTATCACATGATAAAATGAAATGGGGTCGGGTGGTATGCCTACCACAAGATATGATGAAATGGGAGCGGGTGGTACGCCTACCACGAGATGTGATGAAATGGGAGCGGGTGGTACGCCTACCACAAGATATGATGAAATGGGATCGGGTTGCACGACTGCAACAAGAGAAAACTGAGACAAGTGAAAGTGGTTGTTTTTCCCTTATTCTACGGTAGAAGTGAGCAAATGTAGTTTTCCCTTATTATTTCTAATATTCTATTTTATCTGCTATCCCCGTACGCATGCTCCCCATCCCAGCTTTAATTATTTACTTTCCGCTGTTTTCCATTGTACTTGTATATATATATATCTGCACAGGTTTATCTGGAGTCTGGGTCTAGCCTCGTCACTACTTCGCCGGGGTTAGGCCAGGCACTTACCAGCACATGGGGTCGGTTGTGCTGATGCTACACTCTGTGCTCTTTTGCACAGATCACGGAGTTGGAGCAGCCTTTGGACAACAGCAGTAGATCGGGAGCAGGCCTTCAGTCCAGAGACACCAAGGTAGCCTTGCTGACGTCCGCAGGCCCGGAGTTTCTCTCTCTTTATTCAGTTTGTTATCTTTTGTACCGAAACAAACAGTTTAAAATTTTCTTTCAGACGATTGTATAGTAATCTTAGAAGTTCGTGAGCATTGTGACACCAATCTTGGGTAGAGGATTTTGTTAAACTTTCCGCAATTCTATTCAGTTTTTATATAAGTTTAGACTTCCGCATGAAATTTTAATTATGTTGCCTTTATTACATGTTGATAATTACGGAAAAGAAATGCGCGTTAAATGGAAAGTAATTTAAGTTGGCTTGCCTAGCTCCTATTAGTAGGTGCCATCACGAATCCCGAGGGTGGGAAATCCGGGTCGTGACTAGTTGGTATCAGAGCACTAGGTTACATAGGTCTCACAACTCACGGACAACCTTAGTAGAGTCTGAGGGATCGGTACGGAGACATCTGTATTTATCCCCCAAAGGCTATAGAGTTAGGAAAATTTTACATCTGTTCTTTCTTGTCGTGCGGTTCTGTTTCCCCAATACTGATTGAATTTCTACTCCGTTCTTTTGCAGATGGCGAGGACACGCGCTTCCTCATCGACCGCGCAGCAGCCCGAGCCCCCAGCAGCGGCTCCTATTGGGGGAAGAGGGTGAGGCCGAGGTAGGGCCAGAGCTCAGCCCCGAGCAGCAGTTCCAAAGGTGGAGCCTCATGTTGATTATGATGAGGAGATTCCAGCTCCAGCAGCTCCGGTGAGCCCGGCTCAGGTCCCAGAGGGTTTCATAGCCACTCCAGTGCTTCAGGACGCTTTGGTTTTATTGGTAGGCTTCATAGAGAGCGTCTCTCGAGCGGGTTTGATTCCAGTAGCACCAGCCACTTCTCAGGCTGGAGGAGGGGTTCAGACTCCCGCTACACGTACTCCGGAGCAGGTAGCTCCCCAGGTTCAGGTTCCGGTGGTTCAGCCAGCAGTGGCAGTTCAGCCGGGTACAGTGGCTCAGACCAGCACCGGCAATGGTGCGGCTATGTCTGCCGATGCTCTGTGGAGATTGGATCGATTTACCAAGTTATTCACTACCATATTCAGCGGTGCTTCTTTAGAGGATCCCCAGGATTTCTTATATAGCTGCTACGAGGTTCTTCGGAACATGGGTGTTGTGGAGACCAATGGGGTCGATTTTGCCACCTTTCGTCTATCTGGACCCGCCAAGACTTGGTGGAGGGACTATTGCTTAGCCAGACCAGCAGGGTCACCGTCTTTGACTTGGGACTAGTTTGTAGAGTTGTTTTTGGAGAAGTTTCTCCCAGTCACTCAGAGGGAGGCTCTTTACAGGTAGTTCGAGCGCCTCCAGCAGGGCTCTATGACAGTCACTCAGTACGAGACCCGGTTCATTGATCTAGCTCGCCATGTTATTGTCATACTCCCCACCGAGAGAGAGAGGGTGCGGAGGTTTATCGACAGTTTGATTTAGCCGATCCGTCTCCAGATGGCTATGGGAGACGGGAGTGAGATTACATTTCAGGAGGTGGCCAATGTGGCTCGCAGAGTTGAGATGGTTCTATTACAGGGAGGTGGTCATGGGTCGGATAAGAGGCCCCATCATTCAGGCAGATTCAGTGGTACCTCGTTTGGAGGTAGAGATTCGTATGGTAGAGGCCATCCTCCTAGGCCCTTTCAGTCAGCTCTCCAGGTCTCTCATGGTACTCCAGGTGGTAGTGGTTCTCAGCCATATTATTCTGACGAGCAGCCTTACAGTTCACCATCAGCACCTATCAGTGCACCACCGCTCCAGAGTTTTCAGGGCCGTCATCCCCAGCAGCCGAGGGCTTGTTTCACGTGTGGAGACACGAGGCACATTGCCAGGTATTGCACTTGAGCTTCGAGCAGTTCTCAGCACTAGAGTTCTCATACTATAATTCAGGCACCGAAGGTTTCACAACCTGCCCAGCCAGCTAGAGGTGGTGGCAGGGGTGTTAGAGGTGGAGGTAGAGGTTATAGAGGTGGAGCTCAGGCCGCCAGAGGTGGGGGCTAGCCAGCAGCCGGTCATCCCAGAGAGATAGTTCATGGAGGTGGGGCCCATCCCCGGTGTTATGCTCTTCCAGCCATTCCAGAGGCTGAGTCATCAGATGTTGTCATTACAGGTACTATTCTGGTCTGCGATAGAGATGCTTCAGTGCTATTTGACCTTGGATCTACGTATTCATATGTGTCGTCCTATTTTGCACCCTACTTGGTTATGCCTAGTGAGGCCTTGAGTATTCTTGTATATGTATCTACACCAGTGGGTGATTCTATAGTGGTTGATCGGGTTCATCGTTCCTGTGTTGTGGTGTTTAGGGGTCTTGAGACCCGTGTTGATTTGTTGCTCTTAGATATGGTGGATTTCGACGTTATATTAGGGATGGATTGGTTGTCCCCATATCATGCTATCTTGGATTGCCATGCCAAAACCGTGACCTTGGCTTTACCAGATTTGCCCCGACTAGAGTGGACAGGGACCCCAGGTCATGCCACTCGCAATGTTATTTCATATGTGAAGGCTCAACACATGGTCGAGAAGGGGTGTTTAGCTTATCTGGCGTATGTTCGCGATTCTAGCGCAGAGGTCCCTTCTATTGATTCTGTACCTATTGTTAGAGAGTTCCCTGAGGTTTTCTCTTTAGACCTGCCAGGTATGCCGCCCTACAAGGATATTGACTTTTGTATTGATCTGGCTCCGGGCACTCAACCCATTTCTATTCCACCATATCGCATGGCCCCGTCGGAGTTGAAAGAGTTGAAGGAGCAGTTACAAGACTTGCTTGGGAAGGGTTTTATTAGACCCATCGTGTTGCCTTGGGGTGCGCCAGTTCTATTTGTAAAGAAAAAGGATGGCGCGATAAGAATGTGCATTGATTACCGGCAATTGAATAAGGTTACAATTAAGAATAAGTATCCACTACCGAGGATTGATGATTTGTTCGATCAGCTTCAGGGTGCCAAGGTATTTTCAAAGATTGGCTTGAGATCTGGCTACCATCAGTTGAGGATTAGGGCACCCGATGTCCTTAAGACAGCATTCCGCACTCGGTACGGGCATTATAAGTTCTTGGTTATGTCATTTGGGTTGACCAATGCCCCAGCAGCCTTTATGGATTTGATGAACCGAGTGTTCAGGCCTTATTTGGACTCGTTCGTGATAGTCTTCATTGATGATATTTTGATATATTCCCGCAGCTGGGAGGAGCACGAGCAGCATCTTAGAGTGGTTATTCAGACCTTGAGGGATAGTCAGTTATATACTAAGTTCTCGAAGTGCGAGTTCTAGTTGAGCTCAGTTGCATTTCTGGGTCATGTTGTATCAACAGAGGGTATTCAGGTTGATCCAAAGAAGATTGAGGCAGTCAAGGGCTGGCCTAGACTAACATCAGCCACGGAGATTCGGAGTTTCTTGGGGTTATCAGGCTACTACCGTCAATTTGTAGAGGGGTTCTCGTCTATTGCAGCCCCGATGACCAGGTTGACCCAGAAGGGTGCCCAGTTCAGATGGTCAGACGAGTGTGAGGCGAGCTTTCAGAAGCTCAAGACAGCTCTGACTACGACACCGGTATTGGTTTTGCCCACAGGTTCAGGGCCTTATACAGTCTATTGTGATGCATCTCGTATTGAACTTGGTGAAGTGTTGATGCAGGATGGCAAGGTCATTGCCTATGCTTCGAGGTAGTTGAAGGTTCATGAGAAGAACTATCCAGTGCATGATTTGGAGTTGGCAGTCATTGTTCACGCATTGAAGATTTGGAGGCACTATCTGTATGGCGTGGCGTGTGAGGTGTTCACGGATCATAAGAGTCTTCAGTATTTTTTCAAGCAAAAGGAGTTGAATTTGAGGCAAAGGAGGTGGTTGGAGTTGTTGAAAGATTATGACATCACTATCTTATATCACCCAGGAAAGGCCAATGTGGTGGCCGATGCCTTGAGTAGGAAGTCAGCTAGTATGGGCAATCTTGCTTATATTCCGGTCGGCGAGAGACCGCTTGCCTTGGACGTTCAGGCTTTGGCCAATCAATTTGTGAGGTTGGATATTTCTGAGCCTAGCCAAGTGTTAGCTTGCACGGTCGCTCGTTCTTCATTGTTGGAGCGTATCCGTGATCGGTAGTTTGATGATCCCCATTTGTGTGTTCTGAGAGACACGGTGCAGCATGGAGGTGCCAAGAAGGTGACCTTAGATGATGATGGTATTTTGAGATTGCAGGGGCGAGTTTGTGTGCCCAATGTTGATGGGATTCGAGAGTTGATCTTAGCGGAGGCCCATAGTTCCCGGTATTCTATTCACCCGGGCGCCGCGAAGATGTATCAAGATCTGAGGCAGCACTATTGGTGGCGTAGAATGAAGAAAGATATAGTTGCACATGTGGCTCGATGTTTGAATTGTCAGTAGGTTAAGTATGAGCATCAAAGGCCTGGTGGTTTATTTCAGAGGATTGAGCTTCCCGAGTGGAAGTGGGAGCGGATCACTATGGACTTCATTGTTGGGCTCCCACAGACTCGGAGGAAGTTCAACGCAGTTTGGGTCATTGTTGATAGGCTGACCAAGTCAGCGCATTTTATTCCTGTGGCAGCCTCCTATTCATCCGAGAGGTTAGCTGAGATCTATATCCGGGAGATTGTTCGCCTTCATGGTGTGCCGGTATCTATCATTTCGGACCGAGGTACGTAGTTTACCTCGCGTTTCTGGAAAGTAGTCCAGCGAGAGTTAGGCACCCAGGTTGAGTAGAGTACAGCATTTCATCCTCAGACGGACGAGCAGTCCGAGCGGACTATTCAAATATTGGAGGATATGCTCCGAGCTTGTGTCATTGACTTTGGAGGTTCGTGGGATCAGTTTTTGCCTTTAGCAGAGTTCGCCTACAACAACAGCTACCAGTCGAGTATCCAAATGGCTCCTTATGAGGCTTTGTATGGTAGGCGATGTCGATCTCCGGTTGGATGGTTCGAGCCGGGAGAGGCTCGATTGTTGGGTGCAGATTTGGTTCAGGAGGCTTTGGACAAGGTCAGGATCATTCAGGATAGACTTCGTACAACTCAGTCCAGGCAAAAGAGTTATGCAGATTAAAAGGTTCGAGATGTGGCTTTCATGGTTGGTGAGCGGGTATTGCTCCGAGTGTCGCCTATGAAGGGCATGATGAGATTTGGTAAAAAGGGCAAGCTTAGCCCTAGGTTCATTGGGCCATTTGAGATTCTTGATCGAGTGGGAGAGGTGGCTTATAGACTTGCATTGCCACCGAGCTTATCAGCCGTACATCCAGTGTTTCATATGTCCATGCTTCAAAAATATCACGGCAATCCATTCCACGTGTTAGATTTCATCACTGTCTAGTTGGACATAGACTATGAGGAGGAGCCGATAGCTATTCTAGACCGATAGGTTCGCCAGTTGAGGTCGAAGAGTTTTCCTCCGGTTCGTGTTCAGTAGAGAGGTCAGCCTCCTGAGGCATCGACCTGGGAGTCCGAGTCCGATATGCGGGACCGTTATCCTCACCTTTTCCCCGACTCAGGTGCTTTCTTCTTATGTCCGTTAGAGGACGAACGGTTGTTTTAGAGGTGGAGAATGTGACGACCCAAAGGGTCACCACCAGTTTTCTCCCTTTTTCCGTGCTTCTGAGGCCTTGAAAACCTCACCTTTAGTTGCCTCGAATTGCGTGCGCAGTTCGAGCACGTAGCCAGAAATGTTTATGTGTTAAATTATGTGAAATTTGATATATTGTGGCTTTAAAATGGTTAAAGTTGACTTTGGTCAACATTTTGGGTAAACGGACCCGGAACCATGATTTGATAGTCCCGGAGGGTCCATAGAAAAATATGGGACTCGGGCGTATTCCCGAAATCAAAATCCGAGGTCCCGAGCCCGAGAAATGTATTTTTGAAAGAAATTGTTTTCTGAAATTTAATATGAAAATTTGAAATAAAAATGAATTAGAAAGCATTGGTATCGAGCCCGTATTTTGGTTTCGGCGCCCAGTACAGGTCTTATATGTGGTTTAAGTGCTTTCTGTGAAATTTGGTTGAAATCGGACGTCGTTTGATGTATTTCGGACTTAAAACTCTAAATTTGAAAGTTTATGAAGTTTGAAGAAAAACTAGTGATTTTGAGGCTTGATTCGTTGTTTATGATGGTATTTGGCGATTTGATCGTACAGATAAGTTCATATGAGGTTGTTGAGTTAGTACATGTGTTTGGTTAGGTGTCCCGAGGGCTCGGGTGTGATTCAGATGTGTTTCGCGATGGTTTTGGACTTTGAAAAGTTGCAGAAAATAGCAGTTCTGGTGTTCTGTTATCCAGTGTTATGCGATCGCATAGGCCTTTCCGCGATCGCATAGAGTGAGTTTCTAGGTGCCCTGTTTGTTCTATGCGGTCACATAGATCCTCTTGCGATCGCGTATAGTAGCCACCATCTGTTATATGCGATCGCATTCCCCTTCCGCGATCGCAATGCATAAAAACTAAACCCGGAATGGAGCCCATTTTTTTCTATGCGTTCGCAATACACTGTCCGCGATCGCAATGGGCAACCTTCCTCTCCCTATGCGATCGCATGACCTTCTTCGTGATCTCATAGAGCATTTTTCTGCCCAGTTAGTTTTTTAAAAACATCAGAAACAGTAGCTACGGGATTCATTAGAAAGTTCACAAAACCTTTTCTTCTCCAAACTCTTAGGCGACCATTGGAGCGATTCTTCACCAAGGTCTCTTGGGTTTGTAATTCTTAGCTTATTTTCTTCCATTTCCTTCAACATCAATTGAAATCCTAGGCCTAGAATATGTGATTTAAGGTAGAAATTGGGTAGAGTTAGGGCTTTTTACTTTTCTTGATTTAGACCTCGTTTTGGGGTCGAATTTGAAAATAAATTATATATCCGGGCTCGTGGATGAATGTGTGATATGAATTTGGTCCGAACCTCGTATTTTGACCAAGCGGGCCCGGGGTCGATTTTTGGAATTTTGGGAAGAAAGCTTAGAAATCTATGTTTAGGCATTAGGGTTGATTTGTTTAGGTTATATTGATACTATAAAGTCGTTATTTCATAGATTTGATTGAGTTGGAGACGAATTCGAGAGGGAAAGCGGTCGTTGTGGATTAATTTAGTCGTGGAAGTTGAGGTAAGTGTTCGGTCTAACTCTAGCATGAGGGATTAGGAGTTGAGTCTTACTTACTACTTCTTTGTATTGTGTCCGACGTATAGGCATGGTGACGAGTATCTATACGTTGGGGGTCGAGCATGACCATGAGTCCTAAATTGCTAAATTGTTGTATTCTTAAGTAATGCTTATGAGAACTTGGTTGAAGATCTTTGAAACTGAGCAAGTAAATGTTATGATTGAGCATTTGTATTAATTGTGTTAAGTAGAAATTGAGTAAATTGGTTATAGCTGGATCTCCCTTGCCGGGATAGTTGATTAGATAACTTGTTCCCTTGCTGGGAAACTTATTATGTTATCTTGCTCCCTTGTCGGAATTATCCTGTGATATTGTGTTGGACTGAAATGGGAGCGGGTGGTACGCCTACCACAAATTATGAAATGAAATGGGAGCAGGTGGTACGCCTAACACAAATTATGAAATGAAATGGGAGCGGGTGGTACGCCTACCACAAATTATGAAATGAAATAGGAGCGGGTGGTACGCCTACCACAAGATAAAATGAAATGGGAGCGGGTGGTACGCCTACCACAAAATAAAATAAAATGAGAGCGGGTGGTACGCCTACCACAAGATAAAATGAAATGGGAGCGGGTGATACGCCTACCACAAGATATGATGAAATGTGAGCGAGTGGTACGCCTACCACGAGATGTGATGAAATGGGAGCGGGTGGTACGCCTACCACAAGATATGATGAAATGGGATCGGGTTGCACGCCTGCAACAAGAGAAAACTGAGATAAGTGAAAGTGGTTGTTTTTTCCTTATTCTACGGTAGAAGTGAGCAAATGTAGTTTTCCCTTATTATTTCTAATATTCTATTTTATCTGCTATCCCCGTACGCATGCTCCCCCTCCCAGCTTTAATTGTTTACTTTCCGCTATTTTCCATTGTACTTGTATATACATATATATATCTGCACAGGTTATTTTTGGTAGGTATATATATATATATATATATATATCTGCACAGGTTTTTTTGGTAGGTCCGGTCTAGCCTCGTCACTACTTCGTCGGGGTTAGGCCAGGCACTTACCAGCACATGGAGTCGGTTGTGTTGATGCTACACTCTGTGCTCTTTTGCACAGATCACGAAGTTGGAGCAGCCTTTGGACAGCAGCAGGCCTTCAGTCCAGAGACACTGAGGTAGCCTTGCTAACGTCCGTAGGCCCGGAGTCTCTCTCTCTTTATTCAGTTTGTTATATTTTGTACCGAAACAAACAGTTTAAAATTTTCTTTCAGACGATTTTATTTAGTAATCTTAGAAGTTCGTGAGCATTGTGACACCAATCTTGGGTAGAGGATTTTGTTAAACTTTCCGCAATTCTATTCAGTTTTTATATAAGTTGAGACTTCCACATGAAATTTTAATTATGTTGCCTTTATTACATGTTGATAATTACGGAAAAGAAATGCGCTTTAAATGGAAAGTAATTTAAGTTGGCTTGCCTAGATCCTATTAGTAGGCGCCATCACGACTCCCGAAGGTGGGAAATCCAGGTCGTGACATTCAAATATCATTAGAACTCCCGAGGAGCTTCATAAAGCAGTAGACTGTTTAAAGAAAGAATTTGAAATGAAAGATCTTAGAAAGATAAAATTTCATCTTGGTCTACAAATTGAGTATATGAAAAATGAAATTTTTGTCCATCAATCAACATACACTGAAAATATTTTAAAGCGATTCTATATGGATAAAGTACATCCATTGAGTACCCGATGGTTGTGTGATCACTCGATATAAATAAAGATTCATTCCGACCTCATGAAAATAGTGAAGAACTTCTTGAACCTGAAGTACCATATCTTAGTACAATTGATGCACTAATGTATCTTGCTAACACTAAATCTTAGTAAGATATAACTCTGCTCTTACAAGGAGACATTGGAATGAAATCAAACACATATTGCGTTATCTAAAATGGACTACCGATGTGGGCTTATTTTATGGAAATGATTGCAATCCCGATCTTGTTGGTTATGCTGATGCGGGGTATTTATCTAACACACACAAGGCTTGATCTCAAACATGCTATGTGTTACATGTCGAGGCATTGTCATATCTTGGCAATCGACTAAGCAATCAATCATGGATACTTCATCTAATCATGCTGATATAATTGCTATTTATGAAGAAAGTCGAGAATGTGTATGATTGATGTCTATAATATATCTTATCCGAGACAAATGTGGTTTAAAGTGCGACAAACTACCCACAATTTTGTATGAAGACAATGCAACATGCATAGCTCAATTGAAGGGAGGATTCATAAAAGGAGATAGGACAAAGCACATTTCACCAAAATTATTTTTCACACATTATCTTCAAAAGAATGGTGATATTAATATGCAACAGATTCGTTCAAGTGATAATATGGCTGATTTGTTCACCAAATCTCAACCGACGTCAACCTTCAAGAACCTAGTGAACAAGATTGGGATGCAAAGGCTGAAGGATGTGAACTGATGCTCTCATCAGGGGGAGTTAATACGCGTTGTACTCTTTTTCCCTTACAAGGTTTTGTCCCACTGAGTTTTCCTTGCAAGGTTTTTAACGAGGCAACCAAAAGGCGTATTTCTAAACATGTGTACTCTTTTTCCTTCACTAGGATTTTTTCCCATAGTGTTTTTTCCTAGTAAGGTTTTAACGAGGCACATTATCTATGGACATCCAAGGGGAAGTGTTATGATAAATATCACATTATGGTGGATGTATACTCTTCTTCCTTGATCTTCATCTCAAATGCTTAATGATATATTCAATGACATATTTTGTATGTTCAATGACATATTCCATGACATATTTTCTTCACTTTTTATGCCTATATAAAGGCCTTGTAATAGATAGTAAAAGACATACAATTGAAGAAGAAATCTCTTCCTTCTCTCTATCTCCATTTCTTGTTCATGTTTTACTAAATTGCTTTTATTTTCTTGTTCCATATTGTTACTTTGAGTTATATTTCATAACAAGTGAATCATTTGTTGGCCCTTTTTTAATCATACGGCATATGAAACACTAAAAGTTGGACCACATTTACGCTAACAGGAGAATTTACAAATAGAAGATTTAAACTAAATAATTGTCGACGATTCAGACAATCTCTAGGGTTGCACATGTTAGTCAACGGCTATTAACGTGCGCCTTCAACCATGGCTCGACAGAGTAAGCAAATTTTGGCGACGTCAACACCATCCACGAAACAGGAAGAACCCACTAGGGTAATTACACCAGAAAATGGAATCCCTCAGGACTTAGGGCCAAGGAAATTTGGTCAATGGCTAATAGGAATGGGAAATGCTCCAACTGTCTTACAAGGAAGACCACCGGTGGAAATCAATACTCCTATAGAACAAGACGAAGGCACATCCTCAGCGGCAGCAGCAAGAAAACTTACTTTCTCAACAACAGGGGAAATGAGAAAACCTACGGCAGCTGAAGTTGTGCAAGGTAACAAATCTCAGCAATTAGGGATGAAACTTGACTATTTTCCCCCAATAATGAGAGATGGGAGGAAGATAGTGAAATTAGTCCAAGCAAAAGTTGAAGAGGAGTGTCAGAAATGGAAGTCAGCTTTAATTGGATATGTAATTGGGGGAAACCCTACATTCAAAGAAATGTTGAAATATGTGTATGGGGTGTGGAATTTTGTCATGACTCATCAGGTATTTCTGCATAATGACGGGTATTTTATCTTCCGATTTATGTCTGAGAATGATAAGGAGAACTTATTACAAAATGGACCTTTCACCTTTAACAATAGGCCTATAGTTCTCAAACATTGGGAACCAGATTTTCAGATGAGCAGGGAACCTCTCCAGGTCATTCCAATATGGGTTACACTTCCAAATTTGCTTATTGAGTACAGGGCACCAAGAAGTTTGGGTAGAATTGCGAGCAGTTTGGGGAAGCCAATATGCACAGATAAGCTTACAGCTAAAGGAGAAAGAGTGTCCTACGCACATATTCTAATTGAGATGGATGTATCAGTTGAACTTTCGAAAGAGATATCAATTGAACTACCAGGAGGAAAATGCAAATTGCAAAGCATTGAGTGGATCCACAGTTTCTATATAAAAAGTAGAAACATCAGTGAAATGGAGACACCTAAGCAAGCCTGTTGGCTTGTTAGGAAAATCTTTGATGCAAAGAAATGGTATGGAAGCAATGATTTGTGCACAGAATTACAACAACTCACTCATGCTGGGAAGTTCATGATCAAGAAGGCATATAAATACCTACTTCCTCAATATCCTAGAGTTATATGGAAAAACCTCAACATGATTACATGTTCTGTACCAAAGTATCAATTTATACTTTGGCTTGCACTTCAAAAGAGACTCCGTACAACAGACAAAATGACTAAATGGGGAATACAAGTTCCAAGGAACTGTGTACTATGCAGAACTGATGCTGAAGAAACACATACACATTTGTTTTTTGACTGTGATTATTCAAGACAGATTTGGAGTTCTTTCTTACGCTGGACAGGAGAAAGCAGTCAAGTAGGGAACTGGGAGGAGGAGATTGAGAGGTTAACGACCAAACAATGCAACAACAAAACTCATGTAGAGGTACTAGGATGGCTATTAGCTGCTACTGTTTATCATGTATGGAGTAAGCGCAATGCTAGATGATTTCAAGAACAACAGCAGGAATGTATCTCAAGACTGAGAGAGATTACCATTCAATTGCATAGGAAAAGACAGTTTAGAAGCAATTGGAAAAGATTACTTGATAGGTTAAAGTCATACCCAAGTCTAGTATAAACATACATTGTAGTAGATATATAGAGGGGAGGAGTAATTGTAAGTAGGATACAAAGATCAGGACTAGTTCTAGAGTCAAAAAGAACTAGTGGATGTACATATTATACTTGGTTGAATAAAAATTTTATTGTTTGACCAAACTAAATAGTTGTCCATCTTATCACTTAAAATAGTCGGAGGATGTATAATATGTTATTCCTTCTAATCCACTTTAATTAATTTGTTGGTTGTTTTCACATATATTAAGGATCCACCTTTTAGCGCTAATTAATAATGAAATTGATCATGTTAATCTTAGTTTGTTTATTGAAAATACAACAAATACTCGTAGACTCTTTATTCCAAGGCAACTTTAGAAAGAAAAAAAAGTTAACTCTTTCGCGATATCTGAAAATATCAAATATTATAGACCACAAAAAAGGACAAAAAATTAATTAAAGTGGATCAGAGGGAATATAATATAATTTATGTATAATATGTATATAATCATAAATCATGTATAATCAATGTATAATTTTTCTATGCTGGCTTAAAATAGTATATAAAAATTCATTCAAAATAACTTATGGCCTTAATAATCTTCTTTTGAAAAGAACGTGCTTTTCATTAACTTTATTCTAATTTCAGTTATTCTTTTCAAGTCAAACTAATATGATCTAGTCAACCTTTGACTTGCACCCTATATACCTAGCAATTAGGGTACTTGTCCCATGATACAACCCAAAGAACAAAAGTGAAACAAATAAGCACAGAATTAGCTGAACGGGAACAAACTGGACCACATTTAGAAACCAGATGCTTTACAATAATTAATCTATATATTATGGTACGAATCATATTTAAAGAAATAATGGGATATGCTTGCATGCTTAATTATATGCTTTTGTCCTTTTAATTTACCTAATTTCTGGATCCATTGCATAATTCCCAAGAATGAAATCTAACAATACACTGTGATATACAGTGCTATAACAGGAAAAGTTGTAAAGGCGTGAGGTTATTGTAATAATGTTCTTCACCATATATATATATATAGAGAGTCCGAAATCAAAATGTGATTCTTTTGGACTCAAAGTACACAAATAGGTGGAAAAAAAGAAAGATTACATTTTTATGTATAGTGCCACAATACTTGGCGCTATACATTAACGTTAACTGTGCCGTTAATGTATAGCGCCAAGTATTGTGGCACTATACTGAAAAAGCTGACACGCCCAGGTATAGCGCCATAATACCTGGCGCTATATATAAAAGTTTATGTATAGCGTCAGGTATTGTGGCGCTATACTCCTTTTTCCTGGCCCCACCAATAATTTCTGACTTCAATAATTCAAAAGCGTATAATGCCAACTTTTTTGGCGCTATATATATATATAAAAAATTCCCGGCCAACCAATTTCCTATATAAAAAGGTTATGATTGTATATAAATTCATTTAAAAAAAAATTTAACTATTGTTGAAACGTCTATTGTTGTTAAATTCTCCAGCATTTTTTCATTATATTTAAAGAGCGTAGGATAAGAGTTTCATTATATTGGGGGGGGGGGGGGGGGGGGGGTGATGGAGAATAACTATGTGGACTACAGTTTACCTGCTAAGTGTCATGTTAAATTGCCACTTACAATGGAGTACGATAAATTGATATCGCTGTAATGCAAAAAAATGAGTGTGAGAAAACGTTCAGTGATACTTAAAGTAACCGGAAGATATATGTATTCTGTTACTCCGCAAGGGGTTGCTTTTTACTCGGAGTTTAACATCGACGATGATGAAACTTTGAGTGATTTCCTGAGGACTCCGGACGAATGCCGGGAATTTCTTGTAATCACAATATTGGAGATGTACGCGAAGGTCGAAGACGTTCCAAAAAACGAGGTTGTGCGTATTAGAGATAACCTCCAGTCATCGGGTGGTTATTCTAGATCAGTTTTTGCCGGACAAGTTCGAGATGAAAGAGTTTTCAGAAAGCAAATAGATTGAAATTTTGACTCCGGAAGTGTGAATCAACAATAACACAAAGCTCTACTCGAATGTGGGACCTACGTTCTTCAACTTTTATGTGCCGGGGGGACCCAGAATTTTTTTTTTAAAATGGTGGGCAGCAGCAGGTATGGGGGGGACCAATCCAGCTTGCTACCTACGGGGTCACGTGAACCCAGTAATTTTTGTCCAAACAATGTAAATTTATTCCAAAAATTCACTAAATATTTATAAATGTTTGAATGTGAACTCAGTTACTACTAAAAATTTACTCGTTGTTGAAGAAGATCATTGTAATAATGTTCTTGAGTTGATTTTTTATATAATATGTATATGTGTTCAATTTTGATAGTTTTGAGTAAATTAGTGTTTGTTTAATATAAAGCATATATGCTTCCTTGTTTGTGAACATCTTTGTGTTAATTATTGTAAAAAGTTGAACGTTTGTCGAACTTCTATTGGGTGTCTTCAGTATAAGGAGAGAAGAATTAACTTTTAGTTGTTCTTTCTTATTTGTTCTACTGGAAATTATTTATAAGCTAAAGTGGACATAGTAGAAAATATCATTGTTTCTTAATTAAGTGTGCAACCTTAAGCGCTATCCTCAATTCCTAACTAGTTGAAATTATTCTTTAATTTCAAGCTAGTTGAGATTGGATATATGAATCAATCACTTTAGATCTCGCATTATCGCATACATACTTAGAGGCGGATTTATGGGTTATAACGAGGGATCATCGAACCCCGTAAGTTTTGGCAGAAATTTTCTCTCTCTATATATATATACACATACATTTTGAAACTGGTTAATTTAAAGTACTTTGCACCCTAAACACTAAAAACCCTTAGGGGTGTACTGGTTGAGCAGAATATTGTGCCCCGTCGCATAAAAAACTTCGGTCCGCCTCTGCATCCTCCTTTAGCTCTATAAAACCCTTCTACTTTTTCTCATAATCAGTTTAATTATTCATATTCCTTAAATGTCCTTTATTTCATGTGACCCGTTTATTACCTAGCAGTGAGGAGTATATATAATATTTCCAAAATAGAGAAAGAAAAAGAAAAAAAAAGGAAAGCATTCACTTTTAGCCATCTATATAACTCCAGGTTTGGAACACATCTCTTTCTCAAAGAAGAGACAAGGAACTTTTAAGGTTCCTGTTAATGTCCTCTACCTTGTAACCCTAATAGGTTGCAGAGAGAACAAACCCCTTGGGTCAGGGGAGGAGCCAAAAGGGTACAGAGGCTTTGTTGGAAAATTATACTGTATATGTAAGATTATAATTATTTTTATGTAAATATACTAGAAGTTGAATCTTCTTAGCTAGTTCATGTTTATTGTTTGTATTCTGAATCGCCTTACTGAAAATCTTGGCTCCGCTACTGTCTTGGACGCATCAACTACATGCCTCGTTAGTAACTCTCGGTAAGAAACGGATGGGTGACAGAAGAGAGTGAGCACACATGGTTCTTGCATGGATAAATCCCATGCTTAAAAGCTATGCGTGCTCTCTCTCTATCTGTCACACACCAACAATTCTTTCACATATCTATCATCTTTGTTTTATAGATCTGTAGGCAAATCTAGAATTTAGAGTCAACTGGTTCAGATTAATATATATGTGATTTTTAAAGATTTTATAATTTTTAAATATGCTTATATTAAGTGATTCTAGCAGAGTGAAATAAGCTTATAATTTTTAAATAATATGCTTATATTAAGCACAAAGATTCTGGGATGAATGTTTTGCCTTCAGAACGTAAGAATATTTTCCCTCTGTCAATTTTCATTTTTGTAAATCTGTGAGAGTTCTCTATAATATTTGCAGAAAAGATTTAGAAACAATACAAAATTAGAAGCCTCATGTTTAAGAAATGTTAGAAATTATTTTGTTGAAACAAGTTATGAAATGTCAAAGAACAGTGAAATTAGAATGGTATAATATTAAGGCCCCGTTGGTCCATAATTTTTTTTTCTTTTTTTTTATTTTTTTTCAAAAATATTTTTGTCCAATAAATTTTGCAAGTTCTTGAAATTTTTTTATTTTCAGAATTTTTTTCTCCACGCACAAAACTGCAATATTTTTTCAAGTGAAATGCATGTCCAAACAAAATTTCAAATTCCAAATACTATTTTCCTACTTAACTCCGAATTTACATTTTTTCAAATATTATAATTTTTATGTCCAAATGCCTACTACATAACTCGTGTTGGCCCATAATAAGTTACTTAGTCTTAGACCAACTTATTTCTACGTTATAGCTAAGTTTTTTGCAAACGATCTTTGGATATTTTAAGCATGTAACAATAGAAGATATAACCAGGCAAAATTGAATTCGTTTGAATTCAGTACTTTTGATACAATATATTAATTTATGTATAATAATTTATTAAAATTCCAATAAATAGGTAGGTCTAGGATATCTAGAATTGGGTAATAATATAAGAATGCTTAACTAATTTACCATATATTGTAACAGCTTGTTTGGATGGTTGTTCCGTATTGTATTGTATCGTATTGTTACTTTAAACACAAAGTTTGTTTTGATTGTTATTTAAATTTTATTGTATCGTATCCTTAAATCCATCGCTCGTAAGGACGAAAAATGTCAATTTATGGAACGACAGATTTGGTGTGGTGGCGTCGTAATTACCTTGTTTTTCCCTCTCATCTTGCTATTTCTTATTATTAAATAATCATATTTTATCTTTTACTTGACTTTTTTATCTAATAATCCTATTTTGTATCCCATTTTTCTTAGTAATGTTGCAAGTTTATTCTTCATATTGTTGGTGCTCGACATCACTAAATGATTACAAACGATACAATATATCCAAATATTATATTTATCAAATAATACAATACGTATAAGAATGTTTAACTAGTTTACCATATATTTTAAAGTGCAGGCATATTGTACAAAGATGAAAATTTGACTTAGCTATATTTAATTTTCTTTAAATAAAAAAATTAAAAGGTGGAAGGGGGAGGGGCTTCCCCAAAATACAAGTCAAATGATCTATTGCTCAATTAGAAGATTTAACTAATAAGCCTGTGGTTACAGTATGCTGATCACTTTCTAAAGTATTATTTGTTATCGGTTTCAACAATGAAAGTGAAAGTCGACGGAGATGGTAACGGTGCTCCACCGTCAGCTGCGGCGGCGATGGTCAACGTTGCGGTGGCAGTTAAGAGCGCCGAAGGGAAAGGCAGTCAACGAGCTGTCCGGTGGGCAGTAGAGAAGTTGTTGCCTAAAGCTCATCGCTTTTTCCTCATTCATGTCATGCCTACCATCACCGCCATTCCAACTCCCTGTAAATTTTCCTTCATATACGTCTATATGCATATGATTAATTGACTATATTGAGTTTTTTTTTTCTTACATCTTGTTAATTAGTTACCTTAAATACTCCTTTACTATCTTTTATTAGCACAAAAAAGTCTTGCTAAGGATGCAATGATCACTTTCATTTCAGTTTGAGTTGTTTTCAATAGTACGAGGGTGTAAATGTTAGTTCAATGATATCGAGACGAAGAAATTTATGTTGTGCTGTCAAGTCTCTGCATAAAAGATATTTTCTTATTATTTATATTGTATTTTTTCAATTTTTTTGCTATTTAGAGAGGTAAAGTTCTGTGATCAAGGAAAACATATCTAATTTGTCTGGTATGATACTGTCTGCTTGGGGCTAAAGCCCTTACTGTTTTTACCAAAAGTCCTCATACTATTAGAAGTATAATTAAATGTATATGTAGTTTCTAATTCCTATCAACTTCCAATGAGGTACTTTGTTCGCTCACCCAACAAATTGAGTATCACATAGACTCATGAGCTTATCTAGAGATTAGCTATGTGTCACCCGTTCCATCCGAGTATTTTATGGACCCTAAATGCCCAAAATCTTCTACTCGTGTGTGCATCTCCAAACGATGGGCCACACCGCCAAGGCTATCCATTTTGCACCATCACTCCAATGGGATTGCTTTTTAGCTCTTCATGGGCTGCAATGTGAGAGCTACTCACTGCCATTTTCATACTCGCCGTGTCAAGCCATCAGCTCTGATATCACTTGTAGGGTTAAACCGACCTAAATGTTACTCTTAACATGGAATGATAATATCTCCCTATGGATCAAACCGGCAAGGTTCTTCAAAAGGGCTCATAGCATTAAGAATATCATTACACATATATAGCTACTATTCTCATACATTTTCAGTATAGAATTTTACAATTTACTTTGCTAACTATTTTCCTTCTGTCCATTGTATTTGCAATTACAGAAATGGTTGTAAATTTTGTTTAAAAAAAATCGTGTGGCAATTGTTGTCTGTCATGAAGAGAAATTCAAAAATATTTACCGTTTAAACTTGCCTTTTCATGAAAGTGAGCTGGCTGAATTTGGTATGAACTGCTTTAGAATGAATCTGTCTCAGTTTCCTCACTCCATTCTAAAGATTACTTGGTTCGATCTTGATGCATGGTTATTTGATCTATTTAAAAGGCTATATTGATATCATAGCTGATCTATCCGCAAGATCATTTTAGTCTTCTGGATTTTGTAATATCTATGACTGGTGAACTTTATAGCAGGAAGGAGTATTCCAGTTAACGAGCTTGATGACAATGTGGTGGAAATGTATATTGAGGATATGAGGGCCAAATGTAAAGAAATATTTATCCCATTTAAGAATTTATGCAATCGAAAAAGTGTAAGCTTTCTCTTCCTTTTTCTTCTCCTTCTTTGGTTGGTTAAATGTTTCTTAACTTAGAATGATTGTCATATGTTCTAATGTCTAAACTTCCTATAGGTTGAAACTGTGGTGCTGGAAGGGGATAATCCTGCAACAATGCTTCTACAATATGTAACTCAGGCTGGGATTAATACTCTAGTGTTGGGCTCTTCCTCTCCCAGTTACTTTTCCAGGTATGGCATAGGATCAAGATGTCTTGGATTTGCATTTGTTAGAGATATATAATGTTTCATATCGGTTGCATAACGCTGCTCAATAGGATAATGGGCCTAGCTGTATCACTTATCACATAAGGTGTCTATCGGAGGCTCATATTCTTTTCCATGGCATGGCAACCGAAAAGATCATTTGTTCGAATTTCATTTGAAGAATTTTCAAATGCTTGGCCTATGGAAAATAGTCTGCACTTGAGGGGCATGTTGAAAATCTAATTAAATATAAGTGTCACTTCTGTAACAATTCAAATTTTGATCAGGGTTCATACTATTCAACAGTTTAATTGTCCAAGTTATGATTACAAAGATTTTGACTGGTATTATGAGGCCTGTCTTTCTGAAGATTATGTTGCATCAAGAGTTACCCAAACTGTTATTGATCATGGTTAATCTAATTGATTTTCTTAATCTCCATAGTAGGAGTCCTGTTCTCTGCCGAAATATTATGTTTATCTGACGATTTGTATCTTTGGGCTGCAACTTGAGCTTTTAGATGATAATATCGTGATGCTTGATTTTTTTTATTACTACTGGTGCTAAAACTTTTAATCAATTTTAACCAGGAGGCAGAAGGATTCGGGCGTACCATCTGTTATCCTGAAGCATGCTCCTGAGTCTTGTGATGTTTATGTGGTGTCGTCAAATGGGCTTCTGAAAAACTCCTTGAGTCCCCTGTTACCTACTGGTACATGAAAAAAAAAATCCTCTCTTTGTTATTACCTTGATTTCGTTTGTCATCTCTCTTTTGCCTTCCGAGAATAGTAGTTTTAACTTCCAACAAGTACTTTCTATTCTGAAACAGAGACAGAAGTTCATACTATCAATCAACAAGAATCCAATGTGTCTTATGCCGCCATGGAATTTAATAGAAGAGCATCATCACTTCCAAACTTTACCCACCTGAATTCTCCAGCATTTGCACATGGGAACTCTTCTATTCATTTCAGGTCTCAGCAAAGATATAAACAAAATGTAGAAGAATTTACAGCAGGTCCGGAGGTGGTCAAGGGTGGTCATTCTTCCACTTGTTCAGAGCAGGTCAATTTGTTTTTATCAAACTTTCTCTTGAATATTGTACTATTTATTACAATGTCTTATTGGAGTATTTTATTACGTGTAACAGTATCAAGAGTAAGTATGTTGAGGTATTTTTTTATGTCGTTGAGCAGTCAGACATTCAGGCTGAAATGGAAAGAATGCGCTTAGAATTACAAAATACCATTGCAATGTACAACCAAACGTGTGAACATCTGATCCATGCTCAAAACAAGGTAAAATCCTTATCTATTTATTTTACCTCGAAATCAGGTACTTGATTGCTCCTCTTTCATACGAGAAAATGAACAAATTTATGCTTTTTGTCAAAAAAAAGCATGACCTTCCCAAAAAAAAAAACAAATTTATGCTTTTTGTCAGAATCAACTTCTTGTCGTCTTCTTTATCTTAAGTTCCATTTGTGGTGATGGATTAGAGCATTATATGGTATACAACAACTCTGTCACTAGGACAAATCACCTATTGCCTGACCATATTTGTCCGCGGTTACCATCAACCATATCTGAACGTAACCCTCTGGCTATCTTTCAGGTCCAACTACTTTCTTCTGAATGCATTGAAGAAGCAAGAAGAGTGAATGCAGCCCAGAAAAGAGAAGAAAGCCTAAGGAAAACAGCTGCTGAAGCAAAGAAGAAGCATGTGGAAACGGAGAAGGAGGTCATGATAGCAAGAAAGTTGCTCGCCGAAGAGGCTTGTGAGAGGCAGATAGCAGAGCTGAAGGCTCTCCAACAGTCCTTAGAAAAACAAAAGGTCGTCAATGCACTGATGTCATGTGATGGAAGGTATAGGAGGCTAACTAGAGAAGAGATTGAGGTGGCTACTGATTTCTTTTCTGACTCTAAGATGATTGGCGAAGGAGGCTATGGGAAAGTTTACAAAGGCAACCTTGATCATACCCCTGTTGCCATCAAAATTCTTCATCCTGATGCATCACAAAAGAAAGAGGAATTTCTAAGAGAGGTTCTCCTCAATCTCTATTGATTTCTTTCTCATTCAAAATATCTGGATTCTTCACCGCGACTGCTTTCCTTTCAAAGCACACGTGCATTTTTTAACTGAAGACACTTCTCTAGCGTTATTATCCGCACAAAATAATACTTCTGACCTCATATCATTACTAGATTCCTTTCATCCTTCTCTCTCTCTCTCTCTTTTTTTTTTTTTTTTTTGGGGGGGGGGGGAAGAGCTACCGGAGTCCCACATTGTGACTTGTATATCAATGTTACTTGTTTAGTACCTCACTAGATGCCTATGTCATGCCATTAAGTTTTTCGCTTCAGGCAACTGTGGCAATGCCATTCTGGCAAAACTTCCAACTTTAGATTAATTTCGTATTAAATTATTCGTAGGTTGAGGTTCTTAGCCAGTTGCATCACCCAAATATTGTTTTACTGCTTGGAGCCTCTCCAGAAAATGGCTGTCTTGTTTATGAGTATATGGAAAATGGAAGCCTGGAAGATTACATTTTCCAAGGAAAAAACAGACCTCTTCCCTGGTTTGTTCGATTCCGGATACTTTTTGAAGTGGCATGTGGTCTTGCATTCTTGCACAACTCAAAGCCTGAGCCCGTTGTTCATCGAGATCTAAAACCAGGAAACATACTGTTGGACAAAAATTATGTGAGTAAAATTGGAGATGTGGGTTTAGCAAAAATAATGTCAGATATTGTTCCAGAAAGTATTACTGAGTATAGGGACTCCATTATTGCTGGCACTCTTGCTTACATGGATCCGGAGTATCAAAGAACTGGCACCCTGAGACCTAAGTCTGATCTCTATGCTTTTGGAATAATAGCACTTCAACTATTGGCTGCTTGTCATCCTAAAGGCCTTATCATGAAAATTGAAAAAGCTATAGATAGTAATTCGCTCGTGAATGTACTTGATAAGTCAGTTGTAGACTGGCCTTTGATTGAAGCAGAAGAGCTAGCTAAGATGGCACTACAATGCTGTAAGCTTAGATGCAGAGATAGACCAGATCTTGAGACTGAAGTTCTTCCACTTCTGAAAAAGCTTTCTGAATTTGCCGAAATGCATGTCAAGTCAGAGAAAAACCTTATCCAGGCACCTAGCCAGTACTTCTGTCCAATCCTTCAGGTGAGAATACAAATTCCATGAGATGACTTGATAGTTTGTAAAGTCCTTTTTTCTAGTAACATGCATCATATTCTGCTGCCTTGTCTATTATCACGCGACATATTTGCAGGAAGTAATGGAAAGCCCACATATAGCAGCTGATGGCTTTTCATATGAGCATAGAGCAATAAAGGCATGGGTTGACAGACATAACGTGTCACCTGTGACGAAACAGAGACTGCAACACAAGATGCTTACCCCAAACCACACATTACGCCTTGCCATACAAGATTGGAAGTCACATTTGTAATGTGTGCATATATCAAGCCAATAATAGTTCCGGAGAACAATAAAGGGGAAGGAGTGAAAGGAAAAGAACTTGGACATATATTATATTCTGTTGGAGAGGTGTCTCGAGAACAAAATATAGATGTCACTGTTGTTCATTGGCATTACTCAAGTGCATTGAAAGTTACAATTGTAGTCTTATAAGCATTTATATTGCATTTGATAGTCGAGAACACAAAGAATGTAGACAATTGTGTTTCATTATCCCGGGAATGAAGAAACAGATTGCATGCATCTTTTCGTTCAATTGCACAAGTCTGCTCTGAACTGTATGCTTTCACTAAGAAAGTCGTTGATTCGTAAAATGCAGTGACATTGAACAGACGATACTTATTCATTTGGAAGCAAGGCAAAACTGGGTATAATTTCCATCATTCAATGGCAGTGATGAACTCAGCAAAGAATGTTTTTGGAGACAAGACATTACTATACTAGTGCATTAAGGCACATAACCTGTAATAAAAAGTTTGTGGAAATTCAGGAATTAATCCATAATACCGTCAGACTTAGAGCAGCTATATATAGGACATCTCATTCTTGAAAGAATTTAACTTACATATTGTGACAGTGTAAAGTTTTATACTACCGGTATATCTTGACTTATTGCAGTAAACTCTTATTTCCAAGTGGTTAATCTCACTTTTTATGGACTACATTTAGTTTATCTTTTAGCTCACATGACAATGTAAAAGTCAGTATAAAGGAAGCTAAACTCTTCTTGAAAAATATTGTGTCATGGAATTTGAAAATAAAACATGGGAAGCCATTACCGATATAGAAAATAATTGTTCAAAATTTAACCAAAAAAAGTTGTTCAAGACTTGGAGCCTACAATCCTACAGATGGTGTAATTTGGAATTGGGGTAAATCTTACAAAATAACTTACACGTATTCGTGAAAATTGTATTAGCTGATCCTTTTATCACATATATTCAACTAGGAGCAGCATATATTCAAATCATATACACAGCACATGACTTTTTTTTTTCCCTTTTTTGTTTAGGTTGACAAACCATAACCACTATATCTAACTTTAAATGATGCTGATAGCTGCAATGCTTCAAACAGTTATTGACTGAATTTGTTGAATATCCCTATACATATATGCACAGCAGCTGTATATTTTAACTATATAAAGATCACAGATTAGAGAGCAAGCAGTCCAAATTATGTCAAGCATCAACTTGAGTAAATTCTAGTGCATTAGCATCTGGGTCTCGAGTGAAAATGGCTGGCCTCCCAGAGCGACTAAGGGTGTAGGGAATACCTGAAATGGAAGATGAAGAGTGGAATGAATGTCCAGAATTCTTTAATATTCTCAACTCAGAATGTAAAACAGCAAGAATTTAAATGAATTACCAGCTTCATCAAGGATAACTTTCAGCTTAGACACATCGCGAATTGCTATGCAAGTATGACGATCTCGCCCCCCATGTTCAGGCCGACCAGTCAAGGGATCTGGATTTGGAAGCTCCATTAGATGTATCATCTCTGATCCCACCCACAACCAAGCACCTCTGTAGGGAAGCTTGTCATGTGGTCTTGCCTCATTTATTTCTAGTCCTGATCATTCATGAGCTTTCAGAACCGCGGACTTATGTATTCTAACAGGAAACTAGTCATCCACTTAGAAAGTAAAGTGTGTTACCAAGAATATTCTGATAAAAGTCCAACGACCTCTCAAGGTTTTCACATAGTATTCCAACGTGGTGCATGCTAACAACTCCAAAATCTGCAGTAGATCAAAACCATTACTTACAATCAGATATATTTCGATCATTATACTAGAAGACCAGTTTGGCCTTAACAATCTTTTTTTTTTTGATTCGCACCGGGTGTCCGAGTCTCTTCGAGCTCCGACTAATCCCGGGGGTGCACAGGCCCTCGGCAAGGAGTTTCCCGCAAGTTCACCCCGGTTAATTCAGGTTTTACCCAGTCCGATGGCCCTCAGAAATTGTTTGCACCAAGTGGGTTTCGAACTTGAGACCTTGAAAGGGAGCAAACCCCAAGGCTCAAGTCAATTACCACCAGGCCATCCCCTTCTGTTATCAAATAATTTCTATAAAGTCGGACTTTCTGGTGTAAACTCCATCGACCCATATGCAACCAATACCTTGAAAGATGGTATAAATTTACAAATAAGATGTGTATTCACCAATTGACTTCATGTACCCTTAAGCTGAACAACTTAATGGATTACGGTAACTGTACATTTCCTGAGATTCCATCAAAATTTCGAACAAGAATATCAAAGCTACTACTTATGTTTATTAAGCTAGAGCTTGACCATAACCAAAAGCTGTCTATATGTCACTCCAAATCAAAGCCAAAGAGAACACTAACAGGAATTAAAAAAGGCTAGAGTTTGGAACTATTATCATTTAATTTCTGGGTCTAATCAAATTTAAAATTACAAAAGTGGGAACAGATTCACTCATTTTTTTCACACGGTATCGATACCAGAACTAAATTGCATGCATGACCAAAGGACCACAAATGATATCATGAATTCCTTAATTATTAGCTATTTCTTAATGATGATATAAAAGAATATAGAGAAATCCGATGAAAATTTTGACTGCATGCTGTTTAAGATGGCAAAGAAGGATCACCCTTATCATCAACAGCATTGGCGCCTACAGAATCTTTTGCAAGCATATCCGTTTCAACCGACGCTTTAGCTCTCATCAGCAAACAATGCCTGTGGCTCCTTTGCCGTGTTAAAAATGGTTGAAATTTTTTGCATGGTATTGTGCTGGTAGCTACAGATAGGACACCCCCAGGATTCAGCTGAACATAGAGGGGTTTTTCAGGACATATCAAGTAAACCAACAAAGCCAAAGAAATAATGAACAAACACATCAGTAATAGTACATATGAAGCTACCATTTAAGTCATTCTTGATCCATCCATTAGTAGGAGAATACAAAGTATGATTGGCATATAGCATAACTACAAGTATCATAAAATGACTATTTCAAACAAAAAAAACTGAAAGAAAAACAGTAAACACAATGGAATAGAATTGAATACTTTTCCAATCTCCTTCACATAGAAGGCAGTAAACTGCCTTGGAGGTCACAAGCAGTAATCTTCGCCACATATAAAGCACAAAGAAAGAAGCTTTAAGATTGTCTAATCTAAATTTCTTACCAGAGGTGACTTCAAGTTTGTTTTCTTTTGTATTTCTCTTTCTTTCATCAACAGTTAACTCTAATTACCTACTCTTGAATTACAATTGTGAATGACAAATGAGACTCGACTGATAAAGAATGGGGAAAACCAGCTAATCTGGAAATTGTCTCAGATATTACACCAAACCATAGAATCAACAATTCCTTCACAAAGATATAGCTTTCCTAAGCAATGCCTACTTAACTAGTCAAGAATATAGTAAAAGCCACTTTTTGACACAAATCATTGCAATAAGCTTATAATCAATTTGCCATTAAGTAAAGGAGGCCTTGGGTGTTGCAGTGGCTTCTGACAAAGTAATTCTTGAAAGAAAGAGTTGAAAAGCTTCACTTTTGATAAAATCCAAAAACTATCTACTCCAAAATAGAGCTTAATCTTGTTAAGTAGCTTACTAGCTGATTTTTTATAGTGACACCCCCACTAGTCCACAGGCTACCTGCTACCTCCCACCAGCAAAGGTACCGAATAACTCTGCCCACCAAGGCAACTGTGACGAAATCACCTAACATTTTTTTCCTTTGGTGAGATTTGAACCTGAGGCCAAGGCCTCCTCCTGCTTCATTGACCACTAGATCGCACCGTTGGGTGCTACTAGCTGATTTTTGTACTAATTGCAGGTTGACTTTAACAGACTACCGAAAAGTTAAAGCAGTTTGTTCAAATTTTTAGGATAAGCAACTACGTAGCTGCAAAAAAAGGGGCGCATTAGGAGTAGGTAAGACAAGTACTTTGGAATAACTCCTTCGAACTAAATCAAGTTTCATTAAGCAGTGACAGCTAATTAACAGGCAAAAACCAACTAAATAACATTTTAACAAAATTAATCCTAATTAACTTAGCTGTTAGTATGAATATCAACTTTCTATATGCAATATACGAATTATTTATGCAACAAATAAATAAATAGGGATTGAAATGTCAACATATACATATATGTATTGCGAAGAGTGTGAATTTTACCTTGTTTTGAGGCAGAGTGAGAGGTGGGTTCAGCAGAGAAGCCATCGAAGAAGGAAAGTTTCAACTTTGGCGAGTTACGGGTATTTAGTGAGAGTCGTTAGTTTAATATTTCTGGATTTTATTTGGCTAACTGAAAAAGACCATAAAACAAAGTAATGAGATGGCTCCACGTGAGCGGCTCATAGTTTTCAGGTGAAGTACACCACTTGTTTATGTGGGGGCAAATCTATAAATTGTACTAACTTTGTTCCCTGCATTTCTATTTCGACAAATTAGGGGTTCCAAATCCTATTTTGAGTCGATGGTGTTTGACAAAAAATTGTTAACTTCCGGTTAAAATGATTATACTTATTTATCGAAGGATTAAACCTAGTTAATAAATTTTTTCTAAATGTAAACTCTGAGGATGTGGCTAACGTATAGACAGATATGGTAGAGAGTTAAGGATAACATTCAATGAATATTTAAAGAGATGTGGGCAATAATGGAGGAGTAACTAATAATAAATTGCAATAAATGACATTTATATAAATAAAAGAAGGGATTCACACGATAAATAATGAACTAGGTGATTGTTCCTCCTGACAATGATGAGTGACAGATAGATCTTAGAACATTCGAAATATCCTTGGATTTGATGGAAAAACGTAGAATAACATAAACAAGGATCTTGATAAAAAGGTAATCTTTGTATCTTTGCAAGTGTGAGAGAATCTTTCTGTAAAGTCTGCTCTTATTACAATGAATGTCACATGGCCCTTGTCATTCTCTTTTTTCCTCTTTATATGGGACATACCCCTAACAAACCCTAATAGTACAAGTGCAGAGAATATATATTCTCTCTAATATCCTATTCTAATAAACTAGCCGTTACAACTCTTTCTGCGTTGCTCGACCTCGACCGTCATTAGCACCTCGATCACGAACCTCGTTATTTCCTGGTCGACCTCGGCTGACTCTTTTCTCGATGTTACTTTGCCTCAAGTACTGAGACAAATTTCGATCTATACAGTTAGCCCCTCTACTTATTAAGGCCAGCCTCATGCGACCTTGATGAGCGGATTCTGTTTATTGTAGTTGGCAAAATTGGGCGAGCAAGTCGAGTAGCGGTGTTTCAGACGAGATGACAACATGTCGTGAGCCGCAACCTTTGGGGTCACATTGTTTCAGAATGACTTTATGACATCATGTGTCATTATGGGGCATTTTTCTAATATTTTACGTCGTTTCCCGTGCATCTGCCAGTGCTGGGTAATGATGGCATGATTTCTCAGTTGTGATGCTTGAGTTCTTTTAAATAGGGTTGTGGGTGTATTCATTCCTACTTTATGCATTACTTGTATCGAATCTCTACATCTCCTTCTTCTCCCATTATTTGTCTCCTTTACCGATTCTGCAGATTTTAATTGCTCTTACTCTTCTTCACTCAAATTGCTTTTTAATCTTTCTTCACTTCGAATATCCTCTCTTTCGTAGAACTATGGCTAACGTGTCTTCTAGTCCTAATGCGGAAAACTACATGATCCCCTTGGCGACAGTTTTTACAAGTAAAGGTTTAGCACAATTATGGAAGTAATCACAATTAGAATCCAATTAATATAAGTACTCCCCTTTAATCAAGGGATCACAGCTTAAACGGATACCAACAGGGATAACCAAGGAACGAAAAATCAGTTGAGAAAGACTGATTTTTACCATATAAGGAGTCGTAAAAGTATAGAGCATATGATTGAGTCTAAGTACAGAACATACCAATTAAGGAAAGGATTCAGTAAGAATGAAGTACCATAACAAATAAGGAAATGGAATCAGTTAATTTAACCAGACAAGTAGAACTTTAGGGTTTTATTAGAAAATCTTGCAATCAACCCATAAATTAAGGAAATTAGAATCAATCAAGAGGGGGTCATGATCTATACTTCAACATATAAATAGAGAAGAACGAATAGGCGTAGCAAACAGGCAAGGTCATCCATATCGACAAAAAGAAGCAAGATATGAACAAACAAACTGAACACAATCATACAGAAGTGACATGAGTAGGCTAAAGACTTAGTAGAAAACCCATTTGAAGCATAGTAACCAACAGAAACTTAACAAAATCAAGTAGTCATGGCTAACATACAGAGCCAAAGCAAAGAAGATCTTAAAAAATTAGGGCTTTTTTAACATAGGCGAGTTAAAAAGCAATAGGAACATAAGATCAGTCAAACACAAGCAAGGAAGAGGTTTAATAATAAAGAAAATCGGTTAAAACAAGGTGTAGAAGGAACTCCGAGAAACCCTAATTTTTTTAAAGAAAATAAAGCGGTTTAAAGTTGAGGATCTTTCAGAAGAAGTTAGAGAATAGTGCAAAACATAGGAAGAAATAGACTTAAAGAATAAAAATAGCACATATCTGAAAGATTCAGACGAGAGTTAGGGTTTCAAAGGAAACCCAGATAGAAACGAAAGAACCTGTTGTAAACTTCACCGATCGTAACATATAGGGTGTGATTTTGCCCAAAACCACACCGGAGAAGCCATGAATAATAGAAATAGAAACCCTAGATCCAAATTGGCATGGCCCAGGACCCTTGAAGGCCTTAGAGATGATGAGCAAGGCGGTGGAGTAACCATTGGAGGCTTGGGGTTGAAAAGTAGTCGCCGGAGATGATCGGAGAAGGAGAAGGTGGTTGAAGAATGATTAGGGTTAGGTTGAGAGAGAAGAGAGACGAGAGCATCTGAAGGTGGCGGGGGTTTGGAAATGAGTAGGGTTAGGGGGTCGTTTAGGAATTAAAAAGGAAAGAGTGTGTGTGGACCGTTGATCTAGGAGATCAACGGTCAGGATTCAACCGGGTAGGTGGGTTCCGGGTTTGGGTAAGGGTTTATAAGGTCTGGGTCGGGTTATTTAATAGGAAATTGGGCTGGGGATTGGGTCCGGTTTGGGCTACAATTGAAAGCCAAATCTGGCCATTATTTAAATAGCCACTTTTCCCCTATTTTAATTTATAATAAATAGTAGGTAATTACTGGAAAATAATTTAATGTTCCAAAATGATTTAAAATACACAATTATCATTTTAAAAATATAGGGACAAATTTTACGCATATAAAATATAATTATACCTAAAAATGGGCTAACATTGCAATTATATGCAATTTAGCTTAAAAATACTAATGTAATTATAAAAATGCATAAAAATTATATTATCCATATTTTGGCATAAGTATAGAAATTAAATGAATAACTCATCATAACAATAATTTAAAAAATATTTATTAGGGATTTTATGAATAAAAGGGGAGAAAATAAATCAACTTAAACCCTTAAAATTATGGGAAAATTTATAAAAACCTTATATATATATATATATATATATATATATATATATATATATATATATATATATATATATATATATATATATATATATATATATATATATATATATATATATATATATATATATATATATATATATATATATATATATATATATATATATATATATATATATAGGGAAAAATTGGGTATCAACAACGCGGTCTTTACCCGGGAAGGATGACAGAGTTTTTGGGTAAAGAAATGATGGCCAATTTTGACCGGATGGGATGTTTCAAAAGACGGAGGACAAACTCTGGTTTTTGAGTTGCCTACATATCCCTGGTTTTACAGGAATCAGGCTATGTGTACTTCTGGATTCACCTGCGGATATGCCGATGAAATTATTGTAAGAACGAACACGAGATGTGGAACCGGCTACGATGCGTAGTTAAGGCTCGGGACGATTGGAGTGAACTGGAGCGAGATCGCTCCTGCTAGGATAGCGGTTGCTTACTGGTTACCTGCAGATAAAAGATGCTACAAATGTATTTGCGAAAATTTAAACATGATGCAAATTCCCTTTGGACCATGAAGGTTGTCTTCGGACGATTAAAGATGACGTCCTCGAACCATGACGTCCTGGTCCATGAATTGTTTAGTGAGAGATTCGCAAGCCATGAAATGGTGTTCTCAGGCCATGAAAATGGTGCCTCCGAACCATGACGCCTTTGAATAATGATATGCAAGTTCGAGAGATCCTCAAGCCATGACATGGTGTCTTCCAGCTATGAGGATGATGCCTTTAGACTATGGCACCTTTGGATAGATTGGTGATGTTTTAGCCCATGATATGCAATAATATGATGTAACAAGACAAGGCTTAGTCTTGCGAATTTGAGGGCAAGGCTTATCCCGAAAGAGGAGCAAATATATAGTGTCGGAGAGACAACGCTTAGTCTCGGTGAAAGAATGTAAATTGGAGGCAAAGTTTAGCCTCATGCAGGTATAGAGACAGAGCTTAGTCTCATGCAAATGAAGGCAGAGATTAGCCTTATGAAAATATGAAGGTAAAGCTTAACCTCATGCAAAGAGAAGGCAATGCTTAGCCTTTGTGCAAATATGGAGTCGGGGATTAGACTCATGCAAGTATGGAATCAAGGATTAGACTCATGCAAAATTGGAGACAGCGCTTAGTCTCATGCAAAGAGAAGGCAATGTTTAGCCTTTGTGCAAATATAGAATCCGGGATTAGACTCATGCAAGTATGGAGTCAAGTATTAGACTCATGCAAAATTGGAGACAGCGCTTAGTCTCATGCAAAGACCTTGTGTATGCTTATATATGCATATATATATGCTATTTTGAAGGTATTTATGCATATTTAAAATATATTGGAAAAAATTGGGTATCAACACCGACTTAATAATTTTCTTGTTGCCCTTGAACCATTTCTGCTCAGCCCGTTCTGAAAAGCTACAACCGCCATCCCTCTTGATATATTTGGCAATGTCATCCTTACTCGGTTGAAACGGGTGACGAAGTCCCTCAATCCTTCCCCTGGAGACTGTTTATTAGCAAATATGTCGTTTACTCTCGCTTCGACATTTTTGGCCCCATCATGGGCCATTACGAACTTGTCGGCCATTTTCCCTAAGGTTTTAATGGAACACGCAGGAAGTTGTGAATACCATGTTAATGCTCATCCCGTGAGAGTATCATAAAATATTTTCAATAAAATAGAGGATACTTGTTCCTTGGCGAGATCATTGCCTTTCACGGCGGTAATGTAGTGAGTTACGTGGTCTTTAGGGTCAGTTGTGCCATCATATATTTTCAGATAGGGCGGCATTTTAAAGGTCTTTGGTATGGCATGTAGGAAAGCATCATCACTGTACGGCTGCTCAATGAACCGACCGGAATCTCTCTTCGGCAAGAGCTTTGGGGTTCCCAATATCTTATCGACCATTTCTTGGTGTTCCCTCATTTGATACCGAAGTGCTTTATTCTCATTCTCCATTTCCTCCATCCTTTTCAGAATGGTTGCGAGGGTATCGTCACCTGCACCGTTAACGACATTGTGAGTAATACCTATTGTTGGAGGCAGAAACTAGTCATGCTACTCGTCTGTTGGTGGTATAACTCAAGTCTTTGTGTTGCTGTAGTCGTGTCCTGAGAGGACTTATAAAGGGCGCTAGTTAGCGTGTCAGTTAGCCAAGCCTCAAGGATCCTTTTTTTGTTGGTGGCATTTCTTCCACCACGGATGTGGAAACTCCTTTACCGTGAGGTTTTGTGATGCTACAGTGAGGAGGGGTAATCCGCCTCTCCTAGAGGAGGCGTTGGGAGTTGTATCCTCATCTTCTGCTTTAGAAATTTCATTGATGGTGTTGGTTGGGAGGTCTCCCATTACCCTCGTTCTTTATTCTCTGTTACCTGCCATATTAGATCTGTGCATACAAAGAAAGGAGATCATGTTCTTGTCCTTTTTCTTTTTTATGTTAGTGGTCCGTGTTAGTTATAGATCTAGAGAAAACTAAAAATTTAACTAAGAAATCCCCACAAACGGCGCCAAATTGTGTTTACCAAAAAGTGTTAAGTTCCAGTTAAAACGATTATATTTGTTTATCGAAGGATTAAACCTAGTTAATGATAATTTCTCTAAATGCAAACTCTGAGGATATGGCTAACTTGTAGATAGATATGGTAGAGAGTTAAGGATAACATTCAATGAGTATCTAAAGAGATGTGAGCAATAGTGGAGGAGTAACTAATAATAAATGGCAATAAATGACATTTATGTAAATAGAAGAAGGGATTCACCCGATAAATAAAGAACTAGGTGATTATTCCTCCTGACAATGATGAGTGACAGATAGATCTTAGGACATTCAAAATATCCTTGAATCTGATGGAAAAGCGTAGAATAACATAAATAAGAATCTTGATAAGAATATAATATTTGTATCTTTGCAAGTGTGAGGGAATTTTTCTGTAATATCTGCTCTTATTACAATGAATGTCACATGGCCCATGTCATTCTCTTTTTTCCTCTTTATATGGGACATACACCTAACAGACCCTAATAGTACAAGTACAGTGAATATATATTCTCTCTAATATCCTATTCTAATAAACTAGCTGTTACAACTCTTTCTGCGTTGCTCGACCTCGACCATCGTTAGCACCTTGATGATGGACCTACTTATTTCCCGGTCGACCTCGGCTGACTCTTTTCTCGATGTTACTTTGCCTCAAGTACTGAGACAAATTTCGACCTATACAAATGGTCCATGGAAAATCACCTTTATCTTCACAAGGTGGGAGTAAAGTTACTATACTCTTCAAAATCCCACTATTGAAGTTACACCTGGTCTGTTGTTGTTGTAGGAGTTCTAAATCCCCACACACTGTCACACATCTCTCTCTCTCTCTCTCTCTCTCTCTCTCTCTCTCTCTCTCTCTCTCTCTCTCTCTCTCTCTCTCTCTCTCTCTCTCTTTCTTTTCTTTTTGGTCCTGCTACAATGGTGTTAGCATTATAAACTACTTGATTAAAGTAAAAATACAAACAATTTCTCCAATTGTATAATTAATTCGTAAGTTTGTATGAAGAAGAACTCCCCGAGTAAATAGGAACGAAGCTTAAACGGAGCGAAAAATAGTTATTCTTCTATCATCGATTTGTACAAACATCATTAATTCTAAACTTGTCTTTATAAAAGAAATCAATTAAAATTCTTTCATTAAAAGTAAGAAAGAACTTGTTGATTGGTTAAATCTCAACCAAAAAAAAAGTTCACCATGATAATACAATGAAAACCAGATTATTGGATAAGTTATTGTTTATCCTAAAATTCAAGTAACAATTAAACTTATATTATGGTCTTGTGACCATGCGTGCCATGATACTTGCACATCAAATTTGGGTTTATTTAGGAAGGATCGGTCTGCATGGGTCTGGGCCACCTAGTATCTTTGATCCTTCCGATTGACGATACAATGCCTGACGCGTCGAAGCTAAAGTTATATTCCGATAACCGAGGTACCTCTGTGGGATCATCATGCTTATCAAAATCACTTTTTCTCATAATTCCCCGAGAATTCTATCCTCGATCACTTCTTTGATCATTCCGGGCAGAATTGCGTCCTGGACCATTATTCCTTTGATCTATGGTATATGGTTGATATTGTTTTTTGTTCGACCTTGGCTCCCAGTTGATGTCCCTCTGGGTTTAACTGCTAACCTATTTGGATGTACTGAACCGGAAGGGGCTCCTAATTGGTCGTCCTTGACCCTGATCTTCAATTGATATCGATTGTGCATATCTGCCTAAGTCACAGCTGGATACTCGATCAAATTTTGTTTCAATTGATGTGATGCTATCGAACTCCATTCGTTCAACCCTTGAGTGAAAGCTTGAACGGACCAATCATCTGTGACCAGTGGCAACTCCATCGTTCCATTTGAAATTGGGATAGGAACTCCCTTAGCATTTCGTTATCCCTTTGTCTTATCTTGAAAATGTCTGATTTTCTTGTTGCGACCTTTATGACCCCGGCGTGTGCCTTTACGAATGAATCTGCTAACGTGGCAAATGCATCGATGGAATTTGGTGGCAGGTTGTGATACCAAATCATTGCTCCCTTCGAAACGGTTTCTCCAAACTTTTTCAACAGCACAAATTTGATTTCATCATTTTCTAAGTCATTTTCCTTTATTCCGCACGTGTACGGAGTGATGTGTTCATTACGATCGGTGGTCCCATTGTACTTAGGTATGCCCAGCATACGGAACTTCTTAGGAATGGGCTTCGGAGCCACACTTTGAGGAAAAGGGTTCTGCACGAACTCTTTCGAATCCAAACCCTTTAGGATTTGGGGTGCCCCCAATATCTGATCAACCCGGGAGTTGTATATTTCCACTTTTTAATCATTAGCTTCGATTTTATTCTCTCCTAACTCAATTCTTTTGGTGAGCTCCTCGAGCATTTTCATTATTACTGGATCGGTCCCTGATTCGTTACCATTCGACCTTTTTGGCACTGGCTCGATACGAAGTGTTTTCTGGCTCGACCCCACTTGGATTCCTATGTTGATTTTCCAGCTGAGAAATAGCGGACTGCTGAGCCTGTAGCATCTCGAATATTACCTAGAGACTAACTCCTCCGTCTCCTTTGCCCTATGTACCTTGACCACCAGATTGGCCTTCCCCTCATACACTCCCTTTGGGGTCCCCACCTAGGTCTGCAATTAGAGCAGTCGTGCCCCCTTTTTCCTCGCGGAGTCTGGGTTTCGCTATTCATTGGTAACAACTCGTTTCCTTTTGGGAATTGGGTATTTGAATTTGAAGAGTCGCCACCTAACGGATTTAAGTGCGTTAGGGCATCTAGAGCAAATAACTCATGAAAACTGGTTTGCATTACCAGAGATTGGGGTAAGGGCTCGAAATAACCTTGAGGGGAAGGTGTTAGGTACCACTCACGGTCCACAACGGTGGGTCCCGACCGAACTCAATTATGTGAATTAGTCATTTAACAGATAGTCAATCTAAGTACACATATGCAAATAAAAGAAGTTTAATAGATAGGCAATCTAAGCACACATATGTAAATAAGATGAGGGAAGTCCTAGGTTTGTTAGCCTATAGGATCACATCTGTACAATACCCGGTAAGCTTTCCTCAACTAGAGGGGTTACACGTGGCAATGGAACATAGGTCATCAAATCATTTTCTACCCAATTCCCTCCCCTTGGTCATAGCCTAAAGCGTTCTTTCAACCTTAAGATGTATCCTATGCGTGCATTACCCCTCCCTTCCTTGTGGCCCTGAAGGTATTTAGGACCTCTAATTTAGGAAGTTCTAGACTATCTTAAGGTACTTAAAGGAGAAAAATCTAGGCGACAACCAAAACAATTAGGACTATCAAGTAAAGAACAATTAAGGGGGCTCACAGTTTACCTCCACAAACAAATGCACATCTCAGACAACAGTGTTTTAGACATTTGAAAAGAGTCTTAATGACAGGATATCTAGGTGAACACAAATCAGAACATATATAAAGCTTTATTAAAGTGGGAACCAATACTAATCAGTTTGTCTACTGATTTTAGAGGGGTTAAATTTGGACAACTAACAGAAGCATAGTTTTTGCAGTTTACAGGATTTTTAATCGCCCTACAGGCTTGCCTAGGCATGTATCAATGACATTCTATGATATCTAGTCGTTATTCAGAAGTATAATGAAACAGTAGACAATTTCAAGCAGTTTAGGTCCTATAAGAATGTTGTCTAGGTGCAATGACTGATTTTAAACAATGGAAACTAAATACAGCAATTTTAAAGCCGGATTGGTATGCAGAGACTGATTTTAAAACCAAAAACGTAGTGTTCAGAATGTAAGATTAGTTTTACCCTATAGGCATGGTTTCTAAATATTGAACATGCTAAACCTATTTATCATGACTCCTAAGTGCAGAAATTGATTTTTTTACCTATAGGCATGATATCTAAAAGTGCAAGGTTGATTTTTAATCTATAGGCATGATATCTAGAATGCATGCAAAATAATCAAATAGAACAATGATTTCCGATTGCAAAAGATTGGTTTGAACCCTATAAATATGATCTCTATAATGCATACAAGTGATGAACATTGCAATGTCTTATAGGTAAGGTTTCTAGGAATGTAAACATTGATTTTAAATCCTATAGGCATGATATCTACCCATTCCCCAACAAAATGTGTATAATAATCCCTCCCAGTTTACTAATTTCCCCAATATCTGTTTACATGGTAAATAATATTACAAACTAAGTGTAGAATGAATTACAAGAATGATAATAGTATACTATAGGGAGCCTGGATAGGCCCAAAGCCTTCAAACAGTCTCAAATACCACATCTCATAGTGCCAGGGAGGGTATCTTAGTGTGTCAAAGTTCCCAAGGGCCTCCAGGACCCAGGGCAGTGCTCACACCAAGGCCTCCTTAAAGGCTAAACAGCTTGTGCAGTATGGAATAGCCAGCCCCAGTGTGTCAAAGTTCAGAGGAGTCTCATGGACTCTAAAGAAATGCTCACACCAAAGGGGCATGAACCTAAGTATTCTAGGAATTGAAGTGGTAATGATTTGCAAGAATAGTTTTGAGGAAAAAAGCAGTTTCAGACTTTCAAGAAATCAGAAGTAAACAGAATCATTCAGTTCCTGGAACCAGGCAAAGGTTCCAGCCAAACAAGCAGCACTCAGAAATAGTATTACTTAAGCTTATTGGCTATTACTAAGAGACCAAACACAGAATCAAGGCATGCTGAAAATCAAGCAGCCACATGTAAGGGGTAATAGGGATTGGGGAGCAAAGTATCCAGATAGGGGGTCATGCTTAGTAGGGGAGTGGACAAGACATAGATCTAATTTTAGACATAAGCAAACATGCAAACTTGCTGAAAGCAGAACACATTGTTCTAATTAGAAAATAGGAGTCAACATGCTATTGTGGTAAACACATTTATTGGCCAGGAGCGGACATAAACACATAGATTGAATATTAATAGACATGTTAGGAAACATATAGTCAGACATGCTATTGAGTATATAGTTTGGACAGAAGTAGCCACATAGATTAGATAGAAACAGTCATGCTAACAAACACATGGATTAAACAGGGGTAAGCATGCTGGTAAACACATGGATTTAATCAAAAGTAAACATGATAAGGAACATACAAATTTAACAGAAGTAAACATGCTGATAAATGCACAAATTAATGGATTGACAATAGTAGAGGCATACCAGTTAAGGAAGCAGAAATAGAAGGTAAAGTGGACAGGATTCAACAGCCTAGCCTTGGCTTTTAGCCGGCTAGTCAAGCAGTGATCACAAGTAGCAGAGAGAGAGATGAGAGGAAAGTTTGTGTGTGTGTGTGTGTGAACTATTTCCCGTGTCTAAGGTAGAATGAGAGTGCATATATATATGGTAATAAGGCAAGGCAAATTGACATTGCAAAATAAGGTAAGGAATTAATCAAATAATCAATCAAGCTTGATTGGGGATAGAAAATTAGAGAATTATACCATAAATAACTCTAATTGAATTTCAAATAAGGCAAGAAGTAGATTTAACAGTCAATTAGGGTTAGAACCCTTAAATCAAGTAATCAGTTTCTCAAATAAGTCAACACGGGTAATCAGAGACCAATCAAAGGGTCAATCAACCCATAGATAGACAAGAGATGTCAATTAAGAAACTCAGTATTAAGGAAGACAATCAGAGATCGGTAAATTAGTTTAGTAAACAAATAAAACCCTAGATAATTAGGCTAATCATTCAATTATTCAAACAATAACAGACAAGAGGTTGAAATCAAACACTGAGTAGTCAAACAATTGGACCAGAAACATAACCATGCGAGAAAGATCAAACGAAACATAAAAACTTCAGAAAACCTTTTGCAAAAACAGAAGTGGAAACCTCAGACAATTAGAAAGATACTTAGGGTTGATTAGTAGCAGGAAGTTTAAGAGAACTTTAAAGAAATAGCCATGGTAACAGTAAGCACTTCAAACATACAGAGATTCGAACAACAGAAATCAGAGAAATCAAAAACCTAAATTAGCGTAGTGCTAAAAATTGGTTAACAGTAGAAAAGTAAAAGAACCTTAAAGAACAGCCATGGGAAATTAAAAACACTTCAAATATGCAGAGGATCGAACAACAGATAATAAAAAAATCAAATCTAAGATAACATGGTGCCAGAAATCGAGTAATAGTGAAGAAACAAGAAACCCTTTAAAGAAAAATCAACGACGAAGTCAGAAACTTTGCAAATCTACAAAGATCTGGATAGATTCGTGTTTGAAATGAGGGTTTTGAAGAAAGAATGAAAGGGTAAAGAGAATCCAGTCTCAAACAAGAGATTTGAACCGTAAAAGCATCGAAATAGTAACATTCACAACAATAGACGAACTCTCAGAGAGTCTTGAACTAGATCTGGTTAGATCTCTTCAAGATCTTTCCATGAAATCATAAGAACGAGCAACCAGGAGATGTAGAAGATTAGTAGGAGCCTCAAACAGCCATGGAAATCCGTGGGTCGAGTGAGAATCTGAGGGAATAGGATTAGTTTTGGGTGGCAGCGGCTAGGGTTAGGTTTAGGTCTTAGAGAGACAGAGAGGATTAGGGATTCTCGGGCGGCCGTTTGTGAATAATGGCTAGGGTTTGGGGGGGTCGTTTGGTTAAAAATGGTAAGAAGTGATGGTGGCCGTTGACCTCTGTGATCAACAACTAGGATTGAAAGGTTTGGGGGACGGGTATTAATTCTATTTGGGCCTGGTCTTAGTGGGTTAGGGATTTGGGGTTGAAATTGAGACATTTAATAAGGCTAGGTCCGAAATAAAAAGGGACATTTGTTAAATACCCATTTAATTGATAAACAATAATTTTTAAAATAATTAACAACTTACAAAAAATAATTTTCATGCATAGAAATACTTCAAAATAATTACTCAATATTTTAAAAATACAATGAGTTATTTTTCTGTAAAATAATGAAATAATGCATGCATGGGCTATAATTGCAGTTATTGCAATTGTAACCCAAAATGTAAAATGTGGCTATTTGTGCAATAATTTGAGCCTAATATAAACATAAATAGCAATATTAAGCCGTGAAATTGTTATGGCCTCGTCAAAATTCTGCCCCAGTTTGGTAAATTTCAGAGACAGTACAACTTTCTTGTATTAGAATTTTGAGGCTGTTTGCTAGTGACGAAACATGTTGAACCTTCTTTGGAATTTTGAGAATCCTTCTCAAAATTCTACCCCAGTTTCTTAACCAATTTTTGACTTTCTGGCATGTGATGGCGTCGGCTAGACTTGCTCCAGAATTTTGAGGATCCTGTTAGCACCCGGTGAATCATGTAGGGACCTTGCCAGTTGGTAGAGAATTTCCCTTTGGCTTCATCTTGATGCGGGAAGATCTTCTTCAGCATCACCTGTCCTGGAGCGAACTGTCATGGTTTCACCCTTTTGTTGAAAGCTCTAGACATTCTGTTCTGGTAAAGCTGACCGTGGCATACTGCGTTCATTCTCTTTCCATCTACAAGGGCCAATTGCTCATAGCGGCTCCTTATCCATTCTGCATCACCGAGTTCGGCTTCCTGTATGATTCTTAAGGAAGGAATCTCTACCTCAGCTGGGATGGCAGCTTCGGTGCCATAAACCAGTTAATAGGGAGTTGCTCCAGTTGACGTGCGGACTGTAGTGCGGTACCCCAATAGGGCAAGGGTAACTTCTCGTGCCATTGTTTGTCGGTTTCTACCATCTTCCTTAGTATCTTCTTGATGTTCTTGTTGGTGGCTTCTACGGCTCCATTCATCTGAGGTTTGTGTGATGTGGAGTTCTTGTGCTTGATTTTAAAAGTTCCACACATAGATTTCATCAGATCACTAGTGAGATTGGCGGCATTATCAGTGATAATGGACTCGGGAACTCTGAATCAGCAAACAATACAATCCTTGACAAAGTCTGCAATGACTTTCTTGGTTACAACTTTGTAGGATGCGGCCTCTACCCATTGTGAAGTAGTCAATGACCACTAGAATAAAACTGTGCCCGTTTGAAGTAGTGGGCTCGATCGGATCGATGACATCCATTCCCCAGGCAGCGAATGGCCAAGGTAAGCTTGATGCATTGAGCTCATTTGACAACACTTTTATTTTATCGGCATGTACTTGACATGGGTAGCATTTTCGGACATAGTGGACGCAATCTGTCTCCATGGTCATCAAAAAATAATCATCCCTAAGTATCTTCTTGGCCAAGACAAAACCATTCATATGTGGGCCGCAGGTCCCAGCATGTATCTCCTCAAGTAGCTTAGAAGCCTCTTTTACATCGACACTCCTTAGCAATCCCAAACCAGGAGTTCTTCTGTACAAGTTTCCTCCGCTGTGGAAGAAGTGATTGGACAACCTCCGAAGTGTGCATTTTTTAGTATGGTTCGCATGCTCCGGGTATTCTCCTTTTGCCAAGTACTCTCTGATGTCATGGAACCAAGGTTTTCCATCTGTCTCCTCCTCAATGTGATCATAGTAAGCCGGTTGATTATGAATTCTCACCGGGACGGGATCAATGAAATTCTTGTCTGGATGTTGTATCATCGATGACAAAGTGGCCAGTGCGTCTGCAAACTCATTTTGAATTCTGGGTACATGTTTGAATTCTATCTTTATGAATCTTTTCATCAATTCCTATACATGATACAAGTATGGTAGTATCTTGGTGTTCTTCGTAGCCCACTCTCCTCGAACCTGATGTACCAGAAGATCTGAATCTCCAATCACCAGCATTTCTTGTATATTCATGCTGATGGCCAGATTGAGTCCCATAATGCAAGCCTCATATTCCGCCATGTTGTTAGTGCATGGAAATCTAAGCTTTGCAGATACAGGGTAGTGTTTACCCATTTTTGATACCAAAACTGCTCCAATGCCCACTCATTTGAAATTTGCAGCTCCATCAAAAAACATCCTCCAACAGTCGTATGCTTCAGTAATGTCCTCTCCTACGAATAACACTTCTTCATCAGGAAAATACATTTTCAAGGGTTCGTATTCTCCTCCCATAAGATTTTTAGCAAGATGGTCTGCCAATACTTGTCCTTTGACTGTCTTCTGAGTTACATAGATGATGTCGAACTCACTTAACAGTATCTGCCACTTGGCTAATTTTCCTATTGGCATGGGCTTCTGAAAGATGTACTTTAGAGGGTCCATCCTGGATATGAGGTATGTGGTATAGGCACAAAAGTAAAGCCTCAATTTCTGAGCCGTCCAAGTCAAAGCACAGCAAGTGCGCTCTAACAGAGAATATTGTACTTCGTAAGGTGTGAACTTCTTACTTAAGTAGTATATGGCTTTCTCCTTTCTCCCTGTCTCATCATGTTGTCCTAAAACACATTCGAAAGCTCCATCTAATACATATAGATAAAGTAGCTAAGGTTTCCCAAGTTCTGGCGGGACCAGGACTGGTGGTGTGGACCGGTACTCCTTGATTTTATTGAAAGCCTTCTAACAATCTTCGGTCCAACTTGTTTCGGCATCTTTCCTCAACATCTTGAAGATGAGTTCACATATAATTGTGTACTGTGCTATGAAGCGACTGATATAGTTAAGACGTCCTAGGAAGCTCATCACGTCATTCTTGCTCCTTGGTGGTAGTAACTCTTGAATAGCCTTAACTTTGGACGGGTCCAATTCAATTCCCCGATGGCTGACAATGAATCCCAAAAACTTTTATACGGGAACCCTGAATGCACATTTTGCGAGGTTCAGTTTTAAGTTGTACATCCTTAACCTGTCAAAGAACTTTCTCAAGTTTGCTATGTGATTTGCGGCCCTCTTGGATTTGATAATGATGTCGTTAACATACATCTCTATTTCTTTGTGTATTATATCATGGAATATGGTTGTCATGTCTCTCATGTAGGTAGCCCCAACATTCTTTAGACCAAATGGCATCATTTTGTAGCAGTACACCCCCATGGTGTAATAAAAGCTATTTTCTCTGCGTCTTCTTCATCCATCCAGATCTGGTGATAACCCGCGAAGCAATCTACAAAGGATTGGAGCTCATGCTTGGCGCAATTGTTGATCAGGATGTGTATATTTGGCAGTGAGAAGTAATCATTGGGACTTGCTCTGTTTAAGTCTCGATAGTCAACACATACTCTGACTACCCCATCTATCTTCGGAACTGGTAGAATGTTGGCTAACCAGGTTGGGTACTCAACTACCCTGAGGACTTTGGCTTTGATATGCTTAGTAATTTCCTCCTTGATTTTCAGGCTCATATCTGGTTTGAACTTTCTGAGTTTCTGCTTTACCGGCGGACACATTGGATTAGTAGGCAACTTGTGAGCCACTAAGGATGTGCTCAAACCGGTCATGTCATCATATGACCATGCAAAGATATCCTCATACTCCTTCAAGAAACGAATGTACTCCTCCTTCTCTATCGGTGATAAGTCTCCTTGACGGTTTTGGCGTCTCCCAAATTTACTGCTTCGGTTTCGTCCAGGTTGGACTTAGGCTTATTCTCAAAGTTCTCAACCTCTCTGACAACTTCCTCAGGTATTTCATCCTCTTTTTATGAGTCACTATCCTTATGTTTTGTTGTCTCATTACATGTCACAGTCACGGTTCATTAGGAAAGGTAATAATAATGCTATAGAAAGAAAATGTGAAAGGTAATAATGAATAATAAATAGCAATGCATTGATTAAATTCGAAAATATCCAAAACAAATACGGCTCGATGAATCGAGCAATTTATATTTGAAACAAAATGCGTCTTTAAAACAAAATTATTGAAACATCTGAAATGCCTAGCATGGCTATAAAAGTAAATTAGGCTAAATGCCAAGCTACCCAGGGACTCGGCGGGCTTGGGATGGTGTGGCGGTCTAATTCCTAAGAATGGCTCCCTTTTTCACAGTCTGAATGGTGTTGCCTTCTTCCTCCTCCTCCTCAATTATTGCACTGCAATCCATATCCCTGTCCTCTAGGAACAAATTCCTCAGCCTAGCTAACACTTCTTCCTTTGTCGTTCCCCATATTGTATCAGCTAGGTGAAAAGTTTGACCCAGATGTGGCACTGGTTGCTCGAGAGGGTAATAAGGTCCATGCCACGGAGGCGACCAATCATCATACTCTTGCCATGTATACTGGTATCCGAGCTCGAAGGTTGTACCATGACGTTTCAGCTGTATTGGTCTAGTAATGCCCTGGAGATTCTTCCCAAGCCCTTTCCCGGGTTCATACCCAGACCATGCCAGTATGCTTTCTATTTTGTTACTCCACCATTTGTCTTTCTCAACAGCATTGACATGTTCTATGTGGTGATAAGTTTCCCCTTCTAGTCTCCTTCCGTTCTCGATAACCGGGATGGTTTGACTAGTGTAAATGGGGTTACTCCCATCTCCATGAATGATCACCTCCTGATGGTTCCATTCGAACTTCATGGCCTGATGTAGTGTGGAAGCCATATCCCCAGCGGCATGTATCCAAAGTCGTCCCAATAGAAGATTTTATGTAGCTGATATGTCAAGTACTTGGAATTTAACATCGAACCAAGTTGGCCCCATCTGCAGGAAAAGGTTAATTTCCTTAATCGTGGCTCTTTAAGACCTATCAAAGGCTTTTACGTTCATACTTCCTACCCATATTTCATGGAAACCTTTGCCAAATCTTTTTAGAGTATCTAACGGACAAATGTTGAGGATTGAACCTCAATTAATCAGGACTCTCGCAATGAATTTGTCTTCAAATTGTACCGTGATATGTAATGCTCGTTTATGATTCAACCCTTCAGGTGGTAATTCATCCTCATGAAAGGTGATCTTATGACTTTCCAGCACCTGCCATACCATGTTGGCCATTTCTCCGCAGGTGATATTGTTGGACACGTAAGCTTCATTCAACACCTTCATCAAAGCATTCTTGTGCGCCTCTGAATTTTGCAATAGTGATAGGATGGATATCTGAGCGGGGATTTTGTTCAAATGATCAATGACAGAGTATTCCCTCGCCTGTACTTTCCGCCAAAGATCATCTGGCCCTATTTCAATGATAGGTTGCTTGGTAGTGGCCTCCTTACTCGATCCTCCCAAGTGTTTAGGTGTATAGACCCTTCCGGTTCTGGTCATTCCTTGTGCAGCATCAGATTCTTCCATCTTTGACTTTCCCTTTCGCCTAGCTTCGGCAACGTAATCCCAGGGTACTGCTTTGGAATCGAAAGGAGGTGTGGTTGATACTATCACTGCGAAAGGTGTGGTCACTTCTACCTCAAATGGAATAGGTGTGGCTGCAGGTGGAGATACCTCTACCTCAAATGGAACCGATGCGGCTACCTCAAACTCGACTGGCGACTGCGTCTGTACTACAATAGGAGTGAGTGTAACTGTAGGTTTAAAGTCATAGCCCTCTCGAATAAGCCCGATTGACCCCTCCGGATCCCATTCTTCATCTATCTCTATCACATATATCCCACTGATCCTATTATCTGGGAGAGGATTGTTGCGGATGTTGGGTGCAACTTCTTTTTCCTGTATGACCTTGTTGTCAATCAATGTTTGGATTTTATCTTTCAACGTACGACACTCGTCAATGGTGTGCCCCTTCATACCGGAATGGTACGCATAGGTTTTGTTTGGGTTGACCCATTGAGATGAGTTCTCTACTACCACAGCGGGAATAAGAGTGACATAACCAGCGGCTTTCAGCCTTTTGTATAGCTGGTTGATAGGTTCAACAATAGCGGTGTATTGTCTGGGTAGTTTACGATCAAACTTAGGTCAGGGTCTTGGGTAGTTTTGGCGAGTCGGAGGTGACTGAAAATAAGATGGTTGGGAATTATAGGTGTGATAGGTAGTGACTAGTTAGGAATATTTGGGAGATGAGGGTTGGTATGTGGGTGGATGTGTTTGGTATGTAGGTGGAGGTGTTTGGTATGTGAGTGGTGGAGGTGTTTGGTATGTGAGTGGAGATTTTGGGCCTTGAGCCACAATTACTGCCCCATGTCTTTCTTCTTTGATATGCCGCCTAATTGTAATGCTTTGTTCGTGGCCTGTAGTGCCTCAAAAGTTTGTTACCATCCCACTCTTGATGCCTTCTTCGGTCCTTTCACCAAGTTTGACGATATCAGAGAACTTATGGTTTTCAATAACTATTAACCTTTCATAGTATTGCGGATCTTGTGCTCTAACGAAGAACTTGTTCATCTGTTCCTCATCCAATGATGGCCTGACTTTGGCCGCTTCTGACCTCCAATGAGTAGCATACTCGTGAAAAGTCTCGGTGGGCTTCTTCTTGAGGTTCTGAATGTAGAAAACATCTGGCACATTTTATGGATTTCGTTATTGGACTCCCACGGACTCAGAGAAAGTTTGGACCATTTCTTAGGATCCTGGGTGATGTACCAGGACAAAGCATCTCCCGTAAGACTCGTCATAAAAATCTTCATCCGGATCTTTTCATCATTTCCAACCCCGACAATTTTGTCACAATAGGTCCTTAGATGAACCTTGGGATCACCTGTACCGTCAAACATCTCGAACTTGGGAGGTTTATAATGCTCTAGCTGTTCTACATCCGGCTGTATGCATAGGTCTTCATAATTCAAACCTTCTATCCCTTTGCCTCCTTCGGCACCCTAAAATCGACTTGTCAATTTCTTGAGTTCCTCAGCCATGTTCTTGATGAGCAAGTCCTTCTTAGCAGATTCTGGTGTATAGGAGATTGGTTGGGTAGAGTGAGGTACGGTTTCCACATATATAGGGTTGTTTTGGTGAGTGCCAGGGACTTGAGTGTAGTGGTGGTTGTTGGTTGAGTTTTGAGGGTCGAGAATGAGTTGTGGTGTGTTCTGAGGAGTGTGATAGGTAGTGGTTGGTGGGTACTGGATTGGTTGATGATGGTGTTGTGATGGAGTTGGTATTGGTAAAAGATTGGGATTTTGGGTTAGAGTAGCATATTGATGCGGTGCGGGAGGGTTTTGTGGATGCTGGTTTGGTGTATTTTGGGAAGGTACTGGGTTTTTGGTGTTTTATTGGTTGATACGGGGACGTTCAGGGTGAGGGACAGGTTTTCTAAGTTGCGGACATACTCAAGTTCTCCCTGTAACTCCAGTATCTTTTTTTCCAACCGTAAAACCAAATCATTTGATGTCGGAGTGCTCCGATCGTCTGAAGTTTCCACATTCTCCGCATTTTCCTTTCGAATACCACTTAAGTCATCCATTTTGGCTTTCCATCTGTTCTTTGTATTACTTGGATGCGGAGGAGGTGGAGGGCCTCTAGATCTGGTGTGATATGCTAATGATGCCAGTTTGTGCAAACCAACCTTAGGGGATGGGAATAATAAGGGATAAAGAAAAACAAAAGGTAAACAAGTCAGTAAGGGTTCTGAAATATTTGCAGTATTTAAACACATATTGCGGGAATGTAAATTCATGTCCTAATTTGGGAGACTCGTTGTGCCCGAGGTAGGCCTAGCGACAAATAGATTTGGAGAAATTCAGTGCCAATAATTGCTTCATTTCATTAATGTTAAAAATAGACGACCCAAAAAGACACTAAATAAGATAATGTTACTAATGGCACTTGGCCTTATTACATTTTAAAAAAAAAAGAAAGTAAACCTAATCTATTTGGTCCCAGAATGACCCTCTCCAGACCGGATTCTATTGTCAATCAGTTCCCCCAGTTCGTGCAGGTTCAGCAGTAATGCTATCGACCATGCCAAATCTGGGGACTTCGTGTCTCATTTTCTGCAAAATAAAAGATGGTTAGGCCCTTTGCCCCTCCGGATTCGTCTATTTATACAACAATGATTAGCATATTGGCACTTATTTCTCCAAATTAATGCACACAATCGTGACTGCGTCCGTTGGGATTATGAAATACCCGATGGACTTTTGGGTGAGGCTTGTATTATAGGGTTATTATGTGGACAACATATTAACCCGGCTAGGTTTGATCATGATGCATGTACAATTAATCAGAATAAGGTTACTATAGAAGTCTAGACTGGGACCCTCAAGCAGACAACTTGAGGGGGAAACACACGGAACCGTCGAACGCACCGCTGATCGACTAGTTTTACCGCAAGTACGCCTTTTCGAATTTAAAGGGTGATATATAGGAAGAGCACAAACACTCATCAAGCGTTGCTATAGGATTGATTACGCAACGAGTGGAATATGGTTGAGCATGATTTATGCAACAATAAATAACATATTGTCAAGTATTTGCACGTTAGAAAATGATAAATGCGGTATTTAAATAATTGAAAGACAGTTACAAGAAGAATACAAGGAGACAAGTCAATTTCGGGAAATAAGGGAAATCATAAATGCTTGAAAATAAACAATTAAATTCGAGTAAGGGGGGAAAGGGAAAGGGTGCACAGAATAAAACATGCTTAAGACTAATTCACAAAAACAAGTTCGTTATGGTAAGAGCCTAAAATATCCCCAGCAGAGTCGCCATGCTGTCGCGCCCCCTTTTTCCTCACGGAGTCAGGGTTTTGACATTCATTGGGAACAACTCATTTCCTTTTGGGAATTGGGTGTTTGAATTTTAAGAGTCACCACCTAACGGATTTAAGGTGCATTAGGGTACCTTGAGCAAATAACTCATGAAAACCGGTTTGTATTACCAGATATTGGGGTAAGGGGTTGAAATAACCTTGAGAGGAAGGTGTTAAGCACCCCTCGCGGTCCACAACGGTGGGTCCCGGCCGAACTCAATTATGTGAATTAGTCATTTAACAGATAGGCAATCTAAGCACACATATGCAAATAAAGAAAGTTTAACAGATAGGCAATCTAAGCACACATATTAAATAAGGTGAGTGAAGTCTTAGGTTTGTTAGCCTATAGGATCACATCTGTACAATACGTAGTAAGCCTTCCTCAACTAGAGGGGTTACACGTGGCATTGGCACACATGTTATCATATCCTTTTTCTGCCCAATTCCCCTCCCCTTAGTCATAGCCTAAAGCATTCTTGCAACCTTAAGATGTATCCTATGCGTGCATTACCCGTCCCTTCCTTGCGGCCTTGGAGGTATTTAGGACCTCTAATTTAGGCAGTTCTAGACTATCTTAAGGAACTTAAAGGAGAAAAATCTAGGCGACAACAAAAACAATTAAGACTGTCAAGTAACAATTAAGGGGGCTCACATTTTACCTCCACAAACAAATGCATGTCTCAGACATCAGTGTTTTAGACATTTAAAAAGAGTCTTAATGACAGGATATCTAGGTGAACACAAATCAAAACATATGCAAAGCTTTATTAAAGCGGGATCCAATACCTAATAAGTTTGTCTACTGATTTTAGAGGGGCTGAATCTGGACAGTTAACAGAAGCACAATTTTTGCAGTTTATAGGATTTTTAATTACCCTACAGGCTTACCTAAGAGTGTATCAATGACATCCTATGATATCTAGTCGTTATTCAGAAGTATAATGAAACAGTAGACAATTTTAGGCAGTTTAGGTCCTATAAGCATGCTGTCTAGGTGCAATGACTGATTTTAAACAATGTAAACTAAATGCAGCAATTTTAAAGCCAGATTGGCATGCGGAGACTGATTTTAAAACCACAAACATAGTGTCCAGAATGTAAGATTAATTTTATCCTATAAGCATGGTTTCTAAATATTAAACATGCTGAACCTATTTATCATGACTCCTAAGTGCAGAAATTGATTTTTTTACCTATAGGCATGATATCTAAACGTGCAAGGTTGATTTTTAACCTATAGGCATGGTATCTAGAATTCATGCAAAACAATCAAACAACACAATGATTTTCGATTGCAAAAGTTTGGTTTGAACCCTATAGACACGATCTCTATAATGCATACAAGTGATGAACATTGCAATGTCCTATAGGTATGGTTTCTAGGAATGTAAACACTAATTTTAAATCCTATAGACATGATATCTACCCATTCTCCAACAAAATATGTATAATAATCCCTCCCAGTTTACTAATTTTCCCAATATCTGTTTATAAAGTAAATAATATTACAAACCAAGTGTAGAATGAATTATAAGAATGATAATAGTATACTATAGGGAGCATGGATAGGACCAAAGCAAAACTTGGGGAACCAGGCCTTCAAACAGTCTCAATTGCCACATCTCATAGTGCCAGGGAGGGTATCTTGGTGTGTCAAAATTCCCAAGGGCCTCCAGGACCCAGGACAGTGCTCACACCAAGGCCTCCCTAAATGCTAAACAGCTTATGCAGTGTGGAATAACCAGCACCAATGTGTCAAAGTTCATAGGAGTCTCATGGACTCCAAAGCAATGCTCACACTGGAGGGGCAGGAACCTAAGTATCCTAGGAATTAAAGTGATAGTGATTTGCAAGAATAGTTTTGAGGAAAAAAGCAGTTTCACACTTTCAGGAAATAAGAAATAAACAGAATCATTCAGTTACTGGAACCTAGGCAAAGGTTCCAGCCAAACAAACAGCACTCAGAAATAGTATTACTTAAGCTTATTGGCTGTTACTAAGTGAACAAATACAAAAGCAAGGCATGTTGAAAATCAAGAAGCCACATGTAAGGGGTAATAGGGATTGAGGAGCAAAGTATCCAGATAGGGGGTCATGCTTAGTAGGGGAGTGGACAAGACATAGATCTAATTTTAGACATAAGTAAACATGCAAACTTGGTGAAAGTAGAACACATAGTTCTAATTAGAAAACGAGAGTCAACATGCTATTGTGGTAAACACATGTATTGGCCAGGAGTGGACATAAACACATTGATTGAACATTAATAGACATGTTAGGAAACATATTGTCAGACATGCTATTGAATATATAGTTTGGACAAAAGTAGCCACATAGATTGGATAGAAACAGTCATACTAGCTAACACTTGGATTAAACAGGGGTAAGCATGCTGGTAAACACATGGATTTAAATAAAAGTAAACATGCTAATGAAAATACAAATTTAACAAAAGTAAACATGCTGATAAACGCACAAATTAATGGAATGACAATAGTAGAGGTATACCAGTTAAGGAAGCAGAAACAGAAGGTAAAGTGGATAGGATTCAACAGCCTAGCCTTGGTTTTGACCTGGCTAGTCAAGCAGCAATCACAAGTAGCAGAGCGAGAGATAAGAGGAAAGTTTTTGTGTGTGTGTGTGAACTATTGCCCATGTCTAAGGTAGATTCGGCATTGCCTATACACACACACACACACACACACACACACACACACACACACACACACACACACATATATATATATATATATATATATATATATATGAGTTGAATAGTGTAGGTAAATAAGGCAAGGCAAATTGACATTGCAAAATAAGGTAAGGAAGCAATCAAATAATCAATCAAGCTTGATTGAGGATAGGAAATTAGGGAATTATACCATAAGTAACTCTAATTGAATTTCAAATAAGGCAAGAAGTAGGTTTAATAGTCAATTAGGGTTAGAACCTTTAAATCAGGTAATCAGTTTCACAAATAAGGTGACACAGGTAATCAGAGACCAATCAAAGGGTCAATCAACCCATAGATAGACAAGAGATGTCAATTAAGAAACTCGGGAAGACAATCAGAGATCAGTAAATTAGTTTAGTAAACAAATGAAACCCTAGATAATTAGGCTAATCATTTAATTATTCAAACAATAACGGACAAGAGGTTGAAATCAAATACTAAATAGTCAAACAATTGGACCAGAAATATAACCATGCGAGAAAGATCAAATGAAACATAAAAACTTCAGAAAACCTTTTGCAAAAATAGAAGTGGAAACCCCAGATAATTAGAAAGATACTTAGGGTTGATTAGTAACAGGAAGATTAAGAGAACTTTAAAAAAATAGCCATGGAAACAGAAATAACTTCAAACATATAGAGATTCGAACAACAGAAATCAGAGAAATCAAAAACCTAAAGTAGCGTAGTGCTAAAAATCGATTAACAGTTGAAAAGTAATAGAACCTTAAAGAACAACCATGGGAAATTGAAAACACTTCAAATATGTAGAGGATTGAACAACAGATAATAAAGAAGTCAAACCTAAGATTACATGGTGCCAGAAATCGAGTAATAGTGAAGAAACAAGAAACCCTTTAAAGAAAAATCGACGACGAACTTAGAAGCTTTCCAAATCTACAAAGATCTGGATGGATTCATGTTTGAAATAAGGGTTTTGAAGAAAGAATGAAAGGGTTAAAAGAATCCAGTCTCAAACAAGAGATTTGAACCGTAAAAGCATCGAAATAATAACATTCACAACCATAGACGAACTCTCAGATAGTCGTGAACCAGTTCTGGTTAGATCTCTTCGAGATATTTCTAGGAAATCATAAGAACGAGCAACCAGGAGATGTAGAAGATCAGTAGGAGTATCAAACGACCATAGAAATCCATGGGTCGAGTGAGAATCAGAGGAATATGATTAGTTTTGGGTGGCGGCGGCTAGGGTTAGGTTTAGGTCTCAGAGAGACAGAGAGGATTAGGGATTCTAAGGTGGCCATTTATGAATAATGGCTAGGGTTTAGGGGGGTCGTTTGGTTAAAAATGGTAATAAGTGATGGTGGCCATTGATCTCTGTGATCAACGGCCAGGATTGAAAGGTTTGGGGCTGGGTTTTAATTCTATTTGGGTCTGGTCTAAGTGGGCTAGGGATTTGGGGTTGAAATTGGCCATATAATACGGCTAGGTCCTAAATAAAAAGGGCCATTTGTTAAATACCCATTTAATTGATAAAAATTAATTTTTAAAATAATTAACATCTTACAAAAAAATAATTTTCATGCATAGAAATGCTTCAAAATAATTACTCAATATCTTACAAATACAGTGAGCTATTTTTCGATAAAATAATATAATAATGCATGCATGGGCTATAATTGTAGTTATTGCAATCGTAACCCAAAATGTAAAATATGGCTATTTGTGCAATAATTTGAGTCTAATATAAACATAAATAGCAATATTAAGCCATGAAATTGTTATAAAGTCCTTTTTGATGCAATTTGTACTTATTTATGTATAAAAAATATTGGGATAAATTAATTAAAAATCCCTAAAATGTAGAAATTATGGAAAAAATATCAATTGATGCTAATGCATAGTTTTGAAGGCATTCATGCATTTAAAAAATATTATAGGGAAAAATTGGGTATCAACAAGAGCAACGTGTGAACTGTCATTAACTGGATCGGCAACCGGTGCTCTCTCAAGATTAGCCGATGGCACCCTGGCTCCTAGAGCAATTACATTGTCGTTTTCCCCGTGAATCCGAGACCATCATTACCATGTGTGGGTGCATTTTGTGAGTTTGGCATGTTTTGACCTGAGAGCAAAAATACTTGACAAGAACAAGCGTGAAATAATGTGTGTTATCAGAATCAACACCGAACAATCACTATTATCCTTAGCCCAACGGTGGGCGCCAAACTGTTTACCCTAAAATTCGAGTAACAATTAAACTTATATTGTGGTTTTAAGGATATGTGATTCAATCCAATACCATTTGATAAACGAAGAATTAAATAGATAAATTAGAGAATAAAATAAATCAAACCAGTATGCTAGCCAAATTTCGACCTCGACTTGTGGTAGCCTCGAGGTGTAATAATAAGAATAGCAAATGATAAAGCAACTCTGATGAATAGTAAGCAAATTAGCAAGAAATTAATGAGTTTATATATTCTTATTAGTGAATAATGATGCTTACAAATGAATGTGATCCGTCTTTATATAATAGAGGAGTTCTAAACTAGGTACACTTCTAATTATAGTAGGAAATCATATTTGACAACTGATTAACCGCTGAAGATCAATCCATTACGAAATTCACGACACGATCTTCGATCTGTTGCAGATATCTCACCCTTTCCATTATCGAACTATACCGGTATCATTCGAAGTATGCCCTCTTCTGACTTTGGTTAGTGATGTCGACCTCGATCTCGGAAAGAAACTCCAATCCCGGACTCGACCGTCCTGGCCTTTCGACCTGGTATCTCTTTTTTGATCAAAGGATGAAATCGGGTAGCCCCAATTTCCACCATATACAGATAGTCCCTCGTTTCTTAGAGTAAAATGATAAGAAACGACTTGAGCCTTGATTTTTTGGAGACCTTGATAATGATGTCATCCCTGTGACGTAAGCGGTTGAGGTGACCGAAACGTCCTATTGATATGGTTCCCCAAATCATTAATGTCTCTCAGTGGGTGGTCGGCCACTAGCGCCACCAAACCATCGCCGTGAATCTATAAATACATGTTCTTTATTTGAATCAAAATTTACTTCCACCTTCACCAAGTTTTCTAAGTCTTTTCCTCTCTCCATCTCTTCTTTTTCACCACCCGTTGAGTCAATTTTGTTAGTACCAAAATACCAAATTTCACCTCTTTCCGCTTCCTTCTATCTGAATCAATGGTGAAAACCTCCATGACCTTCCCAAAAAAGAAGAAAACTTCTTTTTCTTCTTCCCCGCTGGCCGGTGATAAAACGCCGGTGGAACCACTCCCTCACGAATATGTTCCTGGCCCTTGTGTCTTAAAATTTGACTTCAAAGTCGAGAACCCTTCATCGATCCCTGGCCGACTTAACATTTGGTCCTATCGACCCAGTCATTATTAATTTTTGCAAGAGATATCAGGTCACCCTCGGCTAGGTTCACCCCTCATTCTGGCGTATAGTGATCATGCTCCGCTTCTTTTCCAGCAAGGCCAAGGGGCTGGAGTTCACCCTCAACCACCTCATACGGTTATATCGATCTCGGCTTTTTCAAGGCTTGATCAAGCTCCAACGTCGAGCGACGAATGCCTTTTTTGCGAGCAACCATAAGGACAAGGATCGGGGTTGGATGAGCCAATTCGTGCGGGTAAGGACCTATGACCTCATCCCAGAGAAGAAACTATTGTTCCCAGAGAAGTGGAACCCCGATCGTAAGTGACGTATTTACACATTAGTCTTCGTACTCCATTTTTTGCTTTATGCAATGCCTTCATCTATTTTGTAGTGGTTGCTTGGATGCCTCACGCAGTCCCCGACCTCGAAGACTGGGATTGGAAGTTGGGCTCGACTTCCTCCCATGCCGAGCACTGTTGGCGTGACTTGGCACGGGGCAGATGGGAAGCCAAAAATCATGGTAAAGTTATCCTGTATATTTTGGATGTCTTTTTCTGAAACGTTTCCTTTTACATATACTTGACTCCCTTTTATACAGACCTCAGGGATGTTGCTGAATTGAGGTCGGCCCACCTGGGGAAGAGGTGGTTCCCAAACCGGCTAAGGACAAGAAAAGGAGAAAGGCCTCGCCTTCTGATACCCCGAAGCCTAGGAAGAGTAAGGCTCTTAAGTCGAAGGGAGACTCCGCCGCTCTATCTGCTGACGTAGCCCAAAAGCTACGAGATGAAGAAGAGGAATGGGAAGATGCGTGTTGTGAACTGGTGCCTCGAAAGAGGGGAAGCATCAAAGCTTCAAAAGCACCTGGGCCAGTGATGGTCGAGGAGACTCACCCTCGTACCGAGGAGATCTCGGAAGGTGCTCTGAGCAAAGTCCCCGAGTCATTGGGGGCCAAAGATATTTCCTGCCATGATAAACAGCCAGCGGGTATGCCCGAAAGGTCCAGTTCTGGGGCTCTTCAGAAGGGAGAGAGTGCCCAAGCCTAAGGGACCTCCGAGCTGAATTGGCCCAGGCTCGTAAGGAAGAGGCCGAGCTAGATGAGCAGGTAACTATCCTTTTGAAAGAGTACAGTCTTGACCCAACTATGAAGGCTAATACTTTAATATCTTAGTTGCAGCAAAAGTTGGAAAGGATCGAGCTGCTCCGAGGGGAAGTCGATCAAATCAAAGCTGACTGCGATCGGTGGAAGGAGAACATGGACCGTTTTGCTACGGAGAAAGAGGCTTCCTTGGACCTTAGGCTCTTTAGATTGGGCCAATATGGCCTCTAAAATATGGCTTTATTCTCCTCTTTCGTCTTAAAATACGTAGTAAAAATTTCTTTATGGCTTAGCATGTATGTTTTACCCATTGGATTTTTTGAGGGTCCGATGTCGATTGAAACCCCTCTGCTTTTTGTGCCTTAGCACGTTTGTGTTAAGATAATTTGATACCTCTTAAGGTTTTACGAGTGCTAATTTTATCGAAGCCCTTTTGTTGCCAAGGGTAGCATTTTTTAACCGGTTTTTCAGGGAATTCGAAGGCATATTTTTATTGCAGGATTCGGACATCTCCGAGCCGCATTAATTTGGCCGTAGATTTTGGGTATGCCTCTTGGGATTATTCCCCAATAACACTTTGAACTTGTTCAAAGTGTTAGTCCCCGAGAATGTTGGCCTTGCCTATAGATCGAGGGGTGCCTCTTTGAGGTCTTATGAATTCGAGTTTAGATAACTTGAATATGTCGATCGTCGACGATAGTCCCCGAGTGTTCGAGGCATATTTGCGCCTGGCTCTTGAGCCATTTCTCACAAAATCATAGGTATGGAGATCGTATAGTAGAAAATTTTCTTTAAGACACAAGACGTTTGATATAGAAAGAATGCTTCTTTGAATAATTTATATGTGCGTACATGTTTTACCATCGAGGCACGACTAATCTATATGGACACGGTTCATTCGACTGTTTGGCCCATTACAAAGTTTCCCTATCGAGACCCTTTAACATGAAGTACTTTCCTCGAAAATATAACATCCGAGGGTGATGCCCCTCAGTATTCGAGGTTGATTCTAAAGAAGCCTTGGATACTGTTAAATTTTTCTCAGGTAGCACATAATTGTTGCCTCGTTAAAAACCTCGCCAGAAAAACCCATTTGGGATAAAAACTGATCTAAGGGAAAAAGAGTGCAATGTGTGTTTTAAAACCTAAGGTCCTCGTGTTGAAGAGTTTCTCGACGTCTTCGATTGAACACCTACAATAAGTTAGTATCAAATACAAATGGAAAGGGGAAAAGTCATACCTTAGCAATAATACCATTTGATGAGTGATATATTCCAATTGTTTGGAAATTGTTCGCCCTCCATTGTGCCGAGTTTGTAAGAACCCTTTCCGATGACTCCAGGACCCGATATGGTCCTTCCCAATTTGGGCCTAGTTTCCCTTCGTTCGAGTCTCGAGTATTGTGGGTGACTTTCCTCATAACTAAGTCTCCGATTCTGAAGTGGCGAAAGTTGGTTCTGTTGATACCCAATTTTTCCCTCATATTTTAAATATATATACATATACTTTCAAAATAGTGCATATGCATCATCATTTGATTTATAAGCATACATAAATATTTTTCATAATTTTTAAAGGCTTTAACCAAATTTATTCTTACATTTTTATTATATATAAATATCCAATAATTATCCTTCAAACTATTTTAATGATGATTTAGTTATATAAATTTATCATTTATACCAACATAATGTTTAAATATTTTTCAGTGCATTTTTATAATTACATTTGCATTTTTAAGGCTAAGTTGCACATCTTTGCAATAATAACTCATAATAATGTATAATTATATTATTTAATGCGAAAAGTGACTTTTTATATTTTTATAATATTAAATAATTATTTTTAATCATTTTAGTACACAAATAATATTTTTTTTATTTATTAATTACTTTATAAAATTATTTACTTATTAAACATGGGGTATTTAAAATCTGGCCCAAACCTTAGTTAGTTTCGGACCTAAACTACCCAGATATTGGCCCAATAAACCCAGCCCAACTCTAAGCGACACAACCCAGTTCAAAACCGACCCCAACCCTTCTCAAATCCCAGCCGTTGATCAACGGCTCACAACACCCTTCCCACTTTCCTTATATCACCCGACCCCAAACCTTAATCCCTATTTCTCTTCAGTCGCTGCCTTCAAACACCCCTCCCCCTCACAGAAACCCTTGCCACCTCTAAAAAACCTCCCCGAATCCGTCTCAACCATGGATTTTTCCATGATTCTCTTACCTTTTGTGTGTTATATTGCCATCTCCTACGAATCTATGATATCTCCTAGTACTTGCCTAAGCATGGCAAGTACTATATCCCAGATTCTGGCCATTTCTCTTTTGACCGCTTGAATCCGGACATGAATCTCATCCATATACTTCACGAGCATGGCTATATCGGTCCGATTAGCCGAGATTTTGGCCAATCTTCGACTTCTGTCAACTAGGGTTTGAATTTCCCTTTATTCCTTACTGATACTTAACCGATACTTTTCCTTTTCTATGTTTAACTACTCTTTTTCCTTATGCTTCCCTATTTTCTACTTTATTCTTTTCTTAAAAATGATTTTGGTATTATTTATGTGTTTCCCTATTGATTTCCTGAACCCCTTTGATTTGTGCCTTAAATCAATTCTAACTGATTCTAGAATATTTTTTCCCTTATTTGTGTCTGAATAATTTGTTTGCCATGTTTACTTGCTCAATTTCTACACTATATAAACCCCTCCCCCATTTTCCTTTAAAACGGACTCGGAATCACTATAACTTTAGATCTAAAAGCTTTACTCTGTTATTTCATTCTATGCTTTGGTTTTGGCCGGCTGAAAGCCAATGCCATTAAATTCTAGGTTTTTGGCTTCTCGTTGACGTTCAGAACACTGTGGATTTTTGTTCTTTCTTGCATTTTCGTTTAACTGGTGAGTTACATGACTTTTGCAATTTCATCTTCATTGCCTATAATTTGCATGTGTTCTTACCTCTGAATCCACGACTTAATATGTTCCCAGTTTACTTTTAAGCATCAATCTGTTAACTTCAACATTTAATTACTCTTAATGCTACTAGTTCTGAGATTATCTATGCCTAATTGGGTAATCTAAACCTTCCTAAGATTGTTTAGCTAGTGTGTTGATGCCTGAATGTTCATGAATCTGTTCACTTGCTTTGAATCTCTGTAATGAATGCCTCACATCTGTAGTAACCTGTGTTAAGACTTTTATTGTTAGTCATAATTTGGCTCTCTATTATTGTGTCACTTAGCATACTCACTCGATCTCGTACCCCTTTGGTATTTGCCTGTGATTCAGAACAGTTGTCTCAGCATGTCAGAACTGGTATTAGGATGAATCTTTGATACAACTGGATCTTCTTTAGTTAATTAGGCCATTATGGCAATGCTTGAATGCCCATATCTGTTACTTGGCATGAGTTTACCTATCATTCTATTCAGAATCTCTGTAGAGATGTTCTTGCATATGTTATGTATCTTAATTTGTTCTTGTGATCTTACACCTCTGCTAACATGATGCCTTGTTCCTTTTGTGATTATTTGGCTCATCACAATGCTGTCTTGTTTCTTGTATACTTAGCATAATTTCCAACCATGTTTCAACCTGCCTATTAATGTGCATCTTTGTATAACAACCTTTGTCAATCCTGCAAATTTGTTCTTCCTTTAACTCTTTCAGCTGGGACCCACAGTTGTGGACCTCGAAGAGTTCCTAACACCTTCTCTTCGAGATAATTTCGAGCCCTTACTCGATCTTTGGTGATGCAAACTAGTCAAACAGAGGTGTCCGCAAAATAGGTACCCTAACGCACCTCAAACCCGTTAGATGGCAACTCTCTCTTTTGACACCCTTCCTTAAAAGAGTTGTCACATGTCGAAACCGATTTTGCGAGAAAAAGGGGCGCGACAGCATGGCGACTCTGCTGGGGATTTTTAGGCTCTTACCATAAATGAATTTGGTTTATATGAATTAGTCTTCTCTGATAAGTGTGTTTTATTATCTTTGCTATTACATGAACATCCCACTCCCGTTTCCATTTTATTTGCTACCTGTACATTACCCTTTCCCTTTTTCCCTTTTATTTGAATCCACATGCAAATCTCTGCTTAATTCGGCCATAACATGTGCGTTCCTTTAAAAAATTTTAAATTACTACCTCATGTCTATCCCCACCCTCACTCCCATATCTGCTTTATTATAATTGCACGAACTGACTTCTTCCTTGTTTTTCTTTCTTTGTATTTACGTTTCATTCAATACTGCATTTACTGCTTTCAACATGCAAAATTAATTGACAATGTGGTTTTTATATTTGCATAAAGCATGCTCCACATCATATTCCACTCGT